>NC_081408.1:326559622-326882955 GCF_030272615.1 Cryptomeria japonica
TGATTGATTATATGGTGAAGACATATGGATTTTTGACATGATTTTTGAGATGAGATGAAAGTATTTTCACCACCAAATTAAATGAAATAAATATTGCCTCTGAAAGAATATCAATTAGAACATGCGGACAACACTTACACGATTTTTGAAAAAGAATGATCTATTATAACATTTCTATAGAAAATCAATATCATTCATCAATAAGAAAAAGGTGCAATATTCCTAGTTTCGTCCCTTTTTAGAAACTTAACTATAAAATGGTTACTTGACAAGATGAAGGCCGTGTATAGATGATTCTCTTCTTTTGAAAAGGGATAAGCAGAGATTCATGATCCTCTCCTACAAAAGGGAAATTATTATTCTCAAAAATTATTTTGCCAAAATAGATTGACTCATAAAATTTGTCCTACAGTGAGTTTTCAACATAATGGTACTTCCAGGGGAGGGTCTTGTTTCAATTATGTAGCTGGGTGAGAATATGATGAAAATTCCACAAGATGATATTATTTTCAGACCCATTGTTCTGGCCTAGAAATGTCATAGTAGTGACAAAGAATTCACGATGGTGACTATAGTACTAGCCAAAGAAGAAGAGAAAGCTGAAATAATTGATGCTCATATCCAACAAATGATTGAGGAATCCAGAAAATCTGCACGCCAAGATAATTGAGATATGGCACCTTATTGGTGTTGCAAGTTTTGGTTTTATAAGGTCTAAAATAAAGTAACTTGTCGGTTTTCTTTTAAAAAATGATCATTTTCAAAGACCATTATTTCCAAGAGCAGTTACAAACTTTTTATGTATATATAGCAATAGGTAGGAGAAAAGAGAAGGAGGACTAACCCCTCTTGCACTTTGATGCATGAGTGAGAATCACCCAGTTAGCATTTTTGTGTTTTTAAGTTAAGCTTTGGAATTTGTAGTATGTTTTCCCTTTCAGAAACATAATTTATATGCAGAAAATGGAGACTTTGTGCTTTTGAATGTGATTCTAAGAATGGGGAATTTGTTTGAGGCTTTGTATTCATTCATGTTCTTGTAGTTAGCATTTACTTTGAGATTTGCAACTAGTTCTTTGAATTCATTTGCATATTATGTTATGTATGTACATGTTTACATAATTTTGAGTCTTGGTGCATTTACATTATCTAAGAGGAATATTTATCATCTTTCCATGATCATTTGTCATGTGTAACAAATGGGTGGACTTTGAGTCACCTGTTTGTGTTATTTTGAGCCGTGTTCCTTCCCTTTATTTTGCTTTCGTATTTGCCTTTCCTACTTTTTGGTTAAAAGAATACCCCCACCCAAAACCCAATTATATCATAAGAGGGAGATGTACCTCTAAAATTCAAAGGAAAGTTGCTAATTTAATTGGCAATTTCTCCAACTGTTTGTTTCATATTTGTCTCTACCAATAGGGAACAAAGGGTTTTGTTTTATCTTTCAAAAGGGATAAATTTGTATGCAAACAAACTTCATATATTCTATGATATTGTTGATTGTAATCTTGTGGAAATGTTAACAATGTATCATTTCTTGGACATTGCCAAAATGAATTTTACAATTCAATTAGTTCCTTTTGAAGATAACACTATTTGTTTTACTTTATCATTTTCTTTATTTTCTAGATATACATGTTTAATATTTAAAAAATGAATTTAGATTAATTCTTATAACCCTACATCTTTTGAATTTTGTTTGAAATTCAAGTTAAGTTCGAAAGATCTATTGTTGTTCATTAAATGATGTAAAGATTTACAATTTTCTAATGACTTGATGGTTGTTATTTACATTTGAAAATTGTAAATTTTAAATGTAGAAAGGAATGATGTTAAGTTATATTCATGCAAATTTATTGAAAGTTCGGGAAATAATCAATTTACCATTTGTTAAAATAGTTTAAATACAACGAACCCTAAGTGGAATCAACATGTCAAGAAATGACAATCAAAACCTTAAGATTATAAATTCTTTGAATTTATCGTATCTTTCGAGAGTGATAGGATTCTACTGTAGGAATCTATTTGTGTTCGTATGTGCTTAAAAGTCATATCAACATAGATAAGTTAATGGTGTTATTTTATTTACCTCATACCCAAGAAAAGTCACTATGGGTGGATGGAGAATTAAAATTCATCCTTCCCATTGAGCTCTTGTAATAGACAAACTTCATCACCAAAGTCATTTGAATATTTAATATTTTTAATGCTAGTCATTTTTCTATTCCAGAGCTCTCTTTCATCCTGATGATGGATCATAAAGTGTGATCCCAAACATTGATGCAAAAAAAACACAGTCTAAATCTAGAAACAACACATAACAATATTATGGATTGTGGAAATTGATATCACTAATCGATTTGAATTGTTTCCATGCTGGATAGGTGTCAGCATCATGCATTATTACCACTCTACTCTAGGCTCCTAAGAACTTTCCTATGAAGTTGCACTTGAATGACACGTGGAATGCACTAATTTAATCCCTCAAACCCTTTTTCTCCTTAGTGGAATGAATAGGGGCCCACAAAACCTTGTCAGCTCCCAAAGAGGTTCTGAGAACCTCGTTGAGATCCAAAATGGGTTTCTAAATCAAGAAAGCACACCAAGTTTCAAAAAATGGTGTTTGAAAACCTCAAGTTTTTTGGCGGCTTTTGATAAGGTTGTGAGAACCTTAAAAACGATCGATGCAACTTAAAGAAAGTTTAATATATTCAAAACATAAGAACACTTCTAAGAATCAAATGGTTGCGAGAACCCTATTGAAGTTCAATATGTCTGTGGAAACCTTGTTGGGACCTGACAAAGGTTTCAAAACCTCAAGAAAAGAATAAACCTTAACAATGAAAATTTTCAAGGAGGGTAAAAGCACAATGTTGTGTCACACATTTATAAAGGAAGTGGCCACAACTAAAACTAAAACTATTTAACTTTGGCCACATAAAAGTGACATTTCTAAATTGAATTTCAAAATGATGTAAATTGATCAAATATAGAAATATTATTGAAATTTATGCCTGCTATTTTTTAATTTAAAAAAAAAAATTGACTTTTGTTTTACATATTCAAAGACAAATTTTTTATTGTTGAAAAATGCTGAAAATCAGGGGTTCTAGTCGATGTCACCAAACAAAATGAAAACGAACTTATTATCATTTTTTTTTAAATTTTCCAAATAGAGGACATATATATGCAGTGTTTATTTTTATTTTTAAATTTTGATGTATATTTTTATCGTAATAATATTTTTAAGTCCAACATAGCTAAATTTGGTAGTTTTCATTTGACATCACCTTTTGTCTACTAAATTTATGATTATAAAAAAAAAAAAACCCTTTTCGAGAAGATTCTCTCATCTAGCGAAAAATATATTTAATTTTTTTTTAAATATCATTTAATATTTTTTTTTTAATTTCTAATCAGCTTCTTTTTTAACTAAAAAAACGTACTCGTAATGTTAAATTAATAAAAAATATTAAAATTAATCAAAATACTAAAAAAATTATGTCTAGATTTGTGATTTTGAGCTCTACAAAAGAGTATTTTTGGATTTGTAAAAAAATATTATGCCTGAAGAAAAATTGAACATAAGTGAAAAGTTTTATAAATACAGACAGAATAGGTGATTTGGCTACCACATCAACTGCCACATAGGTGAGTCTAGCCGAACTCAGTCCGACTGTACTGAGTTTGGCCAAACTGAGTTTGACTAAACTATTTTGAATTGTTTTGAAAAATTCTAAGCTTAGGCCCTCACAAAAATTGGGATAATGTAGTCATTAGTCTAGCTGGACTCAGTTAGGCCGAACTCTTGGCACCATTTAGGTGCCATGCCAGCGACACGAGGCACCACATGGCTAGGAGGTAGTTCGGTCAAACTTTCTCTAGTTATCCCAAGTGTGACACAACTTCATGCTTTTTCCCAGGAATAAAAACCAAAAACTTGTTAGGTCATTAAGGAGTTTTATAAACCATGTTGGAGCTCAACATAGGTTTCAAAACCAATATTTTTGGTTAACAAGCCTAAGGACTTAGCCATTTTTTAATTTTTCAACTGGGGTTTTTGCTAATGGATAAGGGAGGGTCCATTTGTTAATCTTAGAGGATCCAGTCAATACTGAGAGAGGGCGGGGGGTGGGGGGGGTGAATCAATATTAACAATAATTTCAAACTTAAAACTTGAACTTACAAAACTTCACCAAATCAATCATAAACTAGTGATAAACTCTTTACCATTACTAGTAATCACTGATAACCAACTGTTAAACCAATTTATCAGAACTGCTCATTAAGTGTTAATCAACATGCATAAACTGAAAGTAAAACATAACAACACATAAAAATATTCACTATATGAAAACCATGTTTTCCATGTGGAAACCCAAATAGGGAAAAACCACGGACAAAAAATGTGCACTCTTTCAGAATGCACCCTGTTAGGAGCCTAGCCTGGTTAGAAGCTTACAATGATGCCTGTTAGGAGCAGATCTTGTTAGGAGTCACCTGGTTACGGGATTTAGATGATGAGCCCTGTTAGGAGCTTTGACCTGTTAGGATCAACCTTGCAAGAGGATTTAACACTAAGATGTTGAGCTACTTGGTTAAGGTATTTACAATGAAAGGCTTGTTAGGACCTACTTGGTTAAGGGATTTGTCTGTTGTAATTGTTAGAGAACAGTAGTGAATGATTTGGGTATAGCACTTAACTGCTTGCTTGATTAGATCCAATTACGCTCCGAATCTGCTACTCTCTGGCAGATCTCATACTCTGGTTCAACTTCACACTTTTCTCTAAAACCACTGACACAACAAACATCAATTGTACCAACCTAAATAACCTTTTCAACTTATTCGGTTACAAAACCCTAAGACTTACAACATATATCATCATAGATCTTTTACAACTCATTACAGATCATCATTGATCATCATATGGATCATTACAATCAATTACAACCATTGAATGTTCACAACATCTCGATATGATACAAAATCAAACCCTTAGAACACTCTGCTAAGACTTTGCACATTCCCAAGAAATTCTCTGTCCAAACATGCCAAAACATCATTCAAACACTTCATGCGGTTTATGCCACATCATTACCAACATTTGAGCTTGATGTATATCACCGCCAAACCAAAAATCATTACCGGTTAAGAGAATTCTTTGCTGGTCATTAAACCCTTCTTAAATCCTACCAAAAATACAACAGAAATCATAAACATGATTTCCAATACCCAAAACATGATGCGGTTCTGGTTAGATACATATTACAATGATATAAACTCACATTCCAAATTGCAACACTTCAGTCATCAACAATCGCCAGATCTAATCAAAACATTCCTCATTTACCGGTTAAGGTCCTAATTCCCAGTTCACTGTCCTCAATACCGATAAGGAATTTCCGGTAGACCAAAAAGACTTGAGGACAAAATAAAACATAGTAAACATTAGTTGCCATCAATGACAACACAAATAACTGATCAAAGTCATCCATTCATACAATCTCAATCTCTTCATCACAATGTCATTACAAACAATCCTTTACCAGTTCAGTCATCATTCTTCATCTGCATCAGTTATGCCAATCATGCCAACACCATTAGAATTACTCAAATCGGTTATAATTGATGGATAATGAAGGGTGTGTGGAATTGTATCTTTTTTTATGACAATATTTTATGTAGTATTTCTAACTGTGCATATAAAGAGCACACATTTTTTGATAGTTCTAACAGGAGGTTTAGTCATTAGTTATAAATTGGAATTTTGATAAGGTTAGCATCAACTTGGGAACCAACAATTTATCTATACAACCTTCTATGGAATTAATATTATGAGATTAATCTAACTAAATGGTAGGTTGAGTCCCAACTTAATTCCCAGGGGCTTGTCTAGATTATGTATTTGTTTTAATTAATAGAAATCAACTAAAAAAAATATTTTAATTTTTCACGTTGTCAAATATGGGGCATGATATTTGATGAAATAACTATGATTCTAGGCAAATAACTAAGAGGGAGGGTGTGAATCAGTTGTCTCACAAAATCACACAAGTTAAACTTAAACTCTGATATGATTATTAAACATGAAAGAATGAATCAACAACACATCAAGAACACACATAACACCAAGATTTTTGACATGGGAAACCCGGTCAAGGGAAAAAAAATGGTGGGAACCTACCCACAATATGATGATACTATATTAGAAGTATATGAAATATTACAATGGGGAATTCACATGCATTCAGGCATACTGCCTAGAGCTCACTGCTCAAAAAGAACAAAGGGCTACAACCCAGGGAATACTCACTCTTACAAACACATATGGATTACATCTGGAAGATCATGAACTGATAGAATATCATCTCATAATGCTTGGTTACAGTTCTGGTTAAGCACATTAACAACTTCTCTCACTCTTCTCCTCTACTTCCGAAAGATGTATACATTATTCACTCATAAACTTCTGATTCTCATCCATACACACACTTACAAAGATATTACATCTATTTATACATAACATCAACCTCACCTAGGTCGGCTCAACACACTTCACCTAATTACAAAAATATAACCACACACGCTACAAAAGCACATGTGGACTAAGCAATGTTGGCTAAGACATACCACAAAACCATATCACATGCACAAATAACATGTGCCTTTTGTAGCAAAAATATAACCAACACAAAAGGGACATGATCCAGAAACATCCACAAGCATCATGAATCACCACCACAACATCCACAACAACACAAATTACTAGAATCATATCATCATTATACCGAACTTCAAGAAGACTAACTGCAATGACTATCAACCTGGAAAAATAATTTGTGAAAAGACACACATCAATGTCCCAAACATTCCTCTGAATCCTTAGATCAAGATATTACAATGCGGAGCAATGCAGATCAAATTACTAACACTCTGACATCATTGAACAATAGAAAAAATAACCACAACATAGATGACCATAACTCAAATCTTCATGCGGACCTCTAAAAATTGCACTGAATCATCTAAACACAATCCTCAACAAACCCTTTAATATGCATGTAATACCCTAAAAATGGTCATCAAAACCATGGGCCCCTAATCTCGATTACATCACCAAGGTCCTAATCAAAGGCAATTAAATCAATTTTGAGCACCTAATTAATTAATTCCTAAATCATCAATGTCACATGGCAAATTAATCACTTCAATTAAATAAATCATCAAAATCTCTTTAATCAATTATCCTATTTATTTAATTAAATATCCTAGCATATTTAATTAAAAAATTAATTTGCCATTTAAATAAAAAAGGAATTAATCATCAAAAAGGAATTATTTTTGAAAAAGAAATTTCAAAAAAAAGGTGCAAAATTGAATAAAAGAGATTAAATCAAAGAAAGCTTGCTTTAAGAAAGGGAAATGGAATAAATCAGTTTTTCTGAATTTATCTCAATTTTAGCTCAATCTTATTTCCTTCAAATCTGAAGAAAGCAGCCAATCACATCAAATCATTTGGATTGTGCTACTTCTGGGAGAATCTTGACCGCTCATCAACAATCAATCTCGACCGTCACTTTCTCTCTGGATTTTCTATAAATTCAGGCTCTCATCTCTCAATCAAAGTATTCTAGAGATTTTATTGTTATCATGCTAGTTTTGCTCTAGAGTCATTAAGAATATTGCATCTTAGCTTATTGCACATTAGCTTAATTATATTAGCTTAATCATGTTAGCTTAATTTGCTTAATCTTGCATCCATCTAGCTTAATTTGCTTGATTTTGCATTCATATAGATTAAATCCTTCGTCTTGGTGTAGTCTAGTCACTAGTATTGCTTAGATAAATTTGAGAGAAAATCTATACTCACATCTTTTAGGAGGCAATAGGTCAATTTGTTATGGTTTTACATTTATTGATTTTGATCAACTAACCATGGATGCAATGACTTATTGAGTGTTTGTGTTTCAGATACAGATTCCAAATTTCACACACACATTTTTGGCACCCATCGTGTGGCAAGAAAATTCAGTTTTTGGCCTCGCATACCATTTTATTTTCATTTTTTAGATTCTGTCCATACAATTCTTTGCAAAAGTTCATACGAATTTATGTAAACTGCCATACGAGTATTTATCTTTTGCCGTATGGTCTAGTGAGAATTATCGTATGGTCAGGTGAGAAAAATCGTAGGATTTTCTGCTCTCCCGTATGAAAAACAAAGAGGTTTTTTTAGGGGTTTTTTGATGTGAATTTGCTGATGCTAACCATGACCCTTCTATGTTCTTAGTTTATCTAATGTTTTGGACAACCTAATAAGTTTTTTTGCAGAACGCTCATCAAAGAATCTGTCGTTGAAACTTACGCTTGTCAAAGAATCTATTACTAAAAAACAATTTGAATACTGATTTGTTGTTTTTACAGGTTGCCTGAGGAGATTCAAACAAACTTTTGATGGTATGATCAAAGAATAAGAATCCGGTCAACTACTGAGAGGGGGGGGGGGTGAATCAGTAGATAGAAAAACTGATAGAAACTTCACCAATCTCAAAATCTCTCAAAGTAAACTTAGAACTATCAATGCAATATCACTGTCAAGATAAGAACCGTCAAGATAAACCAGTTGACTGTTACAACAAACTAACAGTAAACAACTTCAAACTCATAAACATCCAAATGCTTTTACAGACATAAGTAAAACTTCATTTCACAATGTTTCCGGTTATCATGACTTATCAAAGTGGATTAAGTAGTTAAGCAAATCAACCATAAGAACATAATCACAAAAAACATTCACCACTTGACACAATATTCTTGACGTGGAAACCCAAATGGGAAAAACCATGGTGAGATGAGACTCACAAGATAACTATCTGAACTCTTCTAAAGTTCACCCTGTTAGGAGCCTAGCTTGTTTAAGCTTTACAAAAGTCCTTTTAAGAACAGATCCTATTAGGGACCCCTCGGTTAAGGGAGTGACTATAATGCCTTGTTAGAAGAAATACCTTGTAAGGAGTAATTTCGGTAGAGGATTTGGAATCCAAGCTAATAGATCACCTGGTTACAGGATTTGAATAGCACCAAGCTTGTTAGAGCTTACCTAGTTAGGGGATTTCAATCTGCTGTAATTGTTAGAAAATAGCACGAGTTTTCTGATATGTTTGAATAGCAATATACTTGCTTGTTAAGATCCTTTTCATGCTCCTATCTACCTTTATTCAAACTATAGATACATCATCTGGTTCGACAACCACACACTCAACTAAAACTTTGCCAACTTTGAAACTAAACTACTCATCGACCTTATAAACAAATCAATTAGGTCGGTAACACAACACAAACCTAATTCTCTCATAGAGATTACATAGCAATCTTTGCACATCAATCAAGAAAGCCTCGACCGCTCCTTGATCACTGCTCCATCAAACTCAGTAACTCATCACGCGCTTTGTATTACATTTAATATACTTGCTCATTCCCTAGACAAAAAACCATTTCATCAACGTGCCAAAATCACTTTGAAACCCTCTTCATACAATAATCATACGTGTCATAATCATTACCGCTCATCATCAGATCATAAACCAATATAACCACTTCACCAAACTTAATCAGTTAGGTTTTATCAAATCAATAGGTAGGGTTTACCGGTTCAACTCTCCAATACATAGCAATACCGGTTCACTCCACAAATTCTTCCTACTGGTTATAGTTTCCTTCACTAGCTCTTCCTACCGGTTACAAAACATCATTACAACAATATCAACAATATCATTACCGGTTAATTGACATCAATGACAAAATAACATATCATTAATGCAATCTTCATGCAAATGCCAACAACTTTGTGTGTTCTTAATTATTTTCTTGGCACCTAAATTGCGATGTGGTAAATGAACAAATCTATTTTTTGTGTTTGAGGAAAGCATAGAGGTAGGAGAGTATGCTCTTGTCTGCACAAACAATCAGAAATCTAGACCCTTGAAGCTTTTCTAGTTTGAGATTCGTGTTCCTTTAGTGGGCCTATCACAGTGGGAAAAAGTAATCACCCTATGAGAATGACCCAAGTGAGTATAGCCATACCCAAGCATTCTGACTCACTATAATAAATAGGCCTCTTTAAGATTAAAGTCTCAAAGGACGGAGTTATTTGAGTTTTCTCTTTGAGATTTCTCATATTGGGCATTTTGTAGGGCCTTGCGATCTCAATCACGCTTGCGTGACTACATCTTTTTGGATATCTTGTTGGGCTATAGGCCTCAATTGTGCTTGCGTGACTTCAAGGGGTAACATTGAATGAAAACCCTTACTAAAAATCTAGGATAGAAGCTACCCAGTTCATCTTTGAAAGGGGGATAATCTTTGTGCAAGAGAGATAGTAACTCTCCCAAGATACTTGCCATATTGTGCCCCCATTAGCATTTGGAGTCGGTTAATATGACATTGGAAATCTATTGCGTGAGACTCAACGACCATATTCTGATTAGCTATTGGGTGTGTACCTAAGTTTTCAAGCAAAGGTTTTCTGTCTCAACCAACCATCTTAGGATTAGCGTGTTGTGCTTAAATTCATTTTACATCTTGTGTGTCTCTTGTGTCTCTATCCTTAAACTATCTAAAACTATCACTGAACAATCTAAAATTGAAACTGAAAAACCTGAACAATCAACTGAAGAATCAAACTCAGTGGTCAAAACCCTATTTCCTCTCAAAACTCATTTCCTATTTGATCCTATACCATACGAGTTAGGACCTAAAATGCCTAGTTTGTCATACTGCTATGTGAGGATTGTCGTTTGAGCCTATGAGAATTTTCGCATGAGTCTGAAACCTTCACTGTCCGCTATAACAACATCTCGTACGAGTATCTTAGTTTGTCATATGGTCTTAGTAGTTTTGTCGTACAAGAATCTATCTTCTCGAGTCGAGAGAACTTTGTTTGCATGATTCTCAGACCTTTGTCATACTTTCTTGGTCAGTCCTGATACATCACAAAGAGCATATACCTAGTCTTTTTCATCTTGAGCATAAAATCTTGATAGTGTGTCTTCTTGGCTGTTGTGTTACATGATTTTGTCAATTATATCCTAGCTGGTTCAATCAATCATCCATCAATCTGATCCACTTAGATCATGTCTTATACAGGATAAATCATTCCTGAAACCAGACTCGGTCTCAATATCTTCATCCAATCATCACCTCAAACAAACATCTAGCTTCAATTTGATCTTGACATCTGTATCACTTCTATCTCTTGGTCATATCAATTGTAAATGCCTGTTTGAACCAGGAGCTCTTCTAAGAATTCTGACAAAAGTAAGAGGCAATCTTACTCATTGCAAACTAATCCATTCTTTCAAGAACAACCAACCTTTGACAAACCTTCATCATCAAGCCAACCAATTTTTGATCAATCATTATCTTCCAATATGTTTGGGGAAAGACAAGAAAGAGAGGCTTCTAAACGCAGTGCTCATGATAAGATTAGCACTCATGCTACTGATAGTGACACCTCATCTAGTGATTTTGAACCTTCTGAACCTGAAGAAGATACTATAGCTAAATGTCAAAAGGATAAGGATTTCAGAAAAATGATGAAAATTATCATGGCCCGGGAAAAAGAAGAACATTTTATAGAATTGGCTAAACAAGGAGCCAGACTTCCCGCTGACTACAACATTGAAAATATTATCATTAAAGAAGAAGAGACACCACTATTGTTGGTAACCAAACAATTGCAAGCATTGCAAACTGAGATCAAAGAAATGAAAGGCAAAGATAAATCTTCTGTGCAGTATTCCTTGGACACAATTTGCCCATTTCCATTCGACAAGAGTATTCACATGCCTCCATTTCCTTCAAGAACAAAAATTCCTGAATTTGACAAATATGATGGAAACTCGGATCCTCAAGACCATGTCCTAGAATTATGTCCTCTATGTATGGGATTTATGCATGAACAAACATATCTTATGCGTCTCTTCCAAAGAAGTCTAGGAGGACAAGCTATGGAATGGTTTTGAAAACTGCCTACAGAAATTAAATCTTTCAAGGAGATGGTCAAACTATTTCTCCAACAATACTCTTACAACATTCATCATCCAGTCATCATGATTGATCTCTGTAATACAAGACAGAAAACAGGAGAACCTTTCCTCACTTTCCTTCAATGTTGGAGAAATATGTTCTCTAGATATTCACGACCCATTTCTGATTCTGAAAAGATGGACATCTTTGTCAACAATCTGATTCATGAGTTACAATATAATGTTCAAATGCAAGTGCATCCTTCATTTAATAATATGGTGGACAATGCTCTCAAAATAGAAGATTTGCTTGTGAAGAAAGGAGAAATCTCACTTTATAAGGAAACACAACATGGCTCTAGTTATAAAGAGAAAAACAAATACTGGAAATATGGGAAAGATAATAATAGAAATGTTCTGATTGATGGAGTAGTTGATACTGTTAAACCAAAACCAAAACCAATAGTATTTAATCTGACTAGTGGTACACAGGCCCTCAAAGTTGTTGAAAGTGTTGTGGAAGACCCTCCTAAGAAATCGAAAGAGTGGTTTAAAGATAAGCCTTGGATTTCAAAGCCTAAACATGATTTCAATCCTTTGGGAGAATCCTATGAAATAACTCTTAAAACTCTGTTGGCAAATGATCTGATCATATTGCCTAACAACTCCAAACCATATGATCCTGAAGTCAAACCCAAATGGTGGAGGGAAAATGATAACTATGAATATCACCGAAACAAGGGTCACACAACTAATAACTACATGAAACTCAATCATGAGATTCAAGACCTTATTGATAATGGCAAAATTGTTGTTGGTAATCATGCAACCAACTCTGATCACAAAGCTTTCAAAGATCCCTTGCCTACTTATGAGCAAGGAGATTCCTCTAAATCCAAGGGAGGTGCCAAGATAAATTACACCTATACCAACGAAAATAACGCCATCAACATGCTTGAACCTTGTCAATCAGAGCATCGCAATGTAATCATAGTCATAGAAGAGCGAAACCAACCGAGAGCTGCAAATGTTGTGACCCGAGCTCAAGGAAAAGTTACTCTCAAAGGAGTTGGTTCCTCATCTTCTAATCAAATGTCATCATCAAATCCATCGACATAATCAAAATCGCTGACATCTTCAAAAAAACAACCAGCTACAATCACTGCTAAGCCTTCTCCATCTAAATAGCTGGTTTCACCATCTTCTTCTGGCTACAACATTGTTGAACAACTAAAATGAACTACTGCTCAAATCTCTATTCTCGAACTGCTTAAGATCTCTCCTGCTCATAGAGAGATCCTAGAAAAATCTTTGCTCACTACCAACATCCCCAAAGACTTAGATCTGGATTAGTTTCAATCTATGGTGGGTCACCTAACATCACCTCACTACCCGTCCTTCTCCGAAGAAGATGATAATTGCTTGAACCATCCACATAATCAACCATTACACATTGAAGCCATGATCCATAAACATCGAGTCAAATGTGATTTGATAGATGGAGGCACTGGGTTGAACATTTATACTTGCAATCTACTCATACAATTGGTATTTTTTGAGAATGATATAGATCCAAGAAAGATGATAACAATAAAAGTTTATGATGAAGAAGAGAGAGCCTTTAAGGGTTTGGTGCTATTACCAATCAGGGTAGGACCCATGGAAAGGGATGTTATCTGTCAGGTGCTTGAATTTTCTCTATCGTACAAAATTTTGCTAGGAAGACCATGGATTCATGATAGCAGTGCCATCTACATACCATCAGTGCTTGAAGTTTCCCTATAATGGAGTTGAGGTTAGTGTTCATGTTGATACCAACTATGCTTGCAACGCATTAAAACAATGTGTTGATGCTCTTGTTCCTCACAACATAGCAACCTCTATAGTTGAGAGTTCAGAAGCTCTGATGAAGGACTTAGAGAAGAAAATGAAAATCACAGAAGACGACATGGGCGAATACAAGATAGAACCTGTACTTTCACTGATATCTCTTCCGCCATCACATAGACAGTCTGGAAAACCATCTGAAGCTATGAAATCAAAAACTTCACCTGCAAGCGTCATCTATGATGGTACTTTTGTGCAATCCTCTGCTTCCTTTGCAAATGAAATAGAAGAGGCAACTATTCTTGAATGGCTTTACAAAGGGGAAAATGAAGATAGAGAAGTGCAACGTTATGAAATTTCTCCCGAACAATATGGTAAAAGCTATCAGATAATCCAACACATGGGGTATTCAGGTACAGGTCCTCTGGGAAAGCATCAAGAAGGAATTATCGAATCCATCAAGATACAAACCAAGTCTGCAAAGGACAAAACCAGACTTGGGTACCATCTAGATGCATCAATTCAAAAGCGACAATCTTATCAGTCACATCAAACACCAGAGGAAGTAAACATACAACAAACTCAAGAAGAATATGAGAAAGAACAAAAAGAGATGGCAATCAAAAGAGAAGAAGAAGCTTATAACCAAGTTCCAAAGGTACCAGCAGGAAAAAGAACAGAAGTAGAAATTCCAGAAGAAATGAGAGAACAGGTGGAAAGAATCAAAGAAATGTTTGCACCTTTAAACATTCTTGTCACATATACGGGAATGATGTCAGGAGAAGATTCAGAAAAAGACTCAAATGAATATGAATGGGGTCCAAAACCTCTATCAGATGCATCTACTGAATAAAATCTTAAAGAATCCAATGATATTGTAGATGATGTACAAGAAATAACACACATGAAGCTACAATGAGAAGTAGAGGGAGTTAGACTAAAAAGACAAGAAGCTTATGAACAACAACTAAGAAATGAGAAATCACAGGAAAATCACCCACATATTGTATCTCCATATGATGAGACAAAACAAATCAGGTATGGGAACACAATTGAAGAACTGGAGGCTAAACAAGCAGGACAGGTCATAAGTCCAAAAGAAGTTGAATGGGCAAGAAGACAAAAACTCATAGAGTCATCAAGGATATGTGAACAGGTATGTCGACTATAGGTTATCACTGAATCAGAGTAAGAAGGAGCTTGCATCATAAAAGATGTTCATATTGATACCATACATGCTTTTACTGAGTTGCTTGAAGAGGAGTCAAATGCTTCATCTTCTAACTTTGATCAACCTGAAATGAGCTCCATTTATGATATTACCTATTCAACACCAAACTATGACTACTTTGTCATGAATGTTGAAACTTTGTCTGAAGAAGATATTGTTGTTGAACCACAATACGTAGTCCAGTTTGAAGTAAGAGAAGGGTCTAGTGGTAGGTCTGTTGGGTTAGATTCTCTAAATGCTAACACAGGCTTCAATAATCATGTTATGACTCTTCGCGGTCCCAAGATGCTAACACAAGGTAGTCTTCTAGAACTCAACTTGATGGTCCAAGGTTGTGATGACAATACTGTGAATTCCCTTGAACCAATCAAATCTTTATCCCTGGTATACCTTGAGCTTATTGACCGTACTCTACAAGACCAACCCATGGTTATCCCTACTTTTTCCAATGACTATGCCTTAGCATGTTACCTTAATGTAGTTGAACCCATTAACTCTTCCATCAACAAACAAAGTGTGAACATGACCGAAGTGGATGTCAAGTATCTTATTCTTAAATATGAAAATAAGAAAAACAAGTGTTTTGATGGTGAAAACCACACTATGGTGGTATCAGAACCAAAAAAGTAAAAATAGAAGACGTATTTGAAGGTGAAAACCTCCCTGAGGCACCTGAAGGTTAGATGCTTCATATTCTTCCTAATAACTTTCAAGAGAGATAATTAGTACTGATTGAACCTACACAACCAGTGAACATTGGAACATAGGAAATTCAGCATATAATACATGCGGCTCAATCCCTATCGGCAGAAGAATTGCAAGAGTTTATAGATTTCTTCATAGAGAAAAATATTTACTTCGCATGGACATATTCTAATATGTCGGGTCTGGATCCTGACCTTATAATGCATCATCTTTCTATTTCTCCTAGAGTCAAACCTGTCAAACAAAAAACTCTAAAAAATGCATCCTCATGTTGCATTGCTTGTTAAAGATGAGCTAGAGAAATTACTTAAAGCAGGATTCATTCGATCGATTGATTATGTTGAGTGGATATCCAACATTGTCCTCTATTCAAAACCTGATAAATCAATCCGTGTCTGCACAAACTTTAGAGACTTAAACAAGGCATGTCTAAAAGATGATTTTCCATTGCCTAACATTGACATGATAGTGGACATGACTGCTGGTTATGAAATGTACTCTCTAATAGATGGATTTTCTGGCTACAACCAAATCAAAATTGCACCTGAAGATCAAGAGAAAACAACATTCACATGTGCCTGGGGAACTTTCTGCTGGAATGTCATGTCCTCTAGCTTAAAGAATGTAGGTTCTACCTATCAAAGAGCTATAACTACAATCTTTCATGACATGATGCACAAAAATATGGAAGACTATATAGATGATACCCTGGTCAAATCTATGAAAAGATTGACACATCTCTCAGAATTGGGTCTAATCATAGACAAAATGGAAAAGTTTAAACTCAGATTAAATCCCAAGAAATGTGCATTCAGAGTTACATTTGGCAAACTATTAGGATACATTGTTTCAGCAAAAGGGATTGAAGTTGATCCAAAAAGAGTTAAATCTATAATAGAAATTCCACCTCCAAAGAATGTAAGTCAAATGAGAACTCTACAAGGGTGGATCCAATCAATAAGACGCTTCATTTCCCAGCTAGCAAATAAGGCTCAATTGTTCATGAAAGCATTATGGAAAGGAGTTACATATAACTGGGATGAAGAATGTGAACAACACCTGAAATAGATCAAGGAATATCTTTCCAATCCATCTATTTTGATGCCACCAATTCAAGGAGAACCTTTGATTCTCTATATATCAGCTACTAACACATCACTAGGGGTACTTTTGGCTCAACAGGATGAAAACAAAAAAGGAACGATCTATATACTATATCAACAAGACGTTGGTGTCCTATGAGATGAATTACTATCATTGAGAAATATTGTTTGGTAGTGGTCTTTGCTTCACAAAAATTGAGACATTACGTGCTGGCACATTCCATCAAACTGGTTGCTAAGATTGATCCTCTGGAATATCTTCTAAGCAAAGCAACACTCACAAGGAGATTGGCTAAATGGGCTATGATACTCACATAATTTGACATCGAGTATGTAGAATGCAAAGCTATAAAAGGAAAAGTCATTGTGGATCAACTTGTTGGTGCTCCGCTTGAAGATAATCAACCTCTAAACATACAATTTCTAGATGAATCCATAATGCATCTTACTCAGCGATCTTGGAAAATTTTCTTTGACAGATCTTTTACTCAACAAGGTTCTAGTGCTGAGATTCTTTTTATCACTCCTCATAGATACTCAATTCTAAAGGCATATAAGATCTTCTTTCTTTGTACCAACAATATTGCAGAATATGAAGCCTTGGTGAATGGAATCAAACTAGCTATTGAATGGAAAGTTGTTGAGCCATTCATCTATGGTGACTCTTACATGATAATCAACCAAATCAACGATGTGTATCAAACTCGGGATGAAAAACTGAGGCCCTATAAAAGAATGGTTGATGACTTTAAGAAATACTTTCCCTTTGTTTCATTTCAGTAGATTCCTACATCAGCGAATAGAGTAGCAGATGCTATGGCTACATTGGCATCTATACCACAACTACAAGAAACACAGTTCCGCTATGACTTCCTAGTGGAAGAGGTTCGCTATCCTGATTATGATTCCCCTGATTCCCAAATGGTCTCTTCTATCATTGGGCATGAATCATCTCACTATAACTATATCTACTCCTACTTACGTGACCAAATCATCCCTGATAACCTTACTCGCATTGAAAAAAGAAACTTGATCCGTAATGCTTCACTGTATGTCATCATCGCTAACAATCTATATAGGCAGGGTTTAGATAGTACTTTGCTTAGGTGTCTAGAAATTGAAGAGTCTCAATGTGCGTTATCTGAAGTCCATGAAGGTATTTGTGGATCTCACTCAAATGGTCTAACTCTAGCTCAGAAACTACTAAGGGCTGGCTACTTGTGGCCAGAAATAGAAAAAGATTCTATAAAATTTGCTAAAACTTGTTAGAAATGTCAGCTGCATGGAAATATCATACATGCTCCAGCAAGGGAGCTCATACCTTTTATCACACATTGGCCTTTTCAACAATGGGCATTTGACTTCATTGGCCAAATCTATCCTTCATCATCTAATGGACATAAGTTTATCATAACTGCCACCGAATACTTCACTAAGTGGGTTGAAGCGGTTCTGCTAATCAAAGCAACCGACAAACAAGTGGCTATGTTCATTATTAACTACATCATCTGCAAGTATGGAATCCCCTCCTCAATTGTAACTGATAATGGGGGGCAATTCAAGAACAAGGATATAGATGAGCTCTATGACAAGTTCAAAATCAAACAACATTGGTCTTCCATATACTACCCTCAAGGTAATGGACAGGTTGAAGCATCTAACAAAACTCTGTTGACCACCCTGCATAGAACAATCAACAAATCTGGAAAGGATTGGCATCTGCAGCTCAATCCGGTGCTATGGGCTTATTGAACAAGCATTTGAACACCTACTGGGGCTACACCTTTTGCTTTCGTGTATGGGGCCGAAGCAGTCTTGCCTATTGAGGTTGAGATTTCTTCTTTGAGAATTTTTTTGCAAGGTCTTATCACTGATGAAGATCACAAAATATTTAGATTGCAAGAACTCAAGGTGTTAGATGAACGTTGGCAAGTTGCCTTTGATCATCTAAGAGATTACCAGAAGATAATGTCTAGAGGCTATAACAAGAAAGTTCGACATAGAGAATTTCTGGTTGGTGATCTTGTTTTGAGAGAGAATCCTAAAAATCAACAACATCAGGAACAAAAACGGATGTTTGAACCCAACTGGCTGGGTCCCTATATTGCTACTGCAGTTTTTAGCTCTGGTACTTACCAACTCTCAAAACCGAAAGGAGAACAACTCCTTGAACTGATCAACACAATCCACTTGAAGAAATTCTACACTTAGCATTCTCTATTCCAACAACCTATACAACTAAAATGTCTTGAAAAAAACCCTAAAAATCATAAAAGGTCCTAAAAAAAAAAATCTTTGCCACGAAGGTGAAAACCTGGTAAACAGGTGCCTCTTGTACTAAAGTGCTCCATCTATCAATGCAAATTTGGCATTTCCTTCTTTATTTCTGCTTTCCTACATATTTTTTTTAGCTTGTACATATCCTTCAGTCACTTTTGTGACACCTTGGATCTTCTTGGAACCCTCATGGCTTGAAACTGATCAATCTAAATTTCCTAAGAAGTTTAACCAAGTCATCTTTATGTTAGTAGTACCAGGTCATCCAATCTGAGTCAGTGACCTGTCTCCTAACCACTGTAGGGTTTTGCCTCTGACATCTCATTAAACACACAAAGAAAGAACAATGAAAACAATCACTAAAATTGTTTGAGATATGATTGACATTTTATTTGTATGCTATCTTTTAAATTGGTTTTCGCTTATTATTCCCTCTGAGTAACTCAAGGAAGTCTATCTTGACTAAGAGGAGCAAGGACTGGGGGCATAATGCTTTTCTTTGTTTTCTGCTTGTTGGAATGATTCTGATGATCTAGAAACATCTCATAAACTGGGTGTCTGTGATAAGTGCCTTCACATCAAGGTGAAATTGCCACACATACCTCGACTCCATTTATTTGTATGCTACAGGGAAGTTGGAACTATTTCCTTATCTATTTTGGGTAACTTTCTTTATTATGCAATCTGAATTCATGCTTAATCTGTCCTAGGATATGACAGATAAAAGGGTCATTGTGGACAAGAAAATCACTATTGCATAGTAAAAAAAAGGAACTCTGCTTTGTCTGGTGTGTTTGCACACATGCAACATTCAGGTCATCCTGGCTCTTTATGCCTTGGTTCTTATGTTCACTTGCTAAATCAAAAGGACATGACATTCATGTCATCCTGACTCTTTGTGCCTTGGTACTTATGTCTATCTTCAATATTTTAAAACACCCAATGATGATAATAGCATGTCATCCTGTCTCTTTATGCCTTGGTGCTTATGTTCGCTTGCTAAATCAAAAGGATATGACATTCAGCTCATCCTAGCTCTTTATGCCTTGGTGCTTATGTTCACTTGCTAAATCAATAGGACATGACATTCATGTCATCCCGACTCTTTGTGCCTTGGTACTTATGTCTATCTTTGATATTTTAAAACACTCAATGATGATAATAGCATAACAAATCCAGTGACTAAAGTCCTAGGTTGCATTCATACTAAGCTTTGTGCATTTCAATAAATTTCAGCATGATAAATTTACTTTTTCTTTCCTTTGAATGAAGCTTGACTCTGAAATGATCATCATTTCTTTGCCAAGTGGTATCTCTTTGATCAATCTGTTCAGTTTCATTGCTTCAAATCAAGCCAAATATCTCTCTCTTCATTCATTCATTATCCATCAAGTTCAGGTCCGGTATCTCTTTGACATCAACTGTTCTATGAATCAATGTGTTGCTTGCACATCAATTCAAAGAGGGGCAAATGTAATACCCTCGAAATGGTCATCTAAACCATGGGCCCCTAATCTCGATTACATCACCAAGGTCCTAATCAAAGGCAATTAAATCAGTTTTGAGAACCTAATTAATTAATTCCTAAATCATCAATGTCACATGGCAAATTAATCACTTCAATTAAATAAATCATCAAAATCTCTTTAATCAACTATCCTATTAATTTAATTAAATATCCTAGCATATTTAATTAATGAATTAATTTGCAATTTAAATTTAAAAAAAAAAAGGAATTATTTTAAAAAAGGAATTAATCATCAAAAATGAATTATTTTTGAAAAAGAAATTTTAAAAAAAAAGGAGCAAAATTGAATAAAAGAGAATAAATCAAAGAAAGCTTGCTTTAAGAAAGGAAAATGGAATAAATCAATTTTTTTTATTTTATGTCAATTTTAGCTCAATCTTATTTCCTTCAAATCTGAAGAAAGAAGTCAATCACATCAAATCACCTGGATTGTGCTACTTCTGGGAGAATCCTGACCGCTCATCAACAATCATTCTCGATCATCGCTTTCTCTCTGGATTTTCTATAATTTCAGGCTCTCATCTCTCAATCAAAGTATTCTAGAGATTTTATTGTTATCATGTTGGTTTTGCTCTAGAGTCATTGAGAATATTGCGTCTTAGCTTATTGCATATTAGCTTAATCACGTTAGCTTAATTTGCTTAATCTTGCATCCATCTAGCTTAATTTGCTTGATTTTGCATTCATATAGATTAAATCTTCTGTCTTGGTGTAGTCTAGTCACTAGTATTGCTTAGATAATTTTGAGAGAAAATCTATACTTGCATCTTTTAGGAGGCAATAGGTTGATTTCTTATGGTTTTAAATTTACTGATTTTGATCAACTAACAATGCATGCAATGACTTATTGAGTGTTTATGTTTCAGATACAGATTCCAAATTTCAAACACACACACCACAAACACTGATCATCAACATGTTGAACAAACTCACTAACTAGCCACCACTGCAACATTGTCACAGATAGAGAAATATGTTGACATCAATGACAATACATCTCTCATATATCATTAAAGAACATATTTCTAGCAATCACTTCAAACATCAAACAATCTCCCCCTTTGGCATTGATGGCAACATATAATGTGAAAAAAATCAATGTGAAAGAAATCAACATCTCTCTTAGATTACTCTTTCCCCCTACACAAATATTCTCTCCCCCTTAGATTATTACACAGTTTTTCACATGAATATCTCCCACTATGACATCAATGACAAATACTCATATATGATTGTCAACTTGAGTACAATTGTTAGCAGCAACAATATACTCCACCTCTGCAGTAGATAAAAAAATTGAAGTCTTCTTATTAATCAACCAAGAAACCAACCTTTTTCCCAAGAAAACTGTACCACCACTAGTACTCTTCTAGTCATCAACATCTCCAACCCAATTATAATTAGTAAAGGCACTCAAAGTAAAATCATCATCTTTAGGTTACCATAAACCAAAATCAATAGTTCCTTTCAAATATCTAATTTTTTTTTTAACAAAAACAACATGAGATTCCTTAGGATCAACTTGAAATTTAGTAACAAGACAAACAACATTCATGATATCTGGTCTAGTCTGAGTCAAATATAGCAATCCACCAATCATATATTTTTATCTAGTTTGATTTTCTTTTGGGGAATAATCATCCTTAGTCAACTTGTTGGCAAATGCACACTCCAATGAGAAATTGTAGGTGATTGAAGGTATTGTCATTGATGGCAACCTTGCAATCCTATGGCACCAGCACTGACAGACTCTACACCGACAGTTAGTTTACTGGCAGCAACAAAGATGATTACCAACACCCCAACCGACATGATTTTGTTTATTACATTTTGTATTTTATTGTAATATCTTTTTGTAAGCTGACAAGGCGAATTGTAATAGGACTCATATATAAGTATGAGATCTTGTAGATCATTTAAGATGCAAACATGGTTAGATTATTGCAAAAGTAATATGCAAATATTAGGGCAAATTTTGGAGTAAGGTTTATGGTTATTGTATGAGCTTAAACCAGTACTAAACCTGGCATAGCAGATGTTGAATCGAAGTAGTACATGATATTGGATTTGTATAATCCATTTTGTAGGTCAGTAAGACTTCCTTTTGTAATTAAGCAGTGAGCTTTAGGCAGTTGGCCTTCCTGCATGTGCAGGCCCCTATTGTAAGTAATATTCATTTATTGGCCAGTAAGTGAATATTGTGGGTCACAAATCCCACCGAGGTTTTTCCCACACCGGGTTTCCTCGTTAAAATATTGTGTTATGGTGTGCTTTCTATGTTGTTCTTATTGTTCTTATTTACTGCATTAATTCTGGTTTACTGGTACACTGTTTTGGAATGCAATTTGTTTGATAAGATCATAAAATCTATAAACCGGTTAGATACTGATTCACCCCCCCCTCTCACTATCTTTGGGAATCCTAACAATTGGTATCACAGCCCGGTCCTCTTTTTTCAAAAGCCTAACAGCTTGAGGGAGATTTTGACACCGGTACAGATGGATAATTTGAGAAAGAAATTGGAAACAACTCTTGTAGATTATGATGCAGAAAAGTTGAAAAATATCAAACTTGAAGATGATCTGAAAGCTACATAGGAAATCATTCAAGGACTTCAGGAGAATTATACTATTTCCCAGAATAAAAAGAAGAGAACTTCATGAGAAGATGCAGAAAGATGATGATAAAAAAGAAACTCTTAATGATCTTGTAAGCAAGATGAAACAAGAGAATATGACCTTGAGGAATGAGATGCAAGATATGACTATGAGATTTTGTAAAGACATTGAAGACAGAAAGAAGAATGAAGATGACTTGGCTAGGAGAATCAATGATGCTGCAAATGAGAATCTAAGACTCAATCATGAAAATGATATATTGAAAACAGATCTAATTCACTTGGAACATGATAAAATTGAACTCATGAGACAGAAATATTTCCTGGAAAATGAGTTGGCTACTGCAAATCAACATAAGGAGAAATTCAAGAAAAGTTTAGAAGAACTTGATGACATGCTGAAAAATCAGAAACCTAATGGAGATACTAATGGTCTTGGTTTTGAAGTTGGTGAAATCTTCGGTACTGCAAACAATCATGATCACAGTAAACCAGTATGACAACCTAATGCATACAAATTTAATGGGAAATGCTTTAACTGTAACAAGTATGGTCATAGAGCAAATCAGTGTAGATCTAGAAACTATCAGAACACTAATGCACCCACCGATCAATATTCTAAATGCAACAAAATTGGTCATAATTCAGAAAATTGCAGAATGAATGTAAGATTTTATGTTTGTGGAAGATTTGGACACTTATCTAATCAATGCAGAACACATACCGGCATAGGATATGGAAAAGCTATTCAGAAAAATAATGTGACTTGTTATGCTTGTAACAAGATTGGACATATTACAAAATTTTGTAGAAGTAAGGCATCTCCGACAAATAACAAAGGACCCAGTTTGAAAGTGTAGCGTCCTAAAATTGCGACACTTGCAATTTCGACTGCATTTGGGTCTTCACGATGGCGGCGCAATGTTGAACCTGAATGGAGACCCCGAAACTTGCTTGTGACACCAAAAACTGCATTTTTCTGCACGTTGGCATGATCCCTCCTTGCACCCTACTGTCCTGGGAGGTGGGACCATGGCGCCCAGCGCCCTAGTCCCTGGCCCTATTTTGGGCCTGGTCTCCTTTTGGGCATCGGGTCTTGAAGTTTGCAAATTGGAAAATAATGCTTCTAGGTCGGCCTAGGGTCGGAAAAATCAGTCTCTCAGCCCTAATTGACAAGTATATAAACTACTTTTCCTCTCCTAGAAAGGGAGGAAGAAAATAAGCAAGGGCAAGAGGCGGAAGCGATATTCAAACATTCAAACATTCAAGCATTCAAGCATTCCTTCAAGCAATTGAGCATTCTAAGTCTCCATTCAAGGCTAAGTGTTGCATTCAAGACAAGGATTCAACCATTGAAGAGGAGATCACTTACAACACATTACATACAACATACATTACACCTTTGCATGTAAGAATATGAACATTCTTACAACAAGGTATCAGTACTTGTTTACATTACAAACATTTACATTTACATCATTCTCATTTCTTGGTTAATTCCAAAACCGGGGTTTGACCTAAAGGCAAACCCCTAATCCCTAACCCCCCAATCATCCTCTCTTTTCTATGTGTAGGTTGTAGGTACGCGGCTGTAATTGAAGATCTGGAATCCTTGTGCAGAGACGAGCAGATCCCCCTTCGTTTCGCGGATTTTTCGGAGGACCGTGTGCACGCCGGGCGCCATCGTCCCGTCAACTTTCATTCAAATTTGCAGAACAGCACTGTCTCGACATTTTACTGCTAATTCCAGGTCCGCAGCTTCATCCCGTATCCCTATCTCTGTTTATAAGTGAATCTTTCTTACTTTACATGCATTCCTAGTTCAATCATTCTATCTACATTCTTTACAAAAGAGGGTATCCTTGATGTCCTAAACCTTGAAACTCATTTAGAATCCAATCCTGCATTGTGTGGGACTGGATCTTGTGGGTTTCAACCCCTCTTTTGAATGTAAAGTCTCTCCTAAGTGAAAACCATCAACCCTAGTGACCTCCCTTCTCTCTCCTTGGAGTTGGGGAGGGGAGAACAACTAGGGTTTGATTTTTCCGCTTTACATTTTGGTGAACCCGACGTGAACATCCTAATTCTGATTATTCATGGTTAGATCTGAAAAATTTGCTTCCTTAATTACATTTCCATGTTTGATCTTTTGCAAATTTTAGAGGCTAATTGCATAAAAACCCTAAAATTTTCTTTTTAGTAATTAAGCTTGTGAAATGTTTAATTGTTAATGCTTGTTTCAGATCTATCCTTCTATTGCAAATTGTCAATTCATATTTTCGCTTTAATTCTGAAAATTAAGTGGTTAAGTGTCAAAACCCTAATTTTCAAAACCTTCTTGGTTCAACCTTTGATTGATAATTTCACTAATCAAAACACCTCCAAATCGGCTGTAACTTTGGATTCCGCAATAAAGTCACAATATCTCTCATCCCTGAAAATTTGGAAAAAAGTTGCGAGGACCGTGTGCACCCCGAGCGCCATCGTCCCTGACATTTTTTTCGAAATTTTGGGAGCTAGATCTTACTGTATTTTTCTGCTAAAATCCAGAATTTTGGCTGATTTTATCAATTCTAACACTTTCAAAATTAAATTCAAAGTTGGTCTAGTGATTGCTTGGATAAAGGCTTATAATCATTCAAAAATTGTTGAAATTAAAATTCATATCAAAATTGTGTCCTAAATTTGAAAAGTGTGTTGGCATTCATTCAAAATTTCAGTGCTTTATTCAAATTTTTACAATTTGTGACTTTTGAAATTAGGTGTTTAATTACAACAACTTTGATTTCCACTTTCAAATTTGAATTTTGCATGAAATCGAGTCAACTTTTAAATTTCAAAGCCTGCATTGCTTTCAGTATTCCCTCTAAAATCATAAAATTCAAAATTTCAGTTTCCCTCTCTTTTTCAAAATTTGAATTTTGCATTTTTCAACAATCTTGGTAGGGTTCAATTTTGAGATTGCAACTTTAATTTGGCCTATCTACAGATCATAAAATCACTCAATTTTTTCAGATTGGCTTTAAAATCATCATAACTTTCATCCCTGAAAATTTCGAAAAAAGTTGCGAGGACCGTGTGCACTCCGTTCGCCACGGTCCCTGACATTTTTTTTGAAATTTCGGGAGATTGTCCTGATTGTATTTAATAGCTTAAATCTAGGAGATTGGCTGATTTTATTGAAATTTGCTACCTATAAAATTCAAAATCTTCTCTCTCTCTTTAGTGCATGAGTTTTACAACAATAAGCCCTACTTACACTATTCCCGTTAGACGAAGCCTTAGAATTAAGTCTTTCCAAGGTTTAATTACTGAGGAGATGGAACCTAATTTGGATGGCCTTTTTAACGAGGACATGGGTAATTCCTCTAATCCTCTTAATGATGAAGAAGCTCTCCATGAGGTTTCTGTAGAACAACTTTCGAAATTGGATAACCAATTTGATGATTTTCGACAATGGATGTCTCAAGAATACCCTGATAGTGAAGCTCTTTCCTTAATTGAGGGTCTAAAACGTATGGTTCAAAGTGATAAGAATGGAATTGATATTTTGCATGGTATTGCACACATTGTGGATTCAAATGTGATGCCTATGAAGAGTTGTGCCAAAACTTTAGGTTATACACAACCTCCTACTCAAGTCAATCATTCTATTCCTTTGACAACTCCTATTGCTAGTATACCTACTTTTACATCAAACATAATGACTACTTCAATACAAGACATTCCTCCTATGATCACTAGTCATGGGGGCAATCCCTCTTCTTCAATCAACCCTCTTCCTTCATTCAATCCAACTTCTTCACTCATTCCTTCAATGAGTGTTCCTATTATATCTCCACAAATGAACATGACACAAGGGGGCAATTCATTTAACCATTCCATTCCTCCTTGTAGTGTTCCTCCTTTCCAATCATCTCCTATGACTAACTATCATAATGTCCCACCACCTTACTCTCAATCAATACCCTCTTTCAATAACATAATACCTCCATCACAATCTAACACATCTAATATGAACTCTTCGACTGAAGCAACCATTAACAATCTTGCACAAACTGTCTCTTCTTTACAGCAACAAATTGCCTCTATGAATCAATCTAAGTTTAGTGTGCCCACATTTGATGTTG
Organism: Cryptomeria japonica; assembly: GCF_030272615.1. Classification (NCBI taxonomy): domain Eukaryota; kingdom Viridiplantae; phylum Streptophyta; class Pinopsida; order Cupressales; family Cupressaceae; genus Cryptomeria; species Cryptomeria japonica. The sequence goes on from NC_081408.1 coordinate 326,587,073, forward strand.
CTAGTTTAGTGTGCCCACATTTGATGTTGCTAGCCCACTTTCTCTTGACATTGTTTGAGCTATCCCCCCTAAACATGTTGAAATTCCGCATTTGGAGCTTTATAATGGTAAGGGTGATCCTCTAACACATGTTAAGACATTTCAAACAATATGTACCGATTTTGCTTATGACCAAAGGTTGCTTGCAAAACTGTTTACCAGAACATTAAGAGATAAGGCTCTACAATGGTATTTCTCGTTGCCTTCCTATTCTATTACTTCTTTCCAACAACTTGCAAATGCTTTTATTCAACAATTTCAAAACAATATAAGTCCTAAAGTTACTTTGATTGATTTAATGCATTGTAAACAAGGTGTTAAAGAAAAAGTGATTGATTTCATTGGTAGATATAAGCATTTGTATGCTCAAATTTCCTTTCCAGTACCTGACAATGATATTCAAAGAATCTTTATTTCTAATTTACAAAAAGATATTAGAGAAAAACTTCTGTTTTCTGAGTTTACTTCTTTCCAACAGTTGTGCGCAACTCTTCACAATTATCAACTGACTGTGAGTCAAATGGAACAAGCAAATCCTATGGCTTCGAGTGATAAGGGTGATAGTAGTCAACAACCATTTGGGAAGTTTAAACTGAACAGAGAGGTCATTAAGTTCAATGAAAACATCATCAACAACAATGTGAATGCAGCATCAGGTGTGCCTCCTATTTCTATGTTTTTCAAGAAAGAAAGAAAGTTTACTCCTTTGAATGAATCATTGCATAGTATTATGAATAAGTTATTGGAACAAAATGTTCTTACTCTCCCTCCTATAAAGCAAATAGATCCTGCAAAGATTAATTCACCCTATTTTGATAACAAATCGTTTTGTCAATTTCATCGTCAACCTGGGCATGATACTGAAAAATATTTTTCTTTAAAGGGTAAAATTCAAGATTTGATTGATAATAATACTATCTCTATTTCTAGTGTGAATGATAAAGGCAACACATCTGTAGCTCCTCCTAACCAAAATCTTAAGATGTTTACTGATCCATTACCTTCTCATACCTCTAATGTGATTGAGACTAATGATTCCTCTTTCTCACCTGATAGTCTTGTGTCTATGACTCCGAATGTGATTAACTTTGTGGAGCAGCAAAAAATTCCTAAAGAGCCTTCCATCACATTTGATTCCAGTGAAACTATCAGGGCACCTGATGGTCCTTTATATATAGTTGCAAAAGTCAAGAATACACCTTGTCGTGGAGTGCTTATTGATCCTTCTTGTATGGTTAATATCATTACTGAAGAATTTCTTTTTACTTTGCAATTGAATCAAGTGATCTATGACGAAACAAATGTGGTTGTGAAACTATTTGATGCATTTTCTTCTCCTGCAATTGGTTCTATTACATTACCTATTGAGGTCCATAACAAATCCCTTGATGTGAGCTTTTCTATTATTCCATCGTCCGAACAATTTCGTGTGAAGCTAGGCTATCCTTGGTTATCTTCCATGAAAGCTATTGCTTCTCCTATTCACAAGTGTCTGAAATTTCCCCATAATGGTGAAGTTGTTACTATCAATCATAGTCTCTTTAAACCAGCTGAAAGAACTTCTAGCGTTCCTATTGATTATTTTTGGCCTAAACAATTTCAATCTCTTCCACCGCGAAGTGATCATCTTTTCAAATCTTATCAAAAGTGGAAAAAAGATATGATCCTATCTCTAAGTGAACCTAGAACACCCAAACTTGATATTCCTATCATTCTTGAGAAGGAAGTTCTTCCTTTGAAAGATAAAACCAATGTTGTTCCTCAAGAAGATTCCCAACCCATGCCTATGGATGTGACTATGTCTATGTCTAATAAACTTTCTAAAGGTAGACCTATACCTCCTCATCATGATGGACTTGGTCTCCTTCCTAAACCAGATATTCCTCCTTTATATGGAGCAGTTCCTCCTCCTTCCTCTTATAGAGAAAAGAGAGCTTCCTCTTCTCCTATTATTCAACCTAAGAGACCACAACCTAAACACCCAGGTGATAAGGATGAGAACATTCCTCCTCCTCAATATTCTCAACTTCCTACTAAGACTAGACGAAATCGTTCTGCACGTGAACGTCGACGAAAGCGTCGTCTTAGAGCTCAGGCAGTTGCTTCTCAAACTTTGCAATCCCCAAAAACACCTTCAGCTAGTATTATTCCATTTTCTCCTTAGCCGAAAATTGAGCCAAAATCTCCTAAACATAAGGTGCATGATGGTCTTGATCCGGTGCGAGTTAAAGATCCTATTTTTATAAATCTTGATGATGATATAGATGAAAATGTTATTCATGATGAAAATGTTATGCATGATGAAAATGTTACTCCTGTTCATTCTGATAGTGAATATGAATATGTTGATGTTGATAACCATTTATCTAATGAGTTTTCTAAAGCACTTGTCCTAGCTCCTAGACAAGAACAATGTGGCTTGGAACATGAACATAGCCCTTGTTTGGATCTTGTGATAGCTCCATCTGCTGTGTTGGATGTTCCTCCTCTAGCGTGTTTCCTGCCTTCCTGAAATATTGATCAGCAAGATCGGGGGGTAGATGACGTGCTGGACTAGTTTCATTAGCATAGCAGACTCTCTCCTCCTCTCTTGATCTCTTTTGTTACTTCTTCTATGTGTTATTCTCATTCTTCTATTTCTTGTCCTTAGTGTTGTCTACTTGAGGATGATGCAAAGCATTGAGATCTCTTTTGGTCTCTCTCATGTTGACTCAAAAGACACATGTGTTCCCTTCTTCTAGGTGACCTTCCTTGATCAGGGAATGAAGAACAATTATGCATACATACATATGATATACATGAATGATCATACAACATACTGACCCTGAGGAAAGTGAAGTCACCTTGTGCTTTGTGTTTTGTGTCTATTATCCTTGGGCTTATCTCACACTTGGGGGCTAAATCCTTGTGGTAACGTGCTCCTTTCTCATTTCTTATATGTATCACTACCTTAAAGCAATCACCCCCGGTGAGGCGTGTGCGATCACTTTAACGTAGGGGGGCATACACCCCGTTCATATCTCTTCAAGATACTTGAAAGTTTCTTGGCGAACTTAGCTTTGCCTTGAAAATTTTTGGTATTTTTCTTACATGACTCATAGTGAGGGAACCTTACTACTGACAGTCATGGTTCTCCCTCGTGATCTTCCCTTTAACTTTGTCAATCAAAGTCGTAAGATCCTTAGTCCACTGGGGGCTTGGTGTATCTTGCCTCCTTGACGTGGTGAAAGTTTTTCAATGTTGTTTCCTTGTACTTTACCGGAAGTATGAGCGTACGCTTATACTCCCGCTAAAGTGGGGGCTAAATGTAGAGTCCTAAAATTGTGACACTTGCAATTTCGACTGCATTTGGGTCTTCACGATGGCGGCGCAATGTTGAACCTGAATGGAGACCTCGAAACCTGCTTGTGGCACCAAAAACTGCATTTTTCTGCACCTTGGCATGATCCCTCCTTGCACCCTGCTGTCCTGGGAGGTGGGACCATGGTGCCCAATGCCCTGGTCCCTGGCCCTATTTTGGGCTTGGTCTCCTTTTGGGCATCGGGTCTTGAAGTTTGCAAATTGGAAAATAATGCTTCTAGGTCGGCCTAGGGTCGGAAAAATTAGTCTCTCAACCCTAATTGACAAGTATATAAACTACTTTTCCTCTCCTAGAAAGGGAGGAAGAAAATAAGCAAGGGCAAGAGGCAGAAGCGATATTCAAACATTCAAACATTCAAGCATTCAAGTATTCCTTCAAGCAATTGAGCATTCTAAGTCTCCATTCAAGGCTAAGTGTTGCATTCAAGACAAGGATTCAACCATTGAAGAGGAGATCACTTACAACACATTACATACAACATACATTACACCTTTGCATGTAAGAATATGAACATTCTTACAACAAGGTATCAGTACTTGTTTACATTACAAACATTTACATTTACAGCATTCTCATTTCTTGGTTAATTCCAAAACCGGGGTTTGACCTAAAGGCAAACCCCTAATCCCTAACCCCCCAATCGTCCTCTCTTTTTTGTGTGTAGGTTGCAGGTACGCGGCTGTAATTGAAGATCTGGAATCCTTGTGTAGAGACGAGCAGATCCCCCTTCGTTTCGCGGATTTTTCGGAGGACCGTGTGCACGCCGGGCGCCATCATCCCGTCAACTTTCGCTCAAATTTGCAGAACAACACCGTCTCAACATTTTACTGCTAATTCCAGGTCCGTAGCTTCATCCCGTATCCCTATCTCTGTTTATAAGTGAATCTTTCTTACTTTACATGCATTCCTAGTTCAATCATTCTATCTACATTCTTTACAAAAGAGGGTATCCTTGATGTCTTAACCCTTGAAACTCATTTAGAATCCAATCCTGCATTGTGTGGGATTGGATCTTGTGGGTTTCAACCCCTCTTTTGAATGTAAAGTCTCTCCTAAGTGAAAACCATCAACCCTAGTGACCTCCCTTCTCTCTCCTTGGAGTTGGGGAGGGGAGAACAACTAGGGTTCGATTTTTCCGCTTTACAGAAAGGTAAAGAGAAGGTTGAAGAGGTAAAGAAAGAATTTTCAAAACAATGGATTAGAAAGAGAGACCAGAATGTTAATGAAGTTATTCCTTCACCGGTAGAACAGAGTATCACTCCACCGGCAGGAGATTCTTCATCTAACTGGAAATAAATCCCTTGGGGGTATGACAACAAATTGAAAACATGCTAGTTCACCGTCGATTGATGGTAAGAAGATGAAATGCTTCTTTATCGACAAATGAGTTAAGTTTTCACTTAACCGACATACATTTATTATGGTAGTTGAAGGAAATGACATTATAAAGAAAGTGTTTTTCACTCTTTTTCACTCACAGAGCATTCAAATTTCCTTAGAGCACGAAAAACCCGAGCGAAGGCATTGACAGCAAGAAGTGAAGCAAAATCATTCAAGCATTCAAACCTAAAGGCAAATTAAGGTATTTATACAATGGCTTCCTCCTCTGCACCTGAATTCATTGCAAACCCTACTGTAATTGAAGTGGTTAAACCCCCTAGGCCAATATTTAAAATCATACCCAAAGTTGCGAATGCTGATGAGATTATGAACATGCATAGGACTGTAATTTGTGATGAAAATGTTCATGTGAAACCGGAACACAAGATAATTGAAACCCTAGGTTTTGTGGAAATACTTAGCATTCCTGATTTTCCCAAGGAAGTTATAAGAATTGTACTTATCAGAGTTCATGGTGAGTTCTTTTGTCTAGATTCCACCCATAAGATTACAAAAGAAGTAGTTAGGGCAGTGATTGGCTTACCTTCCACTAGTAGTAGACCAAAAAAAGGAAAGAAGGTCTCTAACGACACTATGATGACCCTAACTGGTGAAACCCATGATAAAAGATCCTTGAGAGTAAATGATGTAAAGGATATTAATGTAAGATTCATTAGCATGATTCTAGGATACAAGACTACACATGCCAACAGATTAAATTATGTTTCTAGTTTATATATCAAAAGTGCTTATGACATGGTGAACAGTAATGCAAAGATTGACATATGTGAATGGTTAAAAGATGAATTGATTGATAATCTGAAGAGAATCAAAGGAGAAAAGAAAGGCACATTCAGATTTGGCAACTTACTTGTATGTCTATTTCTATACATCACTAAAGAAGTTCCTGGTATAGGTAGAAAAGAATTTGGTTTTGACATACCGGTAGGAAAACAACTTTTGGATATCTTTAACATCATGGGAGATGACAGGGAGAAGAACATAATTGAACACTTTCAGGCACTAAAGGCTAGAATGAAGATTAAGGAAAGACTATCTCAATCCATAGTTGACAAATACCAAAAGGAAATATGCTTTGTTATAAAGAAGGACGAAATCTAGATGGAGGCAGTGGATCCAAGAACAATTTGGGTAACTGAAATGGGTTATGAGGCAGATGAGAACATAATAGAAACATATGCTAAAGCCCTCCTTGAAGCCCCTAGAGAACCAACAAAAGAAGTATTTGGAAATGCAGAAACTATTGAAAGCAAAGTTCAATCACAAAAATGAATAAAGAAAATAGAACAAACAATTAGAAAAGCAACAAGACAGGCAAAAGAGATGAAGGAAAATATATTGAATATGACTGGTATCAAGGAGAGTGACTTAGAAGGATTACAACCGGAAACACATTTTTCACCAGTTGGTACCTCCTTTGACAGTGAAATACCGACAGAGTTTCAGAGAGTGGAAAGGAAAAGGAAACCTTCACCAGTACTCGCTCCTACACCAAAGAGAACAAGAAGGAAACAACAGGCTGTAAGGCCTCCAACAAAGAAAATAACACGAAGGAAGAAGGAAAAACAAGTTATCCCTCCACTTGATAATCTTTTGAATGAAATAACTGAAGATGGAAACTTGTCAAATGTTAGCAAGTTGTATAGTACTTTTACAAATGAGGAAAAGGAAAGTATAGAAAACAATGTTATTTTACACTTAGACATTTACAAGAAATTCTTGATAGAAGTTGTAGATGACTTGCCAAGTGACCTATACAGAAGATTAGATGCAAAAAGGTTAGCAATTGTGGAACTGGACATGAAGATAAAGGTAGAAAAATTACTTGCAATTCACCTAGTAAAATCAGTAGAAGAAATTGATGAACTGATAAGTGAGGCAAACCGGACATTATTTTCCACTGGTCATCGACATGTAGCTTTAATGGCTGGCAGAGTGAATGAGATCAATGAAGAAACAACAGACAAATGGGATATTTTCTTTGTGGAAAAGGAAAATCAAGAAGAACTTAAACGACCAAAGACTTTCCGAGTCTATAAAAAGGAAAAGGATAAAGGTAAAGGCAAGGTAGGTGGTCCTCTGAGCATAAAAGTAACAAATAACTTGCCCCCACCTCCTTCTGATACTCCATCGATTAAAACTGTTGATACACCACCAGTAACAAATAATGTTGAGAGCATGGAGACAACACATGAAGACACCAATCCTAATTCAAAGGTATTATTTACAATGAATATTGACACACATGAAGTAAACATTGTGGTTGATAAGGAAACCATTGAGAAGAATGATGTGGCAATTGAGCCACCGACTGAGGATATTACTGTTAAGACACATGTTGAGGATACAGTTGGAAATGTTGAGATTGGGTTTGAAACACACACTGAACAATCAACCGATCCCCTGGATACTGGAAAGACATATACAACTAATGTACACACTAAAAAACCTACTGAGTTAGAGCAACCGACTACTAAGAAAACAATAAAATCATTTGAGATACTGGCAGTAGACAGTTCAAAGGTACATACAAAGAAACGGGTAGATAATATTGAGACACAATCAGAGAAACTGATAAAAGAAAGCACAGAGAAATATTCAGAGGTACATTCTAAGAAACATGAAGAGAAAAAGGTTGAGACAAAGACAGTGCTACTGACAACAGCTAAGAAACCCAAACCTTTGCTAGTTGAGATGCAGACATAGATTGTCCTACCAGAGGTCAACTCAAGCAAAGAGGTTACTCACACCGACAGATTGCAGATTGTTAAGGTAGTTGGACAATCTTCTGGTTCTTCCATGACAGAATTCAGACCGACAAATGTAACAGAGGTATTATTGGATTCCATCAAGAAAATCACAGATTGCAATGCACTTGCATATAAGGATATTGATGACACAATTCCTTTATTGAAATTGATTGCACCCAAGTGCAATGTGGAAAATAAAGATTCTTTGAGTCAACTAGACACATTGTCTAAATATATCACCGACAATCTTTTGACAGTTGATTAGATTAATGAGGAGACTGTCAGTGAGAAAATGATTAAGGAAAAAGAAAATTATTTGATAAGGCAATAAAGAAGTGCACGGAACACATTGACACCCTCATATTGGCACTAAACAAAACATTAACGAAATTTAAGGAGTTGTATAGAGACACATGTAAGACAAATATTTTGACAGCAGATATAGACAAGGAGATCATTACGGTACATACATAAATAAATGATATAGCTGACAATCTCATTAGTTCATCAGAACCCTTATCGGTAATAGAGTAGAAAATTGCAGGTTTTGAGGAAAAACTTAAAAAATTGGAAAAGAAAAAGGAAAGAATACAATACAAGGCTAAGGAACTGAAATGTAGACTTGGTCCAAAACTTGACATCCTCATCTCTTTGAGAAAAGAGATATCAGAGGAACTTGTTCAAGGACTTAAGACACCAGAAGAGAAAATGCACATACTCACCGGTACCATCCAAATGATAGAGGCAGCATTAAAAGACAGTGAAAGGTTCACTAACAACTTAAACTTTGTACTTACATACATATTTCAGATTGTAACCCACCGGTTACAGGGATCCAGCTAAGAACTACACTCAGTTGACATTTTTGACAACCTTTGTCATTGATGTCAAAGGGGGAGTAGTAGGAATGAGAAAAATTCAAATGACTTAGAGATCATCTACTCAGGGGGAGCACACAGATTTGGTAAGGCATTTTTGGTAAGATTTTTGGACAACACATTTTGGATACAATTTTGACTTTTTCTCATGAGTGTTGCCATCAATGCCAAAGGGGGAGATTGTTGGAAAATGCACACTCCAATGAGAAATTGTAGATGATTGAAGGTATTGTCATTGATTGCAACCTTGCAATCCTATGGCACCGGCACCTACAGACTCTAAATCGACAGTTAGTTTACCAGCAGCGGCAAAGATGATTATCGACACCCCAGTCGACAGGATTTTGTTTATTACATTTTGTATTTAATTGTAATATCTTTTTGTAATCTGACAAGGCGAATTATAATAGGACTCATATATAAGTATGAGATCTTGTAGATCATTTAAGATGCGAACATGGTTAGATTATTGCAGAAGTAATATGTGAATATTAAGGCAGATTTTGGAGTAAGGTTTATGGTTATTGTATGAGCTTAAATCGGTACTGAACCTGGCATAGCAGATGCTGAACCGAAGCAGTACATGATATTGGATTTGTATAATCCATTTTATAAGTCAGTGAGACTTCCTTTTGTAATTAAGCAGTGAGCTTTAGGCAATTGGCCTTCCTGCATGTGCAGGCCCCTATTGTAAGTAATATTCATTTATTGGCCAGTAAGTGAATATTATGGGTCACAAATACCACCAAGGTTTTTCCCACACCGGGTTTCCTCATTAAAATATTGTGTTATGATGTGATTTCTATGTTGTGCTTATTGTTCTTATTTACTACATTAATTCTGGTTTACTGGTACACTATTTTGGAATGCAATTTGTTTAATAAGATCAGAAAATTTGTAAACCGGTTAGATACTAATTCACCCCCCCTCTCAGTATCTTTGGGAATCCTAACACGACTTACATCTGGTCATGATAGGAGTCCCAACTAGTTTTGTGTCCTCTAAACCAAACTTCTTCAACAATTCCTTCACATACTTTGACTCAATTTAGTTCCAATTTAGTTCCAATTACATTTTTGTCCTTAGGTCTGGGAACAAGAATCCATGCATTGTTTTTTTCAATCTGATTCAATTATTCTTCCATAGCTTTTACCCAATTTTCATCCTTACATGCTTCATTCACATCCTTAGATTCAATCTTAGAAATCAAAGAATATTCAACCCAATCTTCTACAATTCTTCTCCTAGTCTTAACACCTTTATGTCTATCTCCTATGATTTGATTTTCTGAATGATTCAATCTTACATACCTGGGAGTCTTAGGATTTTCCTGATTTTTAGACTCTTGAGCTCTTTCTTCTGTGCTTGCACTAGTTCCCTCACCTTGATTTTCAAGATTCACTGGAACAATCTGAACTTGATTCCGGGTTTGCAATTGCTTTCCTTTGTTTACATTGTCACTCTGATCATTTGAATCGTATCCACAAGATCTGATCTTCTTCTCATCACTTTCATCATCTTTGACATTAACACTCTCAAGTATCTTTCTCAATCTCTTGTTATAACACTGGTAGGCCTTACTCTTGTTAGAATAACCAAGAAATATTCCTTTATCACATCTAGCATCAAACTTCCATAATATTAATCTCTTTTGATATAGAATTTACTTCCAAAAATTCTGAAATATTTAACAGTAGGAACATGACAAAACCATAATTCATAAGGAGTCTTACCGGTATCATCTTTAATATGCACCCAATTAAGAGTTACACTGCAGTACTCACAACTTCTCTTCAATAAAGATGCATAACATTTCCTTAAAACATCAATGTCCTAGGAACTTCCTGAATAGTTATGTTCTTCCTTTTCACTACTCCATTTTGTTGAGGGGTTCTCAGAGTAGATAACTATCTTCTTAGCCCATGCTCTTCACATAATGCATTAAACTCACCAAAAATGAATTCTCCATCTTTGCCTGTGATGAGTCATAGTTTTATGGTTCTTTTATAGATAGTTTGTCATCTTCAGGGGTTTCTGTATTTGCTGATGGACTTCATAAACATAATTTAATCAACCTTATATGCTTGTTTTGATAAGTCTTATTATTTGTAGCTAAAACCTTTATTTTGACAAAACCATGAACCTTATAAATGCAATTATAAGTATTTACTATTTTTATGAGTGACTAATGAATATGTTCAAATTAAATGATCATTATGTGTCGATAGAATGTTTTCTCTAACCTTTGTGTGACAACTATATGGAATGATCTTTATGAAGGAACAAGGTCTCATTCATAGAAACAAGGTAACGTGGACAAAGGATGGACAACAAGGCAGGAAGAGTTCAAAAATCTATTGAAGACTTGTTTGCTACTGTCCCTGCTCAAAAAGTAGTCTGCAGACTAATTCTGATCCGTTAGGAAAGAATGTTGTGTCGACTTGAATTTCATGATCAGAATACTACCTGCAACATGTTAGTTTCACAAAATACAAAGGAAATTCTACAAGAAATCCAAACTCAACCAATGAAACTACATGAAATTGAAATAAAATAAAAACACTATTATTACCTTCATGATTTAAGTCTCATTGTGTCCTAACTCCACTATTCCTAGTTGCAGATGATGTGCTCTCAGACAAGCACAAATAGCTTCCAAGATGGCATATGAAGAATGGACTGATAATTGATAGTTAACTGATACTATGATATGCAATGCTAAATGATTATGCTAAATGATTGTGCTAAAATTCTTCAAGATTAAAACTCACCGATACATAAGTTTTCACAAATTGTTAACTTGACAACTCACTTGAAGACTAACTCTTTCTCAACTCAAACTCCCACATTTATAGACTTTGAGAGGACAAGATGATGTGGCCTAGATCAACGGTCATGATCAGATCTGTAGATTTGGATGGTTGTGATCAAAGGTGAAGGTTGAGAGAAAGGGGGAAGGAGAAGAAAAGTGTCGCTCATCTCACCTTGACTGGGTTGCTGATTGAGGGAATCTAGGGATGGTTGGAGAAGTTTTAGGCATGAGAGGACAAGTGGACTCAAGTCCTTCCTAAGATATAGGGATGTTGGAGAGAATATAGAAGAAGGTTATGAAATATGTGTACATACACAATATTTCATTAAATTTTGGAAGTTGAAGATAAATGATGAATTAATATTTAAGAAATATTAATATCTTTAGCCACATGATTGATGAGTTGGCAAAGGAAAGATGAAGTGGAGATGGAAGGATGAGTTGGAAAAGGGATTAAATAATTTAGAAATTATTTAATATTTGAAATTATATGATAGAAGAATAACCATTAAATATAAGATATTTAATTGATTGATTAGAAGAATAATTAAATATTAGATATTTAATTAATTGATTTGAAGAATAATTAAATATTATATATTTAATTAATTGATTAGAGGAATAGGATAAATTAATTAATAGAAAGACATGAAATGAATTAAATAAATTAATCTTTTCAAATTAACTATTTAATAGAAGAATAAATATTAAATAAATATAAAATATTTATTTAATCGCTCATAGCCATTTTTATGTGTATACAACTGTTAGTTGTCATGAGGGATGTTAGAGAGGATATAGGGAAAATCTACAAATGTTCAAAGAAGGACAAGAGTCCTGATTATCTTAGCTTTCCTAGATTTTATGAGTTTTAAATAAAGCTTCCACCTAGATAGTAGGAAGTGGAGCGTATGTTTTGGATTGTTGTTAAGGATTAATGTTATAAATCCTTGGTGAATTCCTGTGTTTGTTAGTTCATGATTTTATATTAAAGTAATGTTATGTTGTTAAAGTTGATTTTTGAATAAAAAAGAGTATCTACTTTCCAAGTTAATATGGCGTTTTTGATATGGTTGTGGGGTTAATTTGTTAATTTCAGTTATAGTTCTTATTCCAGGAGACTCATCCAAGGGGGCCCACTTGGTGAGAATTATGTATGGTTATATTTTATGCACTTTGTTCTTTAAGTTGCTTAGTTATGTTTCATTCACTTGCTTGTTGTCTGTTCCCGCAACCACAATCTGTAACTCTATGACTGTTTCTGCAGCAATGACAGGGCATAATAGTTTTTTTTGTACAAGTTGAAGAATTGGCATTTTGTTAGCAAAAATTAATGTTATCTTTAAAGTCATGTTTTCAAGCAATTTCCTTTTCTGAAAAATGTTGTTTAATCACTTTCAATTGTCTAAAAATAAGATAGACTTGTTCCTATATGTTCTTAGTGCATATACATTGCGGTCCCATTTCAAGTTACACATCCTCGGATTAATGAATAAATGAGTCAGAAGAATGTAATTTAGATAGCTGCTCAATGGAAACTTGTGTCTCTAGTATGAGTACTTAGCTGCGTGTTATAGCCATTGTTTTGCACATACATTTTTGGTGTTGTTGCCAGGGATGGCGACAAACTGAGAGTTTATGGGAACAATATGAGCCAATGCCAATCTAAAAAAAATCCCTCCTTCTTCTCTTCCTCACTTTTACGACCTTATTATAGAAGATACAAATACCTTTCTCTTTGAATTTGATGTCGTATGCAAAAGCTATGACTACACTATAGATGGACTTCGCCTCAAATTATTTCCATCCACCTTGAAGGATTTTGCTCTCCGATGGTTCATGTTTTTAGGAGAAGATTCTGTCACTGATTGGGAAAACATGAAAGAAAAGTTCATTAAGAAATACAAAGATTATTGTAGGGGAAGTCACATAAGGGGAGATGATATTTTCAGGATGCAACAATAAGACGAAGAGTCCCTAGAAGATTATGTAGGAAGGTTTCTCTTTTGTCTGAAGAAATCCCAACATAATCAGCTAAGTGAAGATTCATATAAATTGGTCCTCTTAAGGGGAGTCAATGAAGAATGTATAGATTCTCTTAACCTTACGGCTGGAGGAGATATTACTCATGATACATGGAGTGACATACAACTACTCCACCAAAATTATTAAAGAGTTGCATTAAGAAAGCCCAGAGGATCCAAGTACATGTCATCAAGAAACAAATCTAACTCTAGAGTTTCAAAAATGGAGTTGACCAATTTGCTCAAATATTTTCAGCAGGACATCATCAACAATATGACCATACAAATTGACACTCTCCAAGCCAAACAAAAACAAGAAGTTGCAGAAGCAATGCTATCTGAATTCTGTCCACATTGTAGACATAATAAAAAGGAGTGTAGATGTAAAAAGTTGGCCTGTATTGACAACAAAATGCATCAATCAAATTTTCATCAAATTGAGGATGATGAAGGAAAAATTTTCTTTGTGGCACAAAGAAAACCATGGGTTCAAAGACAATGTATGCCACCTGATCCTTTATCTTTTAATGGTCCATGTTCATATGCATCGAATAATCAATGTCAAAACCAATATCCTCCTAATATTGGCAATTATGGGAACCCTCAATGGAACTATCAACCTAATTCTTGGTTTGGACCTCAAGCTTAATGGAAGCCACCTCAAGGAAACTAGCAGCCACCTCAAATGAATTCGCAGGCTCAACAACCTAGTTGGCCCCAACAACAACCTTGGAGAGGACAACGATGGCCTAACCAAGTTAATCCACCTCAAACCTCTTAGCCAACTATCATGCCACCTACAAATGTTTTGCAAAGACCTACACAACTTCCTACCTAGCCTGGACATAATCCTAACAATAAACCACAACAACAACATGTGTATTTAGCAGAGTTTAACCAATATCCTATCTACTCAATTAATATTAGTGATGTTCAACTAAGATCAGGAAAAAACATTGCAATCACCAGCTACTCCAGTAATCACAGAGTTAACCAATGAGGAGGAAGAAATAGTTGAACCAACCCTAGTTTTGACACCTAATGACCCTAAGGATCCATACCCTCTATTTTCTCAAAGACCAAAATTTGTTCCTGAGCCAACATTTGATTTTATGGATTAGCTTAAGCAAGTCTCCATAAAAAGTCCTCTTTTCTAGGCCATTAAGGATAACCTATATATAGAATATCTCTTAGGGAAGCTTGTTTAAAGAAACCTGGACAAAAGAAAAAAGACCCTACAACAGTTCATGTTTTGGGTAAACTAGCTAGCATCATGCTAGGAAAAGTGATCATACCTAAGTATTCAGACCCTGGTAGTCCAGTTGTTTCAATTATGATAAATGCAGTCATGATTCAAAATGTTCTCATAGAATTAGGAGCTTCTATTAATGTAATGACCAAGGAAATTATGCAAAGTCTAAATTTGGCCCATATAAGACCCACTCATACAATTCTCCAATTAGCTAATAGTTCCACAGTTAAACCAGATGGTATCATAGAAGAAATTGTAGTAACTCTTGAATCTTGGGAGTATCCTTCTGATTTTATGATTCTATCACCTAAGACAACTTTGGGAGGACATCCAGTTATTTTGGGAAGGCCTTGGTTGGCTATTGCAGATGCTTATATTGGTTGTAGATCTAGGAACATGACTATTTCAAATAGAGATAGTACAAAAAAATTGACACTCTTTCCACCTGCTCAACCTCAAGAAGAATTAGATAACTTTGTCTGGCCTAATTTGGGGGATGAATCTGAAGAAGATACTAAATCTGTGATAAAACTTATGATGATTGATAAAGGTTGTCTTCTCCATCTCTATGATGAAGATCAACTATTGATACAAGTGTTGAATAATACATGCACACAAGAAGCTCCAACAAAAGAAATTGTTGGTAATTTTGAATGCTCTTCAAAACAACTAATACAAACATCTGATTTGCTTACTCTAATATTTCTTCACATCTTGTTACCTCAAGAAGTCAAGCTACCTAGTGTGAATGAAGCCTTAATGAAAGAAATGACTAAACAAATTGAAGTGGCAACTAGAAAGCAACTCATTATTAACAATCAATTCTCAACACATCAGGAGCAGTCATTGAGAGAATTGTTGTAGGAATTGCAATTTGCCTTTTCTTGAGATTATATTGATATGCTAGGCCTAGATCCTAAGCTATGTACTCATAGAATTTACATTCAAGAGAAAACTAAGCCAATCAGATAGCCTCAAAGAAGAGTTAATCCAACCCTTAGAGAAATTATGAAGACAAAATTACAAAATCTATTGGATGCCGGATTCATCTACCCCATCTCAGATAGTCACTGGGTTTCACCATCAGTAATTTTTCCTAAAAAGAATGGTAAAAGGAGTGTGTGTGTAGATTACAGAGAATTGAACAAAGCTACTAAAAAAGATCACTTTCCACTACCTTTCATTGATCAGGTACTTGACTCTCTGGCAGGTAAGAAATATTTCTCATTTCTTGAAGGGTTTAGTGACTATAATCAAATACAAATTGCACAAAAGGACCAGGACAAGACAAATTTCACTTGTCCTTCTGGAACTTATACTTATTTTGTCCTTCCATTTGGGTTAGGTAATGCTCCAACAACATTTCAAAGAGCAGTTCTAAGTATTTTTGCAGATATCTCACACAATTGTATGGAGATCTATATGGATGATTTCACCACATATGGTGATGAATTTCAAGAAGCACTCAATAATCTATCTAAGGTTCTATAGAGGTGCCAAGATCATAATCTATCCCTCAATAGTGAGAAATTATTTCTTATGATGCAAGAGGGAGTAGTCCCGGGACATTGCATTTCAGCCAAAGGAATTCAAGTGGACCCTACTAAAATTGAGGTTATTCAAACTTTTCTAGTCCCTACCAAGCAAAAAGATTACATAGTTTTTTGGGGCATGTTGGTTACTATAGGAGTTTTATCAAAAAATTTAGTACCATTGCAAGCCCTTTGTACGGTATTTTGTTAAAAGATGTTGACTTTCAATGGACACCATTGTGTGACAAAGCATTTCAAGATCTCAAAATAGTACTCACACATGCACCAGTCCTACAAGGCCCCAAGTGGCATCTACCTTTCTATATATATACTAATGCCTCTAACCATGCAGTGGGAGCAGTTCTTGCTCAGAAAGAAGGAGCCTTAGAAAATGCAGTCTATTACATTAGCAAAAATTTGTAGGGATCTTAACTCAATTACACTGTCACAAAAAGGAGATGTTAGTAGTCATATATGCTCTCAATAAGTTCAGACATTACATTACATGTTACCAAGTATCTATTTATACTGATTATACAACAATAAGATCTACCTTATGAACAAGTCAGTTATTTCAAGAAGGCTGGCAAGATGGCTTCTCTTAATGCAAGAATTTGATATTACCATCATTGACAAACCAGGAAAAAAAAATGTTGTTGCTAATTTCTTATCTAGACTTACACACCAGCCTGATGAGCCTAAAATAGATGGCTCTTTTCTAGATGAACATTTGTTTGTAATCACAGTGCACATACCATGGTATGCAGAAATATCTATTTACTTAGTTACGGGTAGGGTACCTAACTCCTTTTCCCCAAAGGACAAAATAATTTTGATTAAAAAGAGCTTTCCATACACATGGGTAAATGGATGTTTGTTCTATACTGGACCAGACAATGTTACGAGAAGATGCATCAGAGAAGACGAAACATTTGACATCCTCCATGCATGTCATGATGAACCTTGTGGTGGTCATTTTGCAGCCAAAAGGACAACCATCAAGATACTTAACATAGGGTATTATTGGCCTACTCTACATAAGGATAAAGATGACTATACTAGAAAATGTGATAAATGTCAGAGGATGGGGCACCCAACAAAGTCAGATGAGATGCCACTATATCCATGGGTAGTTGTTACCCCATTTGATAAATGGGGTATGGACTTCATTGGTCCAATTGATCCTCCATTTAATGGAAAATCCTACATCTTAGTCTGTACCGACTACCTCACTAAATGGGTTGAAGTCAAAGCAATGAAGCATGCTAGGGACAATAAAGTTGCAGAGTTCCTGTATGAGGATATATTTACTAGATATGGAGTACCTCGAGAACTTGTAACTCATCACGGTGCACAATTCACATCTAACCTGATTGCTGCTATGATAGAGGAGTATAATATTAGACATAAAAGTCTACACCCTATCATCCTCAGGAAAATGGTCAAGCTGAAGTGACTAACAGAGAAATTGAGGCCATTCTCACCAAAATAGTTGCACTACACAGGAAGGATTAGGCAAATCACCTCCCAGAAGCAGTCTAGGCCTACAGAACATCCTGGAAAACAACAACAAGGTTTACACCCTTTGAACTAGTTTATGGTAAACATGTTGCTATGCCCATTGAATTTGAGCATAAAACTCTACGTACAATAATACAATTGGGTATGCAATTGTTAGAGGCACAACAAGAAAGAATATTGCATCTAAATCAGTTGGATGAATTGAGGAAATCAGCATTGTAGAATACACTTTTAGTTCAACAACATCACATGAAGTGGCATGATAAATACATCAAACCTAAAAAATTTCATGCTAGGGACTGGGATTTATTGCATGATTCAAGATTTAAGGATATTTTGGGGAAGTTACAAACAAGGTGGCTAGGCCCTTATGAAATTGAACAAGTGTTTGATAATGGTGCAGTCAAGTTGGCCACTATTGATAATGAACAGTTCAAACTGCTTGTCAATGGCCACATAATTTGCCTATATCATAAACCAAGCACTAAGGAAGAGTTTATTCAATAGTTTCAAACACTTCCGACTCTTCCTGCAGCCACTAAAGGTGAGCCTCTAGGTCCACCATTTACTTGATGATGGTTGTCAAATACTCATAATAAACACTCCATGTCCACCTGGAGTTTCTTTCTCTGTTTTATTCCACGTCATCTCCATCTCATTCCACTTTCTTGTCTTTCATTTCACTTCCACCACCATAATTCTTCTATGAACATTTCAACAACAATTTTCTCTTATATCTCACATGCTAACACAAGTCACAACGTGCCACAATTGCATCACAAAGCACGTAAGTATATTTACACTTTCATGATTATGACTTTTTATTCATATTTTTCATTTCATTCAAATTTTAAATAATTATGATTGCATTCTGATTTCCTACCCTTACACATGTATGGACACTACATCTATCTTCATTTGGGGGGGGGGAATTGATTGTGAGATAAGGTATTGCCATTATTAGACCTATACAAATTTGAATAAGCATGTTAACTCGGGTTAAAGGAATGAGTTAGTTTAACCTGCCATTGTTAAAGTCTAGTTTATTCCTAATTTGAAATTTTTAAAAACTTTTCCTTTCAAGTCGAGTCTGTGTAAAACCCCGTTCTATTTGGAAGCCTACCTAGTACACACAGTTTTCTTTTGTTGTCTGAAAGCAGAAAGCTTCATATTTTGGGTTTAACAAAAAATAGATTTTGTTGAAGAAAGTAACGGTTGTAGTAAAGGGAGGTTCACCTATTAAAAGAGAGCCTATAGAACACACTATGATATTACAAGATGAGGATTGTGAACTTTTTATAAAGGATGTGAGTGGTTAGATTATTTCCTAAAATTGCATACTAATGATGATGATGTAGCTCTTGAATTTTCACAATCTTTGAAGGATGATATGGTTGTGGTGAAAGGGTTGAGGATTCCTGTTATAGAGGAGCGTATTGCTCAAGTTTCTAGTTTGCTTGGGGATGGTGAACCATTTCCAGAAACTAATGATGCTAGGTCTGCCAGAGCACAATTTACAGAGCATGGTGACCCTCCTTTGAATGTCACTAAGCAAGGAACTAACAGGTTGTCTCTTCCACCTCTCTGGGCTCATAGGGTAACCTATATAATTAAGTACATTACTTATGAGGGGATACAATCTTAATTGCATTTTGTTCATTTCAAATTATTGTGTCATTTAAGACATGGTAAGTGGATGAATGTTCGAAATTTCCCTTACAATATACTTAAGAAAATGGCAGCTCAAGTACAAAAAGGTAACCTTCAATATGTGTTTCACCATTGCTTAATTCAACTATTGGTTGAGCAAGCCCTAGTAGAAAGAAACCTTGGGATGTAGTGGGTGGATTATCTGGCGATTAGGAGAGATCGTCCATTAAGACAAATTCCCAACTCTGGAAAAACTGCAAGGGCTTCATCCTCTAGACCTACTAAGGATCATAATGAAACATATTCTAGTGAGGATGAAGATGCCACTCAAAAAGTTGCTCAAAAAATTCCTAAAAAATAGAAACCCTCATCCAAGAGTAAGGAGAATGAATCTTAGTTCTTTCCCTATTGAGCTCTTGAATTAGTTTTCTTTTTATTAATATATATATCAGTGGCTTGCCACTTTTGCCAAAAAAAAAAACAGAATGAAAAATTATTTCTGGGTATAAGGGTTCAGAAGAACAAGAAAGAAGGAAAATTTTCTAAAAAGTAGGAAGTAAAGAGACCTATGACCTCTATAAAAAATTAGGAAATGGGAAACCCTGCAGCAAAATATAGATCATCTAGTCGAAAAAGGGAAGAAATGGAAAGGCCTTCTGTAGGAAAGAAGCCTACAAGAACTAGTCATAGGCTCAAAAAGAAGTTTAAAGGGAAAGTAGCTGCAAGAGAAAGAATTGAAATTTCGAGCTCAGAATCTGATGAGGAAAAATCTCCTCGAGAAAACTCTTCTAAGATATTGTCTCAATCCTCCTAGTGAAGAAGAAGAGCATGAATATGAAACGTCTCATTCATAAGTGTTCTCAGAAGAAGAAGTGGATACTAACATAGGAGGCAATCAAGAATTGGGAGGAGGAAAATTGAATGAAACAAAGCATGAAATTCAAAACATGGCTCAGACTAATGAGGAGGAAGAACAGAACAAAACAGAGGCCGAACAAGAAGAAATGGAAGAAGCAAAAGATGAGGAAGAAGAAGTGTTGGGATATTTTGGAGAAACATATTTAAATGTTGATTTAAACATTGGTGATAACACTTCTAGACCTCAACAAACCAGTCAAGATAAGCTTGATAATGAAATAACTGTTGCAACTAGGTTAGCAAATCTGGTTGAGGCTACTAAGAAAGTGAATCGGGAAGAACATAAAATAAAAGATAAGGTAAAGTGCGCATGTTCCACCTTGTTTTTCTTGGGGATCGATTGATTTTGGGTTATTGCAATTATTAGAAAATAAGGAGGATGAATGGAAAAGTGAAAATGAGGCATTAGAAAGAAAACTACAGGAAAAAGATGTAGTAATAAACAAGATAGAGGATAGGATAAATAATTTAGCTACTTTGTTACCTCAGGTAATAGAATGTAGGCCTCCTCCAAGAGTATATTCTCTTTATTTGAAGGAATTACATCTTTCCTAGAAGATAGGTAGGGAGCTATCAGGACTGAATTCATCATTAATGACTCCCGATGAATTTTTCAATGCCTATAAAACCTCTCCTCCTGAGTAAAATAATTTACTTTGTGAATTCTATCTTCACAACTATTCTATTCCATACACACCTTAGTGGAACCTACTTCTTTCTATCAGAGACGTTCATCTTAGGGAATTTATGTCCTATATTCAGAATGAAAATATGAGGAGTGAAGAGGCTAGAGAATATATGGATATGGAACAAGTTGTTCCATTACCATTAAGGGCCGAAGTAGGGGACCCAAATGAAATTAACTATAGATGGAACCAACTTACTTCTGATCTAGGGGTTAAAAGAAGGATTTTATCATTAAGAGAAGAAGTTCACACTTAATTTGAACAAATGATGGAAACGTTTGCAAGAATAGTGTATGGACATCTAGCTTGTAGGTGGAATGGGTTACTTGAGGACCTGAAGAAAGTAGAGACACATTCTTTGAGAAACTATCATGCAACACTTAGGCGAGTAGCCACTTTATACATTTAGGGCGGTCGCAACAAGAAAAGTAGATTCCTTTTATCTTCCAACTGCCTATGTTATGGTGGCCTATTCCTCACTGGGAGGAATTGCAGTATTATGATGTGGAATAGGAACGAGAAAGATGGGAGAATCTTGGAGAGAACCAGGGGTTCTACTGGAGCCCTATTTCTAAGACACAAGGGGAGACTTCTTCTACTGACTTCAAGTTACTGACTTGGATTGGAAATTAAAAGACATCTGCTGAGGGAACATCTGTTGGTGGACAAAAAAAACCTTCAGTTGGGGGGTGTGATGAGTCATAGTTTTATTTTTCTTTTATAGATAGTTTGTCATCTTCAGGGGTTTTTGTATTTGCTGATGGACTTCATAAACATACTTTAATCGACCTTATATACTTGTTTTGATAATTCTTATTATCTATAGCTGAAGCCTTTATTTTGACAGAAGCATGGACCTTATAAATGCAATTATAAGTATTTAGTATTTTTATGAGTGACTAATGAATATGTTCAAAATAAATGATCATGATGTGTGGATAGAATGTTTGCTCTAACCTTTGCGTGATAGCTGTATGGAAAGAGTTTTATGAAGGAACAAGGTCTCATTCATAGCAACAGGGTAACGTGGACAAAGGATGGACAACAAGGCAGGAAGAGTTCAAAAAATTATTGAAGACTTGTTCGCTATTGTCCCTGCTCAAAAAGGAGTCTGCAAACTAATTTTGATCCATTAGTAAAGACTGTTAGTTGTCATGAGGGATGTTAGAGAGGATATAGGGAAAATCTACAAATGTTCAAAGAAGGACAAGAGTCCTGATTATCTTAGCTTTCCTATATTTTATGAGTTTTAAATAAAGATTCCACCTAGATAGTAGGAAGTGGAGCGTATGTTCTGGATTGTTGTTAAGGATGAATGTTATAAATTGTTGGCACATTCTTGTGTTAGTTAGTTCCTAATTTTATATTAAAGTAATGTTATGTTGTTGAATTCGATTTTTGAATTAAAAAGTGTATCTACTTTCCAAGTTAATATGGCATTTCTGATATGGTTGTGGGCTTAATCAATTAATTTTTGTTATAGTTCTTATTCTAGGAGACTCATCCATGGGGGCCCACTTGGTGAGAATTTTGTATAGTTGTCTTTTATGCACTTTGTTCTTTAAGTTTCTTAGTTTTGTTTTATTCACTTGCTTGCTATCTGTTCTGCGGCCATAGTCTGTAACTGTGACAGTTCCTGTAGCCACGACAGGGCATAATAGTTATTTGTGTACAAGTTGAGGAATTGGCATTTTGCTAGAAGAAATTAATGTTATCTTTAAAGTCATGTTTTCAAGCAATTTCCTTTTTTGAAAATAGTTGTTTAATAACATTAATTATCTAAAAATATGATAGACTTGTTCCTATATGTTCTTAGTGCATATACCTTGCAGTCCCAGTTCAAGTTACACATCCTCAAATTGATAAATAAATGAGTCAGAAGAATGGAGTTTAGATATCTGCTCAATGGAAACTTGTGTCTCTAGTCTGAATACTTAGCTATGTGTTATAGCCATTGTTTAGCACCTACAGTCAGATCTCAAACACTAGAGCTTCAAACCTATCTCAGTCTCAACCATAGCTTTGAAAATATTGAACTTCTCCAATGCTTTAGATTTCTCCCTTAAGAAAGTAACCCACATCATCCTTGAATAATCATCAATCAACAACATGAAATATATGTCTCCTTGCAAGCTTATAACTCTAGAAGGTCTACACAAATTAGTATGCACAAGATCTAATAATCCATTAAAAAAATGCTTCTTGCTCTTGAAATATATTTTGGTTTGTTTCCCTAACTGACATTCCTTGCACATAGGGTTAGAGGTTTCATCAACTTAGGAAGATCTCTCACAGCCTGAGTAGAACTTATCTTAACAATATTGTCAAAATTCACATGACACATCCTTCTATGCCACAACCAATTTAAATCAACTTGAGAAATCAAACATCTTTTACCAGAGCTATTCAAGTGAAAGATATTACCTTTAGTCTTTGTACCCGATGCAATCTCTATTTCAGAGCTACCCAAGATTCTACTTTTTTCATTTTTGAACTGAAGATCATAACCCTTGTCAACCATCTATCCAACACTCAAAATATTATGCTTTAGGCCTTTTACATATAATAAATCATCAGTATTATGTGTACCATCAAGAGAAATAGAACCTCTACCATGGATTATACCGACTTTATCATCTCCAAATTTCACAAGTCCACCTTCATACTTCTTCAAGATCACACACTTATTCTTATCACCTATCATATGATGAGAGAATCCGATATCTATCACCCATTCATTTTTGTCTTCAACCTATGTAGCTAAACCTCTTTCCACATTCATGAAACTTAAAGAATCAATAGAAATTGGATCATCTTCCTTGATAGCAATAAATACCCATTCATTATCGCTTGTATTACCCTTATCCGATTAATCATCTGAAACACCTTCATCAGTAGCGTAATAATATCTCTTCTGAAATTTAGGATTGTAAGTTTTTCTAGGAACTCTTTTTGGACATCTTGAGGCAAAATATCCTTTCTTATTACATGAAAAACATTTAAGAGACAACTTTCGTTCATACTTACCGACTCCTTTAGGCAATCTCCTGGCAATCAATGCTTCAAGCTCCTCAAGCTCTCGCTCTTCTTCTTCCATCTCTTTTATTTCTTTCTCATATCTTGATATCCTCCTTGAAGAACTCTCACCCGGATCATATCTTTGCTTGTCCTTTCTAGAAACAGTGGCTTTGAATGCAGTTTCTACCTTAGGAAGGGAGTCACCAAACTCACTCAATTCAAAGGCTTATAACTTACCAATCAACATGTCTCTAGTCATATCAGTCACGGTCCAGATCTCCTCAATAGAAGCAGCTTTGTGTTTGTAGGATGGAGGTAAGGATCTGAGCACTTTAGCAACAATATGTGATTCTTCCAACTTTCCATTGGCACATCTGATATTTCACAATAATTCATTCATCTTCTACATAAAATAAGTAATGTTCTCATCTTCGCCCATCCTCAATATCTCATACTTTCGTTTTAAGCCCTGCAAGTTAGCAATCTTCACATAGCTATCACCTTCATATAGGGTCTCCAACTTCTTCCAAATCTCATGAGAGGTCTGTAATTCCATAACATTTGTCATTTCAGAATCTATTAAGCCACTCAAAAATGCTTCCTTAGCTCTAATATTACATTAATCTTCCTTAATCTCATCCAGAGTTGAAGGCCCATTTGTAGGAACAATATACTTAATTTTTGTAATATTCTAGTAAGATTCGCTAATGCATCTAAGATTACATTCCATGCAACTCTTCCAAAGAAAGTAGTTAGTGTCATCAAATCTTGGATTGTCCATCTTATAAGATGTCATTCCGAATCACCTCAAGTAGTTAAGCTTGTTTGGAGGAACCCGCTCTGATCCTAATTGACAAAATAACTTTGATTCCGGGCAGACAACTGAGAGGGGGAGGGGGGTGAATCAGTTGTCTCACAAATATACAAATTAAACTTAAACTCTGATATGATTATTAAGTATGAAAGCATGAATCAACAACACATCAAGAACACACATAACACCAAGATTTTTGACGTGGAAAACCAGATCAAGGGAAAAACCACAATGGGAACCTACCCACAATATGATGATACTCTATTAGAAGTATATGGAATATTACAATGGGGAATGCACATGCATTCAAGGACATTGCCTAGAGCTTACTGCTCAAAAACAACAAAGGTCTACAACCCAGGGAAGACTCAGTGTCTTACAAACACATACGGATTACATTCGAAAGATCATGAATTGATAGAATAACATCTCCTAATGCTTGGTTACAGTTCCGGTTAAGCACATAAACAACTTCTCTCACTCTTCTCCGCTGCTTCCGAAAGATGTATACATTATTTTCTCATACACTTCTGATTCTCATCTATACACACACATAATTACCAAGATATTACATCTATTTATACATAACATCAACCTCACCAAGGTCGGCTAAGCAACACACTTCACCTAATTACAAAAATATAACCATGTGCTACAAAAACACATGGGGACCAAGAAATGTTGGCTAAGACATAGCATGGACCCATATCACATGTCTTGAATATGAAACACCTCCAAGAATTATGCATCAAACATCCGCAACAACTACAAGCATCTAGTCATCCAAAACAATCAAGAACACCGACACACCAGAGAAAATCATCAATTATGCGCACAACGATCAATGCGGACCACCAACACAAAAGGCACACAATCCAAAAACATCCACAAACATCATGAATCACCACCACAACATCTGCAACAACTTGAATTACTAGAATCATATCACCATTATACCGAACTTCAAGAACACTAACTGCAATGACTATCAGCCTGGAAAAATCACTTGCAGAGCTCCAAACCACGAACCACTTGAATTTAAGACACACATCAACATCCCAAACATTCCTCCAAATCCGCAAATCAAGATATTACAATGCGGAGCAATGCAAATCAAATTACTAACACTCTAGCATCATTGAACAATGGAAAAACTGGCCACAACATAGATAACCATAACTCACTCAAATCTTCATGCAGACCTCTGAAAATTGCATTGAATCATATAAACACAATCTTACACAAACACTTTAATCTTCAAACATTGATCATCAACATGCTAAACAAACTCACTGATTGAACACCACTGCAACACTGCCACAGACAAAAAAATATGTTGACATCAATGACAACACATCTCTTAGATACTATTAAAGGACATATTTGCAACAATCACTTCAAACATCCAACATATATTATCTACAAATTATACATGTTTAAGCATATAAAATATGCTCACTATCTATTATATTTTGTTGGTCAAATCCAATGCTAATCTCATTATCTTTTGGAGTGTAGTTGTAGTTTGATATTAGACACAACATAAAAAATGAATAATGTTTATATTTCTCTAATTGACATTGCTTTTATTATGAACTAATCATAATATCTTGAGGTGTATTTAACACCAAACAAGCTAAATTGGTGAAATAGAGTACAAATATGTTAGTTATGTAAATGGAAGCTATCTTTCACTCAACTTTGATGATAATAGGAAATGATCCAATTTGTAAAGTGTCGTAATTGTTTATATGTGATCAAAGGATAATAGTTGTAAACAACATTGTAAAGATTATGAAGATATAATAAGACTTATGAGCTCAAAAATCAAATTCATAACACTCAACACTAATAATAAAAAATTTTAAAAAAACTTTACCATTTATATAACTAATATCACTATATACATCTTATTCAACTATTTGTTCAGCTCTTGCTCTTTTTTTAAACATCAGTACATATATGTAATGTCTATTTAAGTTCCTTGTACAAATTAATAAATCTATGAAATATTTCACTATCTATGAAATATGTAATAGTTTTATTTGTAGAAAGCATTGCGAAGATGGAGTGTCATAACCATTTTTACTAATAAAACTCTCTCTCTCTCTCTCTCTCTCTCTCTTGTTACTACTATATATATATATATATATATATATATATATATATATATATATATATATGTATATATATATATATATATATATATATGTATATATATATATATATATATATATGTATATATATATATACTGTTACTCTCTCTCTCTCTCTTGTTACTACTATATATATATATATATATATACTATTACTACACATGCCTTCTATTGTCTCTATTTATGTCTATCAAATCTTTCCATTAACACATCTACACAGTTTTAATAGAAAAATCAGCTTCCATCATTATCTAGAGTAAAACATCTTTTATTTTTATAATTTCATTTATAGTATCAAATATTTTTTAATTCTTAAATTTTAAACTAATAGTACATGTTTTTTTTATGTTTAATTTACCAATGCTTAATAAAAATGCTTTGATTTACAAAAATAAGACAAATACTTACTATTCCATGGTATTTATTATTCTTATAAGACAAATACTTTTTTTGTATATGACTCTTATTGTTTCAAAAATGAAGTTAAAATTAATAATTACTACACAAAACAACTCTTGAATTAATATAAAATGTTGAGACTTAAAAGATGGATTTAAAGAAAAAATTGAATAAATTATTTTATTGATTAATTGTTAAGAAGGAGAAATCTTTATATGAACTTTTGTCTAATAAATCAAAACAACATTTACTTTCTAGAATAGGCATCACAAAATTGTCCTACCAATAAACTAGTATTTTTCATTATTAATGTTTCCAATGAGGAATCGTCTAGATCTAGCCAACCAAACAATAAATCATACTAATGAGACATTTTAATTTTTTTTGTTGAAAACTCTCCTTTAAATGACTTGAGTTTTACTTGGCTGGGTAGCCATGGGTCTCCAATAATACAACTAATCTAAGATCATTTGATATTTGAAAAATATCAAAGAGTTGTCATTATCTAGAGAAAAGCTAAGAGACTTGTTTCTAACATATGTTTTTAGCCACTTTATATGTAGGAGGAGAAATCCTTGTCAACTTTTACCTTGTAATAAATGCTAGCACTTGCATCAAAATGTGCAATGGTAATGTCAATAGCAAGATATACTTTATATACTTTGAGTAATATGTTGAAGGGTAGAAAAAGAAGAAGAAAAAATTCCTTTTGTTGTTGTGAGATAAATTGTTTTTGACTTGTTTGATTGTCAAAGTTTCTAATGCAATTTCATCCATTTATTTACTCTTTAGAACAAATGCATTGTTCATTCAAAAATATTCATTGTATTTTAATTCACATAAGAAATTGCAATATAACTCCAATGCTTCATGACATGCATCATGACTTGTTTGCATAGCTTCTCTAAAAGTTTCATGATAGTTTGTTAGAACATTGCTTCAGAAAACTTCAATATTCCTTTGGTAAACTCCTAGCCAATCCACACATGTTGACTTAGTTGTTGATAAAGCTATGTCATTGGTTTGTGATGCTAATAACTTACCAAGGTACCTACTATTGTTGATAAGTGTATGACTACAAATTATAATATTTAAAAAGCTAACTGAAAATTATTTGTTGCTTGAAATGGTTGTAAAATTTAATAAAAAATATGTGAATCTAATGAATAGGGAAATGCAAACCAAAATATAGATAAAAATTTTAGATTGTTTGTTTTACTCTTTTATTTCTTTAATAAATGAAAGAATATGTGATATTTTTAATTATTTAATTATTTAATTATTTTCATTTTATTTTATCTTACATTAATTTGTGTAAATTCTAAAGAAAGTATAAATAATTTAAAAGATTATATAATCTATTATCAAATTCATAATTTAAAAAAAAAAATTATAAATTATTTAGCTTGTCGCAAACTTTATATTTATTTAAGTACATGTTTATTAAAGAACATTTTTTTCTGAACAAAAACTTTAATTAATAAAATCTAAATATTCATTTAATTTTTACCCTTAAAAACTACTTTTAATTATTACAAGATTTTAATTTAAAAAAAATAGACTAAATAATTTAATAGTAATAATATATAATAAATTTGAAAAAAGAAAATGATGAAGAATATTATCTTAACTTGTTTTTTCCTCAATTATTAAAGAACAAATAAACACATATGTAACTTCCATTTATGTTGTTATTATGTTTTCATCTAATTTTTTTTTAAATTGTATTAAAAATAACTTTGACAAAAACTTGTATATATTAGACAAGAGTAATATTTTAAACTATATGCTTTAAACAAATATATTAAAAAATGTTTAATGTTATAAAGAAAATATTTAACATATTCATATTGTTTATTAAAGAAAGTAGATGTTTCATTAAAATCAAGTTTTTAAAATATTCAAATTGTATATTTATTTATTTTAATTAATATGTCAAAATTTTAATTCTTAGTATATAAATCTATATGTATCTATAAATATTTTACATTTTCTTTAGACTGCAAAAAAAACTATTGTAAAATTGAAGCATATAAATTCTTATTTAACTTATTTAAATTTGACGTCTATTCTTTAGTATGTGGAGTTTGCAATTGTGTTTTGTAACTAAAGAATTTATACTATTAATATATAATTCAACTAGTAATTCTACCATGACCGTTATAAATGTTGTCGTTTCCTTTTGGACTCTGATGACGATGATGTAGAAAATTCATCGAAGGAGAATCAACTGCCTTTGGAGAACATAAAATGGCAAGCAACGAAACAGAGATTGAACAAAAAAATGTTGTTTGTCTTACAAGAGGCCTAAAAATCAAAACCAGATAAAATATTAAATTAAAGATATCATAGCCAATCCATGTTTTTTTAGCTTTTTTTCTCAAATTTTGGTTTTGGAAATAATGTATAATTTTAATTAGGGTTGAGATTTTAAATTAATTGAATTTTAAAAAATATGAAAGGCTTTATTCCTATCTAAATTTAATAAATGTGGTTTATAAATTATTTTATGCTCATCAATACAAATTAAAATATTTTAATCAATTGTCTTTTTATATAAATATATCAAAATTCACAAATACCTTGAATTAGCAGAAATCAAATTGGACCATAACCCTAAATCTAATTAAGCACTAAATACAAATTAGCCCTAACTCCAACCCTAAACAAAATTGTAATCCTAACTCTGATAATAAACTAAATTGAACATTAAAATAAAGTAAACCCTAACTCTTAACCTAATGGTATTTAATTGGATCCTAACCCTATACGCAATTGAAAGAAAAGATCAAATTGGACCATAACCCTAAATCTAATGAAACACTAAATAAAAATTAACCCTAACTCCAACCCTAAACCAAATTGAAATCCTAACCCTAACACTTGATTGAACTTTGATCCTAAACCTAATTGAACCCCAACATAATCCTAAACCTAATAATAAACTAAATTGAACATTAAAATAAAGTAAACCCTAACTATTAACCTAATTGAACATTTAATTGCACCCTAACACTATACCCAATTGAAAAAAAAGAGAGTAAATCAAATTATAAATCTGGAGAAGATATATCTCCAGACTTATTCTATATATATATATCTGATTTGGCTGCTCTTGTATTTTAAGAAGGATTTCTAAGTATTATTTCTAAGTTTGAATGTTGAGAGCCTATAACAACATCCAAACTGGCAAAAATGGAGCTTACAATGAACTAAAAATTCTTCAGTTATGCCAAAGAACAATCCTTTCATTAAATAGAATACAGATGAAATAACATACAAATGCAAGATTTGGATTTGATAATCTGCCTAAACAACTGTAAGTAATCATGTCATTTCAATCATGTCGGTAAGTTAGGCTGCCTAAAATTTTGATGAGGTTTCCGTGCCATTGACGATAGTTGAATACAACTGTAAGTAAGTAATCATGTCAGTAAGTTAGCATCTTCTATACTAAATAGCATTCAACCAAAAGAGGACAACTTTTTTTTTCCATAATTTTGCTTTCACATTTTAAAGTCAACATTTACCTTCTATAATAGACATTACAAAAGTAACCATGACAGTAAATTAGGATCTTTTATACTTCAGTAAGACAGACATTATCACAACTTCTCTTTCTCAATAACAAATTGCTTTCACATTTTAAAGTGATCATCTAGATAATAGCCAAAATGAGATAACTTTTGTCTTCATATTTCAAACTCATCATCTAGATGAAAGCCAAAATATTCAAAAGCATCTCAGATTGACTACTTATTAAAAGATGTTTTTATAATTTTGCCTTCATATTTCTAACCCATCATCTAGATGAAAGCCAAAATATTCAAAAAAAAATAAAAAAATCCCAGAATGTCTACTCATTAATTTTCTACATGATATTCTTTTCTATATAAGAAGAAACATGGTTGAGCTAATTTACATCATCTTTGAGCTGAGATCTAGTTTATCTTATCACTCCTCTTGTGAAGAAGCTAAGAGAGTAATTTGAGATGGCCATTTCAAACGATTACCATGTGGAGGTAGTCAAAACTGAAGTTGTATTGCCTGCCAGTGTAATCCAAGAGCGTATTCTTCCATTAAGCAATTTAGATCTCGCAGTTCCTCCTGTTTGCGTGCATGTCTTTTTTTGTTATGAGAAACCCCCTCAAACTAGTTTTGCCTCTGTTGTATCGAATCTCAAAAGTTCTCTGTCTAGAGCATTTGTGTCTTGCTATGCATTTGCTGGAAGACTGGTCAGCCATGGCGTTGGGGACTTACAAATGGTTTGCAATAACAAAGGGGCTGAATTTTCAGAAGCTTATGCTGACACTTGTCTTACTCAAGTGGAATTTTGCAATCCCAATGGAGCTATTGAGGGGAAGCTAGTTCCTCAACTTGTAAATGACTCTGAAGGAAATGGCACTCCAGTTTTTGCTGTTCAGGTAATAACAATTATAAAACATCATGTTTAGATTTTATATATCAATTTTAAGTTCGATTAAAGATTTTTTATCATAGAGTTGGTTAAGTGTTGTTGTTGTTGTTGTGGTCATCGAGGTTCAAATTTCTGTTGGGTCATTGTGATTGTAGGCTTGTACCTTCGTCATTCTATGGTGATCATGGGTTTGAGCCTAAGTCTTGATGAATGAGATGAAGTCTCCAGTTTGTGATCTCACCTGTTCATAACTCTATACATGTTATGTTAAAAAGTTTACCGGACTCTTTTTTAAAAATCTACTCCTAATTTGCGTGTTTGCCAATTGCAGGTAACACAATTTAACTGTAGCAGGATAGTTGTGAGCTGTACTTTCGAACACAAGATTGCAGATGCATTCTCTGCCAACTTGTTTTTCTCATGTTGGACCAATCTTTCTAGAAATGAACCAATTGAGTCCATTACTCCAAGCTTTACGCGCTCCATTTTAGTCCCTAGAGATCCCCCAGTTTATTGTTCTCCAATTGAGGAAATGTACATGAAGGTTGTACCTTCAGCAGAATCCAACATGCAAATCGCTCAGCCTGCTCTAGCAAGTAGAATCTATTACCTCAGTGCAGATGATATAATAAAGCTCCAACTCAGTGCTAACCAGCATGGCAATAGTTATACCAAATTGGAGGCCTTTTCAGCTTACATTTGGAAATTGTTAATCCAAAGCCAAAACATGGAGGATGCACAAAATTGTAATATAAGCATTGCTGTAGATGGGCGTTCTCATTTAAAAAACATTGGAATGCCTGCTAACTACTTTGGAAATGCTGTATTAGCCCCTTTTGCTAGCGCTAGAGCTGAGGACATCAAGAAGGAGCCACTTTCTTGGAGTGCAAAGTTAATTCATGATGCAATATATAGTGTAGCAAATGAGGAGTCTTTTCAAAGCGCAGTAGATTTTATCGAGATATCAAAACCGTCATTAGTATTTCCAAAGATATATAGAAACAAAGATGAACCTTACATTATTGTATCTTCTGGGCTGCGTTTTCCCTTGTATAAGTTTGATCATGGATGGGGAAAACCCAGATTAGCAATCTACAATTTACCTTATACTTCAGGTTATGTGATGCCAACCCTTAGTCCTTATGGAGATGGTAGTTGGCTAATAAACATGAACCTCCTAATTGATCAAATAAATGCTATTGAGTCCCATCCCAATTTCTTTTCACGTCTAATTTCACCCAACATTTTTTGTGATCAAAAAAATGTGTAATCTCAACCATCAAAAGAAATTTAGTTGTTATATGATCTCAAGTCTTTATTTTGTCTGGTGGACATCATTAAAATATTTTATGAATGAAATCATTCATTTATTCATTCATATGATTGCTTTGAGCAGAGCTTGTTGTTGAGCAAGACATAGAGAAAACAAAGGTACATAAAATTTTGTTTTGTTTTGAGAACGGAAAGAATAGAGTTGATATTACCATAAATCTTGATATTACCTGTTTTCATTATTATTGTTACATTAACCTTTATGTATGTTTTATTAGAAGATTGATATGAAAATATGTAGTTGAATCTCCATAAATTATCGTGCATCAAGCACAGTTCTTTTTTCTTCAAATGCTTTTATAAATCAATGCCAGAAAGATTTCATTTAAATCTCGAGAAGTTCAATCCTAATTGAATTCAAAGATTGATTAGAACACCTAAGATATGGATGGAAAATAATACCATTACAATTGTTTCAACATGAATTTCCACTACCTAATCTAATATTTGCTTGTTAATCAAGGTCTATTCATTAAATTTTGATTCTAAATTAAATACAGGAAACATTTTCTATGATCTAATATATATAAAAGACAAATAATTAAATGTTAAAATATCTTTAAAATATAATAGTTTTCATAACTTGAATACTAACTTCTAAATTTATTATTATATTAAATACAAATAATAATTATAAATTAAAAAAATAATAAATGAAAGATGATAGAGTTAAATTATCTTTATCAAATCAATTATCTAAAGGGTATGACTATCTTAATATATTTTACATTAAAACAAATGCATTATTTCAATTATAGAATATATTTAGCATTTGTCAAATTGTTTATATTCATAAACAATAAATAATGTGTAATTGATAAGAAAATCAATATATTTTTAAGGAAATCGCTAAATGATTCTATAGTTATAAACTTTTTGAATCAATGGTGAACAATATTTCCCACTGCAAGGACTACGTATAGTGCTAAAGTTTAATCATTGTAACAACTCAACTTTTGTCATTTTAAGCCTCCTAAATTAAAGAGGAGATAAATTTCCATCCTTAAGAGAAAATTATATAAGGATATGAAAATAATTGTAGTGCTCGCCAAAATACCCTAGAGAAATAAACATAAACTAACTACATATAGAGATAATTTTTTTTTAAAAACATCTACTAAAAAATTATGCAACTATGAACAACTACCATATTCATATCAAGTGCAACATTTACTATCTACAAGAATGCACATAACATCATAAAAATGATTATAGTACCATATAACACAAGTGGAAATAAAGACAACATAACATATAACAACTCTTACACATATCCATTTATTAAACCTTCCCTAGGGTATCTTAACGACAATACTTATTAACATAACCACTTTAGCCATTATCCTCCAAATTCTAGGTTCATTTTAAAACACCAAACCAAATGTTCCTATACCCATCCTTTCATATTTCTATTTGCACATATAATTCCATATTCCATTTCCTATAAGTACCATGATACATCTCATCCAGATATCACATCGCATGCCTAACAAGAGATTAAAACAAGTATTAATCTTAACAGTAGGATTCCAATTACAATTACACATAACCTATCCATCTCATGAACTCAATTATATCAATAATACATAAACAAAATCCTTTCATTATTTCATCATAGAATCTTATACATACACTGTTTACATCTTTTCATTACAAGATCATACCTAATACAAACTACGCTACATAAAGATTGATACAAAGACACATAGTCTTTTTACACTTATACATATTCAATAAGATACAATGCTCTCTCAAATACATATAAATCAGCTCCATACATCATCCGCTTGAAAATAACCATTGAATCTACACACACACACACTATCATCTAAAGAAGTGCATCCCAATGGAAGAAGGCATCAAACCACCCAACCATGTAGAGCCAAATAGGAACCACCTCCTATGTGAGGAGATGTCATGAGGTTCCAACCCACACTCAATACCTAGGAAGAAACCTAACAACCAAGGGACTCAACATGACATCCACAAAATAACATCAATAATCAAAGATCAAATCACAACACATGACTGAATCATAAATCAATAAAATTAAACTAGATCCCAGAGGCAAGATAAAAAAATAAGGCATAAGGACTATGGACTCATGTAGGGAAAGAGTGTCATCACATGCTAGACTCATGTGGAAACTGTCTCATCCTTGGAGCCAATCAAGAGAGATCGATATACCATTCCAACAGTCTTCCCAAGCTCATCCCAGAACCACCTCCCCAAGATTCTCCATTGGGGCATACATAAACCAATTTCTCATCTTGATTAAGTGAATCCCAATTACCCAAACCCACTAATCATTCTATTAAGGTTATCACTTGTAATTACAAAAGTAACTCTTCATGTGGAACCATAGGTCTAGACCCCCCTCCTAGAGATCTATTGTTCACAACCTAGGTCCTACACATGAAAGAGCCCACTCTCCCATCCATGTACCATAACCTCAAGGTGAATATGCATACATGAAAACAACACGAAGGCTCACAATGAATATAATACAAACACAACATTACTGAGAACAAATCTGATACATAACAAGAAACATACACTCACTAACAAGCGAGAGCCTCCATAAAAAAAAATACAACAATGCATCAAAGCATAAACATAGGAAAAAGAGATAAAACAAAGCATATTCAACCCTCAAAAGTGAGGCAAAATACATCCCACTGGAGTTATAATAACATCCCTCAACAACAAGGATAATCTCCCTCTTGTTGGAGCACAAATCCACATAAAATAATCAATATAGCATCATAGGCATCTTAAGAATCTCAAATAAATCACACAAAGCGTCTGGGAAACCCCCATAACCAGACTGACAAAATCCAGAACTTAGAAACCCTAAAAACTACAAAATACAGGCAAATCTGCATATCTGAGATGCAAAATAGCACATACAAATTGCATTTTAGTGTATATGAGTCATTATATATTACATATGATACTTATTTTAGCACATATGACTCACAAAATAGCACATTTGAGATAGTGAGGAAAAATGAAGGAAAAAGAGTTGAATCAGGCACTGAAACTGCTCGAAAATGCATAGGAAATTGCAAGATGATAAAGGGACACTCTCAGAAGGTGTAGGAATGAAAAATAAAGCCAATGGAACACAAAAAATCAGAGATTCAATCAAACTTAGTGATAATGACTCCATTTCCCAATCACATATGCACACAGACTGCATAGGAAGCTCCCAAACTCTCGTAGCACGAAGGGAGACACTACAATGCACAAATAGGCTTTCAAACACAACATGGAAGACTAAAAAGACTATAATAAAATCTTGGAAAAGCTTCAATAGCTTCAATAAGGCTAAACTCCCAAATTCAACTACGAATACATACAATACAGTGAGTATATTGAGCATATGGACAACTCGCACTTTTCATAATGCAACTGAAACACAAAGGACATGAAAACATCCCGATAAAACATTAAAATGCCATACCAACTCAATAAATACAATATCAAAAGAAGCCTGATTAAACATAGAGAGACATGCATTAAACATTACCAAAATCTTCCCGGCAATGAAAACACAGGAACTCAAAACTTCCGAACATAAATTCCCAAACCAACCAAATTAATTCTATTCACTTATAAGTAATAAAATAATATTATCGCTTCTCAATAATTAATAAAAGATCTCCCCAAACACCAAAATAGAGTAAACACGGTGCAAACATTCATTTCCGACAAGAAATTAAGAAAATTTCAAAGGAAAGATCCTCCAACCTGGAAAATCAAACTAATGGAAGATGAAGCTGAAGAAGGGCAATCCACGAAGCCAATTCGAGCCAAAATCAAGCAACCAAAATTCTCCCAAAATTCTCCAACCAAGAAACTAATGTGCAAGAAAATCCAGAAAATGCTCACCCGACACAATGCACAGGCGAGCGAATAAATAAAAAATTTCATTCAAAACTATAGAAAATCGTCAACCAATCAAAATATTCCATAAAACTATATTTCATACCTACTCTGCAAGATTATGAGGTAAATATTATTTACCTACTTTTATAAAAACAACCAATATGGTGAAAAGGTAGGTAGGTCCAATATAATTAAATTAAATAACTTTATAACAAGAAGGATATAATATTTAATAATCTTTTTTTATAAACTTAATAAGAAACTAATAATTAAATACCAAATGGATGATTAATCAAATGAATAAAGCTATTATAAATAAAGCTCAATTACTAAATAAAATAATTAAATAATTAAATAAAGGCTAAAGTAAATATAAAATCAAATAAATAAATCATGATCAACCAATAAATAATAATTGAATAATCAATTAACAATAAATCAAGTTGCATAAAGGAGGAAGAGCACTGCAAATTGGCAGACTTGGGAGAGAAAGTGGAGGGTATGTTTGTTGCAGGAAATCACCAGCAGAACGGAGGCCATTGAGAGCAAGTTGTAGGATGTCCCCAGGTTTTCTCTAAATGTAATGCACTGCTCGATGACCACTCTGTGTCTCCTGCAGGAAAGCACAATCAAAGGTAAAGGAAAGGAGGATGAAGACTACATGGACCTCTTCAAATTCCTCACCAAGGAATGGGCTAGGAAGCTACTCCCCAAGACGAGCCATGGAAAAAAGAAACAGTTGTTTTTCTATGGTTTGGGTTTCTAGCTTTTTGATTGGCCCTAATGGCCTATGGGCTTATAGTTTTTGTTTATGGTTATGCTTGAACTTAACTATCTTTTGCCCTGCGTGGCATACTTTAATTAAGAATTTTATTTACTTGGTTAATATGCGTAAAATGATTAAATTTTTTGATAGAGGAAAGTTTAGGGGGTTGTGATTTTTTTGCTTCTCTGCCGATAGTTGGCTTGCCACTGTTTTTCTTTTTTCTATACCTGGGTCAACCCCCTTGTTTTGGTTGCTTTTAATATCAAAAACAATAAATCAATAATTCTATTAAATCAACCTTAATTAAATAAATACCAAATAATCAATATCCCATAAAGCAATATCAATAAATTAAATTTAACATCAATAAATAAATGTCAAGTAAACATTTAACTGAATAAATAATAAATAAATAAATAAATAATAAACAATCAACTATAACATTAATACTTTAATAATTAGAAAATTACTAAATATTAATATAATACAAGCACATACTCACATCACCTCAAGCAAACTGACAAAGAATCAAACAATGATGACTCAAGACTCAAACACCAACTTACGTTGTGACCCAACTAACAAGGCATACATCCTAAGCCTAGAGTGTGTGAGGGAAACTATGCCATCTCCAACAACTTTCCATTGGGATAGGACACGTTCAAACCTACGAAGCCAGGTGGAGTTGATTTTTGATACTTGCAATTTCTGCATCTACCACAAAAGCACAATACTATACATATACAATATATATACACCATAATAAATAGACAAGTGAAAAGAGAATCACAACACCGTATCATGCTCACAATGAGTGATAAGGTATTGTCCCTTTCATGAAAACAATCACACAATATAGTTCATCAAAGCATCGCATAAACCCATGATCATAATTAGGAGTTAGTACTAACATTACATCACAAATCTCATAAGAATAATGAATGCATATAAAATCAATGAATCATATAAATCCATCCATCATAGTGATCATGAGTACCAACATCCATAGAAATCATCCATAGCACATGTCATATAGTATGTCTAGCATCATCAGTCATATAGATAATCAAATATCATGAGTCATATCAAATATCCATCATCATGAATAAGCCTATAGAGTTTAAATAAGATCATAAGTATCAACCAAATATCATCAAAACATCAACCATGAGTCCAAACAAGTCTATCGAAGCATAAATTAAAATGTGAGTCTAGGAGGGACACTACATCCTCCCCCCCTTTGCCTAGGCTTACTCCTGGAAGCCTGGAACAAATAGGGGTAAAGCTCTCTCATTCGTACAACATCCTCCCATGTCGCCAAAGTATCATCACCTAAGTCCCATTGGACCCTTACTTGCTCTATGTCCTGACCCCTGTGGGTCAGCTCTTGATGCTGAAGAATGCACACAGGATCCAAAGAAAGTTGGTTGTCCTCGACCTCCAATGAACACCAATCCAAAACATGCAATATATCAAGATGATAAGGTCTTAATACAAACACATGAAACACATCATGAATATGAGACAAGTTGGGTGACAAGGCAATGCGATATGCTACAAGACCAATCTGCTCCAAAATCTCAAAAGGTCTTACAAAACGAGGTGCCAACTTAGAGCCTTTTCCATAATGAATAGGACTCTTTCACGAAGACACTCTCAAAAACACCTTATCTCCAACTAAAAATTGCCTATCCACACAATGAGAATCTACATATTTATTTTGTCTATCATGTACTTCTATCAAATGCTCTCTAATATGCCTCACCTGTTGCTCCATGCCCTGCAACATCTTTGATCCTATGCATACTCAAGGGTGTCCAACACTATCTACCATACAATCTTGAAAAGTAGACATGCCAATAGAACTATGATAACTGTTATTATAAGCAAACTTTACCTAATGAAGGTAATCCTCCCATCTGGATTGTTGGTCCATGATGTACATCCACAACATGTCCTCCAAGACTTGATTAACCCTCTCTGTTTGACCATCTGTCTCGGGATGATATACCTCAAACTGAAGTTCAGGTGAGCTCCTAAACCATGCTAAAGGGAAATCCATAATGCAGAAATGAACACTGGATCATGATCCAATATAATTGATCAAGGAATACCATGCAACCTCACTATCTGCTCCATGAAAATATGAGCCATTGTCATTACTGTGTATGATGATCTAATATTGAAGAAATGTGCCACCTTGGTCAACCTATCAATGGTGACCATGATAGAATCATGATGACATGAAGACATAGGAAAACCAATGATAAAATCTATAGATATAATATCCCATTTCCATTCTGGAACCAAGTTTGACTACAACAAAACTGTTGGATGTCGGTGCTCTACCTTGACATGCTGACACTCTAAGAAACATGGCACATAATCTGCTATATCTCTCCTCATGCTTTCCCAATGATATTGCTATCACAAATTTGCACGCATCTTCTTGACACCTAGATGTGCCAAGTAAGGTGCACGATGGGCTTCTGATAAAATCAATGCTCGTAGATTATCTAAAGGTAGAATATATATATGCCCTAAATGTCAAAGAATATTGTTGGACTCCAAAGAGTAACCTGCATATCTTCCATCCAAAGCTCTCCCTGATGTAATCTTTGCACTGACCTCCTGATACCAACTGTCTGAAGGAAGGGCACTAAGTATCCTACTCCTCAAGTCAACACTGAGAGACACCATTGAAACCTCATGCGTCTTGTGACTCAAGGCATCCGCAACCACATTCTCCTTACCTTGAATGTATCTCACCTCAAAATCATACTCACAAAAGAACTCCATCCAACATCACTCCCTAGCATTGAATTTTGACTGTGTAAAAATGTATTATAAACTATGGTGATCAGTGTGCAGCTCGAACTCATGCCCAAGAAGGAAATGTCTCCAATGAACCAAAGCATGCACCACTATTGCTATCTCTAAATCATGAGTAGGTACCTAGTTTAACTCATGGTCTTTGAGCTTACGCGATTTGTATGCTAGCACTCTGCCATCTTGCACCAAAAATTCTCCAAGACCCTCCAAGGATGCATCTGTACACACCACAAAATCATGCAAAGGATTTGGCAGTGCTAGAATAGGTGCACTAGTTATACACTCCTTAAGGATCCGAAAATCCATCTCACACTGATCTGAGCACACAATCTTCTTCCCTTTCCTTTGAAGAGAAGTGATAGGGTGATCAATCCTCGAGAAATGTTGAACAAATCTGTGATAATAACTTGCAAGTCTCATGCAGCTACAAAGATCACCCACATTAGTGGGTGCTGGAGAATCCACTATAGCTTGAATCTTAGAGGGATCTATTGCGATACCCTCTCTTGATATAACATGGCCAAGATATCTCACCTCTATCGGGAAGAACTTGCACTTCTCCATATTGGTGTACAACTTATTATCCCAAAGGCACTACAAAACCTACCTCATGTGCTCCTTTTGCTCCTCCACTATTCTTGAGAAAATCGATATGTCATTCAAGAATACAAGGAAAAACCTATCGAGATACATTAAAAAAACTCCATTCATCAAGTTCATAAAGATTGATGGAGCATTAGTGAGACCA
Source organism: Cryptomeria japonica (assembly GCF_030272615.1). Taxonomy (NCBI): domain Eukaryota; kingdom Viridiplantae; phylum Streptophyta; class Pinopsida; order Cupressales; family Cupressaceae; genus Cryptomeria; species Cryptomeria japonica. The sequence goes on from NC_081408.1 coordinate 326,628,270, forward strand.
AAAGGTACCACTGTGAACTCGTAGTGTCCATATCTAGTGTGGAATGTTGTATGATGAATATCTGCCTCGTGAATCCTCAGCTGGTGATACTTGGACTTAAGATCTATCTTGAAGAAGATCTTTGCATCCTTAATCTGATCAAACAAGTCATCAATCCTCAATAAAGGATATCGATTCTTCACCGTCACCTTATTAAGTTGTCTGTAATCAATACACAACCTGAGAGATCCATCTTTCTTCTTCACAAACAATATCAGTGCACCCCATGGAGAGACACTAGGGTGAATGAATCCCTTAGCCAATAACTCCAACTACAATCTCAACTTTCTCAACTCCTTAGTAGTCATCTGATAGGGAGCCTTAGATATATGCTTTGCTCCTGGAACCAAATCTATCAAGAAATCGACGTCGCACTTCGGTGGCATACCTGGAATCTTACTAGGGAAGACATATGAAAACTCTTGGAGGATAGGATAGTGATGAAAGAGATCATCACTATCCTCTCTCTCATCAAAGTCATTCACCCTCACTGCGAACAACTGACAAACCTGTCGTGCACACCAATTCAATTGCATAGTGGAAATCATGCAAAGAGAGATAGGTCATTGCATGCCCACTATCTTCACACTCTTCCCACTATCATCTAAGCATTGCACCCTCTTGCCATGAAAATTAATGTTAGCTTGATGAGACACAAGCTAATCCATGTATCACACAACACCATAAGAACCCAAAGAGAGAACACGACGATCTACTAAGGTGGTACAAAATCCCAAATCTAACATACAACCATGCACAAAGGAATAAATTGCCACCTTGGACCCCATAGCTAACTCAACCTACCACCTATCACCTTGCTTTGCTACAGTAAGCCCGCATTGCTCTACTACTAAAGGAGAAATGGAAGAATCATAAGCACCTGAATTGAATAATACTGAGCAAGAGATACCATCTATCTCACCCGTGGTCTCAACTACAATAGCCTGGTGCTCGGCATAATGGTTATCAACTACCGCAAACACATGATGGCATCTGTTAGGTCTCGGAGACAACTGAGAGGGGGGGGGACTAAATCAGTTGTCAAATAAATTCAAACCAAAAACAACTTAACCAACTTAAAGCTTAATACCAGTAAACCAGTTTAATATGTTGGTAGATAGTTTTAACAGTTAAATGCTATACCGATAAGGATTAGTGCATGAAACATAAACACAAAGTCATCCACAACACATAACACCAATATTTGTACGTGGAAACCCTGTAAGGGGAAAAACCATGGTGGGAAACCTTACCCACAATCAGATGATACTACTATAGATAGTAAGTGTACATAAATGGGGTCTGCACATGTAGAAAGGCCAATCACCTAGAGCTCACTGCTCAATCACAAAAAGGGAGTCACACTGACTACAGTTGGATGGTTAGCTCCAATAAGAATGTACTGCTCAAAATAGCATCTTCATATGCTGGATTCAGTACCGGTGTAATGCTAATATGCTTTTACAAAAACCTAGCTTCACCTTCAAATAATGTCTGCGTGTATAGCTCTGCTTAATCTCACATATACCTTCACACAATTCTTTTTTGCATTCCACATTTTGATCTTACAAATAAGATCTTACATTTATACCATAACCTAAGACCAATTTTAGTAGGTCGGCTCTACAAGATATTACAATAAAAACATTTTAAAAACAATATAATATCCAATGCAATAACCGATTGAACATGTCGGCTTAATGCATTTACAACAATAATTAATCATCTCCATAGCATGTCGTGTTGATCTGGAAAAGATAAACCTGCCAGTGTAACCCTAGATAACCCTGGACCTATTTGTCGATAAAAGAAAATATGCAAATATGAATATACCAATGATCAATTCATTAAGACAAGATGTCCACACGATGTCTTCGATATTACCAAGTGTCTTCCATTCCATTCCAAGTGTCAGTGATCATTATATCCTGCCGGTGTACCATATATCAGTAACTATGCAATAGTTACTTGCTTGCCAGTGAATGTTGCTGGATCTCCAAAGTGCTAGTGTTTTAGTAGGTGTTGACATCAATGACAAAACCATACCAAAATCCCAACAATCTCCCCCTTTGGCATTGATGGCAACACAAGATGGAAAAACCATCAAAATGCCAAAACAGAAATGCCAAGTACCAAAAACCAACAATCTTCAAAAAGATCATAACCAAAAATAAAAATACAGATACAGAGAGTAATAATCTCTCCCCCTGGGAGCAACATGTGTTTTCCTTGTGTTTTTCAAAGTTTTTCCATACCAATCTCTCCCCATTTGACATCAAATGCCAAAGTTACAACAAAACCAAGTTCATATACAAAATACCTATTAATTCAATATGCCAGCTACTCCCCCTGAGAAGTAGCTTCCCATCAAGGATCGGAATAAAAGATTTGTCTGTTAATTCTACCATTTGATGACAATCATCAACTTCCGAAGTCTCTACCGATGGGGGTATGACCCCAAGCTGATCTCTGAGATATTTAAAAGTCTCCTTAGGCAGAGGTTTAGTAAAGATATCTGCAATCTGCTCTTTAGTATTCACATAAACCAGTTTTATTTCCTTTGCTTCAACTTTTTCCCTTAGAAAATTCAATTTGATGGAAACATGTTTTGTTTTAGAATGTACTACCAGATTCTTAGATATATCAATTGCTGCAGTGTTATCACAATAGATAGTAATAGGTTCCTTACATTTTACCTTTATGTCTTTCAACATTTGCTTAAGCCATAGTCCCTGTGTACAGTTAGTTGCTGCTGCAACATATTCTGATTCTGCTGTTGATAAAGATGTACAACTCTATTTCTTACTCAACCAAGAAACTAATCTGTTTCCAAGAAAGAATACTCTGCCGATGGTGCTTTTTCTATCATCCACATCTCTTGCCCAATTTGCATCTGTGTATGCATATAGTTCAAAGTTTTCATCTCTGGGGTACCATAATCCAAGATTTATAGTGCCTTGTAAGTACCGAAAAACCCTTTTTAGTACTGATTCATGATTTTCTCTAGGATTACTCTGAAATCTTGAAACAATACATACTGCATTCATAATATCAGGTCTTGTTTGTGTCAAATACAGTAAACCTCCTATCATAGATTTTTATCTAGTCGGATTAACAGGTGTAGATTCATCCCTTTGTGATAATTTGTCATTCGTTGTCATAGGTGTTCTTACCAGTTTAGAGTTCTCCATCCCAAATTTCTTAAGTAACTCTTTTAAGTATTTTGATTGACTCAAGAATATACCTTTATCAGTCTGTGAAATCTGCAATCCTAAAAAGAATTTTATTTCTCCAATCATAGACATTTCAAATTCTTGTTGCATTTTGATAGAAAAGTCTTTACACAATCCATCTTCTCCTCCAAAGATTATATCATCAACAAATACTTCTATAATCAAGATGTCATCATTAGTTATTTTGTAATATAAATTGTTGTCTGCATTTCCTTTAGTAAAACCAATCTTCAAAAGATACTTATCCAATCTTGCATACCAAGCTCTTGGAGCTTGTTTTAATCCATACAGAGCTTTTCTTAACCTGCAAACCATATCATTGTCATCTATCAAATAAAATCCATCAGGTTGTTCAATATAGACTTCCTCTTCAAGATCTCCATTCAAAAATACACATTTAATATCCATTTGATAAACTTTGTAGTTCTTGTGTGCTGCAAAAGCCAAGAATAATCTGACTGCCTCAATTCTAGCTACCGGTGCAAAGGTTTCATTGTAATCAACTCCTTCCTTCTGAGAATATCCCTTACACACTAGTCTTGCTTTGTTTCTTATAAATTTACCATCTTCATTAAGTTTGTTTCTGAATACCCATTTGGTTCCAATTACATTTTTATCATTAGGTCGGGGAACTAATGTCCAAGTGTTATTTTTCTCAATTTGTTCTAATTCTTCTTCCATAGCTTTAATCCAAAACTTATCTTCATATGCCTCATTAACAGATGATGGTTCAATTTGAGAAATAAGACATACCTCTTCATTTTCCAATCTTCCTCTTATCATAACTCCTTTAAATTTGTTTCCAATTATCTGATCTTTAGAATGATTCAGTCTTACATACTGGGTGTCTTTGTTTGCTGTTGTTCCTCAATTACTGTGGAATCCTCAGATGATACCAGGGTAACTGGATCTTCATTATGTACTAGTGGATTTAGTGTAGGTTCATTTGTCAAATTTTTTGTTGCCGGTTCAGAGTCTATATACCTTGAAGTTCCTCTGAATTGTTCATCAATCTTTACATTTGTACTTTCAACAATTTTCTGTAATCTTTTCTTAAAACATCTATATGCCTTGCTCTTAGATGAATAACCAAGAAATATTCCTTCATCACTTCTAGGATCAAATTTGCCAATATACTCATCTCTTCTGATATAACATTTACTTCCAAAAATTCTGAAATACTTAAGAGTAGGAGTATTACCAAACCATAGTTCATGAGGGGTCTTACCGGTTTCACCTTTGATGTGAACTTTGTTGAATGTATAGACCGCTGTACTTACTGCTTCTCTCCAATACACATGTGGTAAATTTTCTTATGATAACATACTTCTTATTGCATCCAAGATAGTTCTATTTTTTCTTTCAACAACTCCATTCTGCTGAGGTGTTTGAGGTGTTGATAGTTGTCTTCTGATTCCATTCACTTCATAGTATGTATTAAATTCCTTAGATGTGAATTCTCCTCCTTGATTTGATCTTAAACATTTGATTTTCTTACCAGTTTCATTTTCAACCATTGCTTTGAACAGTTTGAACTTTCCAAGTGCTTCTGATTTTTCTCTGAGAAAAGTAACCCAACACATTCTAGAATAGTCATCAATGATTAGCATGAAATATCTATCACCTTGTAAGCTTTTAGTTCTAGCTGGACCACATAAATCAGTGTGAATCAAATCAAGAGCATTATTGGATTTTTCTGGAATACTTTTGAAACTAGCTCTAACTTGTTTTCCAAATTGACATTCCTTACATACTGTATTGTGAGGTTTGACAATTTTAGGTAGATCTCTAACTGCCTTAGTAGTATTGATTTTTACCATGCAATCAAAGTTTACATGACAGAGTCTTTTATGCCATAACCAACTTTCATCTATATGTGCAATTAAGCATGTCTTTTCACTATTATTCAAATGAAAGATATTACCTCTAGTTTGATTACCGGTTGCAATTTCCAAACTAGTTCTATTCATGATTTTGCATTTTCCATTTTTAAATTGTAACTAAAATCCTTTCTCAACTAATTGACCAACACTCAAAAGATTATGCTTTAATCCTTCAACATAGTAAACATTGTCAGTGTTATGCTTACCATCAAGAGATATTGTACCCTTACCTTTGATCGAACAAGCTTTGTCATCTCCAAATCTCACTAAACCTCCATTGTATTCTTGAAAGTTCAAGAATTTACCTTTGTCTCCTGTCATATGATGTGAGCATCCTGAGTCAATGATCCATTCATCCTTTACTTCAATTTTAGCTGCCAAGGCCTCTTCTATCGGTTGAGCAGTAGGTGTTCGTTGATCTTCAGTTATAGCAACAAAAACCCATCCATTGTTTGTTGGATCCTCATCAGAATCATCAGTCACACCTTCATCAACAATGTAACAAGATTTGTCTTTATTCTTCTTAAATTTGTATCTCTGATATTCAGGGTTAGGCTTGTATGTTCTTCTAGCTTCTTTTGTTAGTCTAGCATGTCTATCAGGGCATCTCGAAGCCATATGACCGATCTTATTGCAGTTAAAACATTTAAAGGGTGCTTTACCTTCATACTTACTTCCAATTGGACCTTTAGGCATTTTCCTTGCAAATAGTGCTTCAAGTTCTTCAAGTTATTCATTTTCTTTCCTGCTTTCTTCAAGTTCTCTTGCATAAAAGGCTTTCCAATCAGATTTGTCAAATGATGGAGCAGATGATGTTGATGCTTTAAAGGCCAAATGTGTCTTAATAGTAGCAACATGACCAAATTCTTCAATTTAGAAAGCTGAAAGTTTTCCAATCAATGTATCCCTAGTTACTAATGTATTAGGCATTGTTCTTAACTCATTTATAGCAGTAACCTTCATTTTATATGTCGATGGCAATCCTCTTAAAACTTTTGAAACAATTCCATCCTCACTTAAGGTTCCTCCACAACATTTAATACCCAAAACAATTTCATTTACTCTTTCCATAAAAGCAGAAATCCTTTCATCTTCTTCCATTTTCAGATGTTCATACCTGACCTAGAAGCTTTCAAGTTTAGCAATTTTGACTGTGGAATCTCCTTCATTCAGTGTTTCCAAATGATCCCAAATAACTTTAGCAGTAGACCTATTTGATAGTCCCATGATTTTTTGATCTGATAATGTGCTCAAAAGTGCTTCTCTGGCTTTGCAATCATTTTCTTTATCTTTTGTCAAGTTGGCTAGACTAGGATGACCTAGTACAATAGCAGTATAACCATTCTTTGTAACATCCCAGATGTCCTTTCCAATGCAATTTAGATGTGTCTCCATTCTGATCTTCCATATGCCATAGTTGGTTCCATCAAGTTTAGGATTGTCCTTCCTGCAATAGTTAGTAGACATTGGATCTCCTCAAGCTGTTAAACTTCTGCAGAAAGAGGACTTAGCTCTGATACCAATTATTAGGTCCCAGAGACAACTGAGAGGAGGGGGGGGGGTGAATCAGTTGTCAAATAAATTCAAACCAAAAACAACTTAACCAACTTAAAGCTTAATATTGGTAAACTAGTTTAATATGTCGGTAGATAGTTTTAACAGTTAATTACTATACCGGTAAGGATTAGTGCATGAAACATAAACACAAAGTCATCCACAACACATAACACCAATATTTGTACGTGGAAATCCTGTAAGGGGAAAAACCATGGTGGGAAACCTTACCCACAATCAGATGATACTACTACAGATGGTAAGTGTACATAAATGGGGTCTGCACATGCAGAAAGGCCAACCACCTAGAGCTCACTGCTCAATCACAAAAAGGGAGTCACACTAACTATAGTTGGATGGTTAGATCCAATAAGAATGTACTGCTCAAAATAGCATCTTCATATGCTGGATTCAGTACCGGTGTAATGCTAATATGCTTTTACAAAAACCTAGCTTCACCTTCAAATGACGTCTACGTGTATAGCTCTGCTTAAACTCACATATACCTTCACACAATTCTTTTTCACATTTCACTTTTTGATCTTACAAATAAGATCTTACATTTATACCATAACCTAAGACCAATTTTAGTAGGTCGGCTCTACAAGATATTACAATAAAAACATTTTACAAACAATATAATATCTAATCCAATAACCGATTGAACATGTCATCTTAATGCATTTACAACAATAATTAATCATCTCCATAGCATGTCGTGCTGATCTGGAAAAGATAAACCTGTCGGTGTAACCTTGGATAACCCTGGACCTATTTGTTGATAAAAGCAAATATGCAAATATGAATATACCAATGATCAATTCATTAAGACAAGATGTCCACATGATGTCTTCAATATTACCAAGTGTCTTCCATGCCATTCCAAGTGTCAATGATCATTATATCCTGCCGGTGTACCGTATACTAGTTTTATACACCTAAAAATTGGCTATGAGCAATTAAATAAATATTTTTATATATTTAATAATATTTCGTCTATTAAATAGTTAATTTGAAAAGATTAATTAATTTAATTCATTTTCATATCTTTCTATTAATTAATTAATATTTTATTAATTAATTCATTTAGCTTATTCCTCTAAATTAATTAAATATCTAATATTTAATTATTCCTCTAACCAAGTTAATTAAATATCCAATATTTAATTATCTCCTCCAAACAATTAAATATCCAATATTTAATAGTTATTCTCCTATCCTATAGTCTCAAATATTAAATAATTCCTAAAATTATTTAATCCCCTTTTCCAACTCACCCTCCATCTCCACTTCATCTTCCCTTTGCCAACTCATCAAGCATGTGGCTAAGGAAATTAATATTTCTTAATATTAATTCATGATTTATCCTCAACTTCCAAAATTAATGAAATTGTGTACGTACACACATTTCATAACCATTTCCTATATTCTTTCTAACACCCCCTACATCTTGGGAAGGACTTGAGTCCACTTGTCCTACCATGCCTAAATTTCCTCCAACCATCCCTAGATTCCCTCAGTTAGCAACCCAGTCAAGGTGAGATGAGTGACACTTTTCTTCTCCTTCCCCCTTTCTCTCAACCTTCACCTTTGCTCACAGCCATTCAAATCTGCAGATCTGATCATGACCATTGATATGAGCCACATCATCTTATCCTCTCAAAGTCTATAAAACCAAGAGCTTTAGTTGAGAGGAAGAGAGTCTTCAAAAATAGTTTTCAATCAATCATATGCATCCATGAGTTTTTGAAGCAAATAGCAAATATCATTTTAGCAATATAATCATATAGCATAATCATTTTAGCACAATCATGTAGCTTTGCATATCATACTATCAGTTAACTACAAGTTATCAGTCCATTCTTCATATGCCATCTTGGAAGCCAACAGTGCATTGTCTGAGAGCACACCATCTGCAACCAGGAACAGTGGAGTTAGGACACAATGAGACATAAGTCATAAAGGTAAAATAATGTTTTATTTTAATATGTATTTCATGTAGTTTCATTGGTGGATTTTGGATTTCCTGTATGCATTTTCATTGTATTTTGTGAAACTAACTTATTACAGGTAACATTCTAAGGATGAAATTCAAGCTCACACACTAGTAACTATGCAATAGTTACTTGCTTGCCGGTGAATGCTGTTGGATCTCCAAAGTGCTAGTGTTTTAGTAGGTGTTGACATCAATGACAAAACCATACCAAAATACCAACAACATCTACCTACATCACCAACTATAGGCTCGGAAGCTACTGATCTCTGTTCTAACACCTATGTGGACCTTTGAGGACACTGAGCGAAGTAATGACCCTGATATCCACAAGTGAAGCAACTCCCTCTACTAAATCCTTGTGCAACTAGAGGTGCACTGGACTACCAAGAACTACCTCTACTCGACTGCTAAAAACTACGTGCTGGATGAGAGGGAACTGGTCGCCTATCACACTACCTTCCATGATCTCTGTCCTATTGAGATCTAGCATTATGAGAAAAACCTTGACTCTATGCAAACTTCTTCCAAGACCATTGTCTACTCTTGAAGTTTGAAAGATGACTCCTGGAAAATCCTAAACCTTGCGATTGAGAACCCCTCACAACTTCTCCTGTAGCTTGACCACTAACTGTATGCATACTTGGCGCATGGCCTAAGGCAAAATTCAAGTTCTCCTTGACTATCTATGCTTTCTCCATTTCTATCTCCAAAGTCTTGGACTCAGTAAGTCGAACCCCTCCACTGATGCAATCACTAAGTCCTTTTACAAAATGTTGAATCAACATAGGCTCGTCATCATCTAACCCAACATACTGCTTATGTTCAAATAAATTTTTCATGTACTCCTCAATTGTCATGTTCTACTATCTCAAATCATGAAACTCATCTGTCTTTCTCTGCCTCCAATGATCTGATAAGAATCGGGCATGAAAGCACTCAAGGAACAGCTCCCAAGAAATCATCGTAATATCCAATTGCAACTTTTGCTCCTCAGTACACCACCATGACAAAGCAAATTCATGAAGATGTATGATCACACACCTATCCTTGGTGTTACTACTACATGGATGCATAGAAAAATGCCTTCCCAAGTCAAGAATCCAATTCTCCACCTCCATGTCATTGCTAGAATCATCAAAAGTAGGGGGACGAGATCTCAAAAGATCTCTCATATGACTAACTGCAATTGCACCCTAATCCACAACTACCTCCGCTCTCCTACGAGGTGAACATGATTTTTCTCTCTCCTGATGACCAGAATGGTGAGACTCCTCCTGTCAGCTCTCCTATTGTCCTGGTCCTAATCGATCAAGACTATTCTGAAGTGCATTGACCAGCTGTGGAATCACATCACCACCTTGTTGATCCTGGTGTTGTTGCTCCTCATGCTGTGGCTCTTCAAAAACCTCAGGACAAGGATTTTTTCGAGTACCCATATGACCACCACGACCTCTACCTCTCGCAGGCATCTTGTCTAACCAAGATGCAAAAGAAACTGTAAGCTAAAGCTAGGGTAACAAATGCAAGAAAATCAACAAGAAGGGATAAACCACTGGGCTAACTCATGCTAAGTACTAATATGCACAATGGGATTGTGTGAAACTAGAGTACCTAGTGCATGAGCACGGGCTTTGATACCAGATGTAATGCCTACCAAAATACCCTAGAGAAATAAACATAAACTAACTACAAATAGAGAATATTTTTTAAAAAAACATGTACTAAACAACATATGCAACTATGAACAACTACCATATTCATATCAAGTGCAATATTTAATATCTATAAGAATGCATAGAACACCATAAACATGATCATAGTACCATATAATGCAAGCGGAAATAAAGACAACATAACATCTAACAACTCTTACACATATCCATTTATTAAACTTTCCCTAGGGTATCTTAATGTCACTACTTATTAACATAACTACTTACTAGCACTTTAGCCATTAACCTCCAAATTCTAGGATCATTTTAAAACACCAAACCAAATTTTCCTATACCCATCCTTTCAGATTTCTATTTGCACATATAATTCCATATTCCATTTCTTGTAACTACCATGATACATCTCATCTAGATATCACATCACATACCTAACAAGGATTATAACAATAAGTATTAATCTTAACAATAGTATTCCAATTATGATTACACATAACCTATCCATCTCATGAACTCAATTATATCAATAATACATAAACACAATCCTTTCATTATTTCATCATAGAATCTTATACATACAATTTTTACATCTTCTTTCCATTATAAGATCATACCTAATACAAACTACGCTACATAGAGTGATACAAAGATACATTGTGTTTTTACACTTATACATATTCAATAAGATATAATGCTATCTCAAATACATATAAATAAGCTCCATAGATCATCCACTTGAAAAGAACCATTGAATCTACATACATGCACACTATCATCTGAAGAAGTAAATCCCAATGGAAGAAGGCATCAAACCACCCCCATGCTAGGAGATAACATGAGGTTCCAACCCACACTCAATACCTAGGAAGACACCTAACAACAAAGGGACTCAACATGACATCCACAAGATAACATCAATAATCAAAGATCAAATCACAGCACATGACTGAATCATAAATCAATAAACTTAAACTCTCCTAGAGGAAAGATCAATAAATAAAGCATAAGGACTATGGACTCATGAAGGTAAAGACTGTCATCACATACTAGACTCATGTGGGAACCATCTCATCCTTGGAGCCAATCAAGAGAGATTGGTATACTGTTCCAACGCTCTTCCCAAGCTCATCCCAAAACCACCTCCCCGGGATTCTCAATTGGGGCATACATAAACCACTTTCTTATCTTGATTAAGTGAATCCTAATTACCCAAACCCACTAATCATTTTATTAAAGTTATCACTTGTAATTACAAAAGTAACTCTTCATGTGGAACCATAGGTATACACTCCCCTCCTAGAGATCTATTGTTCACAACCTAGGTCTTGCACATGAAAGAGCCCACTCTCCCATCCATGTACCATAACCTCAAGGTGAATATACTTACATGAAAACAAACAATGAATATAATACATCCACAACATTACTGAGAAAAATCCTGATACATAACAAGAAACATACGCTCACTAACAATTGCAAGACTCCACAAAAAACAATACAACAATGCATAAGAGCATAAACATAGGAACAAGAGATAAACCAGAACATATTCAACCCTCAAAAGTGAGGCAAAACACATCCCACTAGAGTTCTAATTATAACAACCTTCAACAACAAGGATAATCTCCCTCTTACTGTAGCAAAACAACATGAATGCAACCTCCTCAACGAAAAGGCACTAAACCCTTAACTGGACCAAAAATTAACATAAAAAAATAAATATAGAATCATAGGAATCTCAAGAATCTCAAATAAATCACACAAAGACTTTGGAAAACCCCCATAATCAGACTGACAAAATCCAAAACTTAAGAACCCTAAAAATTGCAAAATACAAGGAGATCTACGCATCTGAAATGTAGAATAGCACATACAACCTATATTTTAGTGCATATGAGTCATGAAATAGCACATATGATACTATTTTTAGCGCATATGAATCACAGAATAACACATTTGAGAAAGTGAGGAAAAATGAAGGAAAAAGAGTTGAATCAGACACTAAAACTACTTAGAAATACATAGGAACTTGCAAGATGATAAAGGGACATGCCCTGAAAGTGTAGGAATGAAAAATCAAGCCAGGGGAACACAAAACATGAGAGATTAAATCAAACTTAGTGGTAATGACTCCATTTCCCAATCACAGCTGCACACAGACTACACAAGAAGCTCTCAAACTCTCATAGCACAAAGGGAGACACTACAATGCACAAATAGGCTTTGAAAAACAACATGGAAGACTCAGAAAACTATATAAATATATTGGAAAATCTTCAATAGCTTCAATAATGCTAAAATCCCAAATTGAACAATGAATATAGACAATATAGTGCGTATATAGAGCATATGGACAACTCTTACTTTGCATAATGTGACTGAACACAAAGGACATAAAAAGGTCCTAATAAAACATATAAATGCCACTCCAACTCAATAAAGACGATATCAAAAGAAGTCTGATTAAACACAAAGAGACACACAACAAGAATTACCAAATCTTCCCGGCAATGAAAACACACAGGAACACAAAACTTCTAAATAGAAATTCCCAAACCAACTAAATTAATTCTATTCACTTATATGTAATAAAATACTACCATCCCTTTTCAATAATCAAAAAATGATATCCCCAAACACTAATAGAGAATAAACACAGTGCAGACATTCATTTTCGGCAAGAAATTAAGAAAATTTCAAAGGCAAGATCCTCCAACCTGGAAAATTGAAGTAATGGAAGATGAAGCTGAAGAAGAGAAATCCACGAAGTCAATCCAAGACAAAATCAAGCAACCAAAAATCTCCAACCAAGAAACCAATGTGCAGAGAAAATCCAGAAATTGGTAATCCAACACAATGCATAGGTGACCGAATAAATAAAAAAATCCATTCAAAACTATAGAAAATCACCGGCCAATCAAAAAATTCCATAAAACTATATTTCATATCTACTATGCAAGATTACGAGGTAAATATTATTTACTAATATTATTTGCCTAGTTTTATAAAAACAACCAATAGGGTGAAAAGGTAGGTAGGGAATATAATTAAATTAAATAACTTTATAACAAGAAGGATATAATATTTAATAATCTTTTGTTATAAACTTAATAAGTGACTAATAATTAAATACCAAATAGATGATAATCAAATGAATAAAGCCATTATAAACAAAGCTCAATTACTAAATAAATAAATAACTAAAGGCTAAATAAATATAAAATCAAATAAATAAATCATGATCAACCAATAAATAATTATTGAATAATTAATTAACAATAAATCAATAATTCAATTAAATTAACCTTAATTAAATAAATACCAAATAATCAATATCCCATTAATCAATATCAATAAATTAAATTTAACAACAATAAATAAATGTCAAGTAAACATTTAACCAAGTAAATAATAAATAAACAATTAATCAATAAACAATAAACTATAACATTAATACTTAATAATTAGAAAATTACTAAATATTAATATAATACAAGCACATACTCACATCACCTCAAGCAAATTGACAAAGAATTGAACAATGATGACTCAATACTCAAACACCAACTTACCTCATGGCACAACTGACAAGGCATACATCCTAAGCCTAGAGTGTGTGAGGGCAACTATGTCATCTCCAACAACTTGCCATTGGGATATGACACACTCAAACCTGTGAAGCTAAGTGGAGTCTATTTCCGATACCTACAATTATTGCATCCACCACTAAAGCACAATACGATACATATACAATATATATACACCATAATAAATATACAAGTTAAAAGAGAATCGCAACACCATATCATGCTCGCAATGATACCTAGGAAGACAATCACACAATATAACATCAAATCATCACATAAACTCATGATCACAATTAAGAGTTAGTACTAACATTAAATCACAAATATCATAGGAATAATGAACTTATATAAAATCCATGAATCATATAAATCTATCCATCATAGTGATCCTAAGTACCAACATCCATAGAAATCATCCATACCACATGTCATATAGTATGTCTAGCATCATCAACCATATAGATCATCAAAAATCATGGGTCATATCAAATATCCATCATCATCAATAAGCATATAGATTCTAAATAAGATCATAAGTATCAACCAAATATCATTAAAATATCAACAATGAGTCCAAACAAGTCTATCGAAGCATAAACCAAAATGTGAGTCTAGGATGGACACTACAATAATGTATTTTATTTTTTTTAAATTAAACAAAACAAAGGTAGACGATAATAAAAATGCAATTACAATGTTATTGTCGTTGTACCAATATCTTCATTGACATCATTGATTGTATTGAATATTAATCTTGTAAGCGTGATTGCTATATAGTCCCCCTACAAGATATAACATATATCACCAAATCAAAAATCATATAAAATTTAGAAAGTGTGGTCTATCCAATTTAAGTATTAATAAAAAAATTGATCTGGTAAGAATTATAGAGAAATGCACCAATTACATAATTACATAAGGACCAACTAGTTTGATTAATATTACATTACATAGGTCATTACAAATCACCAAACTATGTGTATGTTGTTCCCAATTTGGACTTGAGGAAAATTGGGATAACCCTACTAATTTTTTTCCAAATTGTGGCTTATAAGCTCCATTCATGATTTTTTAGGTACTTTGAGTCACCTCCTATGTGTGGTTGTTGTCTTAGAATCTTCTTTTGAATTTCCTTGGTTTCTTGGTAGTTTGGTGCAATTCGGGTTTACAAACCTGAATTACACTTTTTGTCATTCCCAGTGCAAATCATGTTTGTAAACCTGAATTGCATTATTCCTTTGCACATAGGTGCATTTCAGGTTTGCAAACCCGGAATGCATTTCACTCACCTATGTATGCACATAATTGCACTTTGGGTTTGCAAACCCGAAATGCACCTATTTATTACCTATGATTTGGTATTTATTATCTCCTTCTTCGATTTGGTTTAGGAGTCTTTCATTCCTTTTTTACATCATTTTAGGTAATCTCCCTCATTTTTTATTTTTTTTAGATTGATTGGAGATGTGGAGACCAAGGTTTTATGTTTTCCTTCAAAGTTTTATTGATTCCAAATCATATTCTGGGTAATTCTACGCATCTTTTCACTTTGTTCCTTACCTCTTGTTTTATCTTCATATTCATGGCTCTTTACTATCATTTTGATGCTTGATGTAAGGATTTTATCTCATGAAATCATTTTGTGCTTTTTAGGTTGTATTTTACCCATGAATCTCAACCCTTTTTGTAGGCGATGTGTTTCGAGTAAGCATGTCCAAACCACAACACAATCAAATTGTGGCATGATTCGGGTTTGTCAACCCAAAATCATTCTAGGGTTTATGCATTTTATAGTTTTTAATAATGCCACCATTACTGATGTTCAGGTTTGTAGACCTAAAGCACACTGTTATGCTTGGTGTTGTTTGGGTTTGTAAATCCAAACACCACTGTGTTTTCCTTCTTTCAACATTATATACCTTTTGGAGTTGTTAGGGTTTGTAGACCCAAACCACACCATGCCACAGATGTCATTCAAGCCTATAAACCTGAACAACACCAATGACCTTTCCTTTGCACTACCACTATTTCGATGTTGGTCGGGTTTACAAACCCGACCTACACCATGGTTTAACTCTTTGAGGTGTAGATCAGTTTTGTAGACTTGACCTACACTTGGTCTTCCATTGCACTTTTTATATGGTTTAATTCAGGCCTACAAACCCGATCTATACCATATCCTCATCTTTTTCACACCAAAGTGTAAATCGGGTTCGTAGATCCGAATTACACCTTGCACTGCACTTGTCCATTTTAAGTGTAGATTGGGTCTACTGACCCAAATTACACTAAAAGCACACACATGTAAATAGATTTATTAGACTTGATGTACACTTGTTCTAACATGTTACTATGGGGGGTTTGTAAACCCTAACGATACTAAATTTGGCACATGCATGGTCCTTTTCTATGCAAATGATCAAGATGGTTGGTGAATTATTTCTTACAAGTGTTGATTGCATCAATATTATTCTCTATCTTTTCAATCAATTTGTTCATTTAATTGAGTAATCATTTTTTTCTAGAATTTTTCATTATTCAATTATTTTGCAACCTAGATTCCAAATTTCAAATTTCAAACTTCAAATTTCAAAATTTCAATTTCCCTCCCTTAGTGCATAATTTTTACTACTAGTAGTCCAACCTACAATATCCCCATGAGAAGAAGTTTTATAATTAAGGCTTCTCAAAGTTTAATTACCAAGGAGATGGAGCCTAATTTGGATAACTTTTTCAATGAGGATATTGGTTGTTCTTCCAATCCTGCAAATGTCCCTGTTTATCCTCATTCTTTAGATAATTCTCATGATGTGGAGGAATCACTAACTAGGGTTTTTTTGGACCAATTGGAGAAGATTGAGAACTAATTTGAAGATCTTCAACAATGGATGAGTCAACAATACCCAAAAAGTGAATCTCTCCCATTGATTGAAGGATTGAAAAGAATCGTTCAAAGTGATAAACTTGGTGTTGATATCTTGTGTTGTATTTCTCATATTGTTGATTCTAATATTACGCCCTTGAAGATTTGTGTTGAAGCCCTAGGTTATACACAACCTCCTAGTCAAGTTAATCATTCCATTCCTCTGACTACTCCTATGGCTAGTGTTCCCACATTTACATCAAACATCATGGATACCTCTACGCAAAATGTCATACCTACAAATGTTAGTCAAGGGGGAAACTCCACTAATAATAATTCCTTCATTCCTCCAACTATGAGTCTTCCATTTGATACCTAATCCTCTCCAATAGCTACCCATCATAGTGTTCCACCTCCTTATTTTCAACCCCTGCCTTCATATAGCAATATCCCTCCTTATTCTCAATCACCACCTTCATACAACAACATAACCTCTCCCTCTTTCAACAATTTTACCCATCCTTCTCAATCTAACATTTCCAATTTCAATCCTTCTACCGAAGCTACCATCAATAATCTATCCCAAATGGTGTCTTCCTTACAACAATAAATATCTTCCATGAAGCAATCTAAGTATAGTGTTCCCACATTTGATATAGCGAGCCCATTATCTAATGACATTGTTTGTGTTGTCCCTCCTAAACATGTAGAATTTCCTCAATTGGAGCATTATAATGGAAAAGGTGATCCCTTGACTCATGTAAGAACATTTCAAACTTTGTGTAGTGACTTTCCTCATGACCAAAGACTTTTGGCTAAATTTTTTACTATAAGATAAAGATTTGCAATGGTATTGTTCTTTGCCTCCTTATTATATCACTTCATTTCAACAATTGGCTAATGCTTTTATTCAACAATTTCACAATAATATTGGTCCTAAAATTGTTTTGACTGATTTCATGCATTGTAAACAAGGTGTTAAAGAAAAAATGATTGATTTAATTGGTAGATATAAACATTTGTATTCTCAAATTTCTTTTCCTATGCCTGGTCAAGATATTCAAAAGATTTTTATTGCTAATTTGAAAAAATATATTAGGGATAAACTTCTCTTTTCTTATTTTACTTCCTTTACACAGTTGTGCATAGTAATTCATAATTATCATCTTACTATGAGTCAATTAGAATAATCATCCTCTTCAATGGCTCTGAGTGATAAAAGTGAAATTGCTCAAGAACCTTTTGCAAAGTTTAAATCAAATAAGTGATTCATCAAATTCAATGACAACAACAACACTCAATTAGTAGCCACAACAGGTGTGCCTCCTTTGTCTAAATAATTGAGAAAACAATTCACTCCTCTTAATGAATATTTAGTATTATGTCTCAATTGTTACAAAGGAATGTGTTGAAATGTCTCCCTATCAAACTAATTTATCCATCTAAGACATCCTCACCTTCCTTTGATTCTAAATCATTTTTCCAATACCATCATCAACCTGGTCATGACACTGAAAAGTGTTATTCTTTGAGAAGTAAGATTCAAGACTTGATTGATAACAATACCATATCTGTGGTTGGGGTGAATGTTAAAGGAAACAAATCAGTAGCTCCTCCTAATCAAAACCTTCAAATTTTAGTTGATCCTTTACCTTCCCATTCCACTAATGTGATTGAGACTGATCATCGTGCCTTCTCTCCTAGTGATGTTGGCCTTGAGTCTAATAATGTGGTGAAACTTATAGATAAAAAGAACCTCCTAGGGACTTGTGCATTACATTTGATCCTAGTGAGACCATTGAAGCACATGATGGCCCATTATATATAACTGTGAAAATCAAAGGCATACCTTCTTGAGGAGTTCTTATTGATCGAACTTGCATGGTTAATGTGATAATTGAAGAATTTCTTTATACTTTTCAATTGCATAAGGTGATATATGATGATAGTGATGTGGTAGTTAAAGTTTTTGATGACTTCTCTTGTCCTTCTATTGATTCTATCACACTTCCTATTGATGTTGACACTAAATTTAGATGTTAAATTTGGTATCATCCCTACATCCAATCAATTTCATGTGAAGTTGGGACATCCTTGACTCTCTTCCATGAAAGTGATTGCTTCTAATGTTAATAAGTGTTTGAAATTTCCTCATAATGATGAAATCATAACTATTAATCATAGCATATATCAACCTATGGTGATGCACAAATATATTTGTCTTGAGTTTATTTGGTCCATACAATTACAACCTCTTCAACCTAGAAGTGATGCTCTCTTCAAATCATACCAAAAATGAAAAAATGAGATGATTTTGTCATTGAGTAAAACTAGAAATCCAACACTTAGCCTACCTCTTGATGAGCATATACCTCTTCTCAAGGATAATATTATTCTTCCTCCTAAGGAAAGAAATAATCTTCTTCCAAAGAGGAATCTATTTCTTCTCCTAAGATTAAGACTTTCTTTCCTCCCAAGGAAAGTGATATTCCTTTTCTTGAAGAAGAATCTATTCCTTCTCCTATGGATGAGTCCACTCTTCCTCCCAAGAATAGAAATGATCCTCCTCCCAAGTGTCAAGATGTTCCTCCTAAGGGTAGGCGTATTCTTCCTCCTCATGATGGACCCGATCTCCTTCCTACGCCTCCCATTTCCTCCTTTATATGGTGTGGTTCCACCTCCTACATCTTACAAAGAGAAGCAACTGGCCTCTCCTATTGTCCAACCTAAAAGACCTCAACCCATTCATTCTTCCTTAAAATAATAAAAATATCCTACACCAATTGAGCCTAAACCTTCACAACCTTTAGCTAAAACTAAATGAAACTGTTGTGCGGGAGAACACCGACATAGATGTCATGCTAAAGCTCATGAACTTGCTTCCCAAACCATTTCTTCTCCCAAGAAACCTGCTATTGACATAATTACATTTTCTCCTAATGAGGATGTTCAACCTAATTCTCCAAGATGCAAAATGATTAAGACAAATGATGGTTCAAGTTCTATTCCTATTAGACCTTCTAATTTTATTAATTTTGATTCTAGTAGGAATAACCATAAACCCCATAGTCTATAGTGAAAAAAGCTCAATGAAAATACCAAACTCCAAAAAATGAGATGTTGTATTCATAGTAAATGCAATAAATTGGTAGCTTTCCCATCACCATCTCTCACTTTGTCCTTTATCGAAGCAGAATGACCATCTGTCTTCTCCTGCCCTCACTACTTTCTCACTAGAACTACAATTTGCACTCAAACTCATCTCCATTGGGTCGGGATTGAAAATTGATGTCATATCCCTATCTCAAGTGAACCTGAATGTTGATCCTAATATTTTTGATGATGAATATGAATATGTTGATGTTGACAATGATTTATCTAAACAATTTTTAAAAGCATTAATCCTAGCTCCTAGTTATAGACAAAGTGGCTCATCATTAGAGTTGTTGTCATGGGGATTTGCACTCAATGCAAATGTGAAATATTTGCAATCCTGTGAAACATGAGAATACTCTCAGGCTATGGGTATCCTATTGCAAGAGTAAACCTCTGTACTATAGGTCAACTTCCTTTTTTATCACCTAAACTAAATGAAATCTAACTTGGGAAAAGAGATAGAAAGAAATGCATAAATTGAAACTACTACTTATGGTGATACACCAATGACTGAAAATGAATTGATATGCTATCAAACTCACAAGATATTCAAATAATGAAGCTATTTAAACTCACAACTCAAATACACATGTTTGCATAGTTGATTATCATGAAAGGTTAGCACTTATGAGGTTGACAAAAAGGAAAAAAATTATGCTCTCACAATTTTGATGTAGTAGAATAACTAACACAATCATGGACATGCACTATAACATGTACCTTTTTGTGCTAATCATGTGAAGAAACTAAGAAAAAGTGAAGGATTCTATAAAAGAATCACAAAATTTTAATCAAAATTCTTACAAAATAATAGAAAAAATGTAGCAAGAAGGAACTCAACTTCTTTATTGAAAACCATGGGTTTTTTGCATTAAAAATATATAAAACTCACAAGAAATGAGTTACAAAACATGAACAAATTGCTGCCACCACATATCTCAAAATTCAACACTAAAGAAAAATTGAGTGGAAAATAGTGACATCTACAAAAAGTCTCCAAAATTAGAATTTTGAATTTTGGCTCTCAAAAAATATGTGTTGTCATCTCTCCTATAAATCAGGCAAGTGATTGAAGATAGCTCCTAAAAAAAAATGCATCAAGAGTTTTCAATTTGAAAAAAAACTCTTGGGTGAAATGCAATTGAAAATTCCCCCCAAAAAGGGATGTAACTAGCTGAAATAGGTAGTTAAGTGCCTCAAAACACTCATTGACTCAACCTCCATCCCCTTGGACTCTCTAATTGAAGTCAAATTGCCAATTAGGTGGCTAAATCACCTATTTTTACTACTCTTGTTGGCAAAGATTTCAAAGATGCAACTAAAGATAACTAATCCTCCCTTTGCTTATCTCTTACAACTTCTAAAGACACTCAACTTTGCATTTTCAAAAATATATTTTTATCTGAACTGATTAACATATCTCAAATAAAGATTTACAAATAAATCATATGCAAACAAAAATTATAAAAGAACCCCTCAAAAGTCTTATTAGACCTAAAAGAAATAACTCTTTATTAAAGACTTGCATGGATTACAAAAAGATAGGCCTAGGCCACGACATGGAGATGAATTAATTTTTTTATGTAAAACAAAGGTAAAAAGCCTTTTACTTTAATCAGGTTCTTTAGGGTTTGAAACCCTAACAAAAGATAAAAGATGACAATACTTCATCTTTTTCATCATTTGCATCTTCTTTCACTTCTTTGAGCATACTACCACCATGAGGACTAGGGTTTGAAACATAATACATTCTTTGTTGTTGTTATTGAAGACTTGTTGGAGATTCTTACAGATCTGTTGAAGTTTCCTACAGAGCAATGCATGGTAAGATCAATAATGTTTCATTTTAGCTCTTTTGTTCTTTTTGATGGAGAAATGGATTCATTGTATTTGCATTTCATTATTCTTGATTGTTATGTGTTGCTATAGCTGGATAATGAAGCAACTTTCTCTTTCCTTCGTTACAATCCATTTTCACCGATCACTGCTTATGCAGAGGTTTGAGAGTATAGATCCACTCTTATCCCTAGCTATCAAGCTTGTTACTCATTTTTCCTTGAGCTATACATGATCACTATCACATGTTCTTTGGGATTATATTTTGATGGTGATACCCATCATTGTACATGAAAAGCATATCCATTACTTTTTAACACTAGATTTGGTTCGCCTAGTATATGAATATCTCATCTCTTGATTGATTTATGATACCTTGTCACTTCTCTCTTCCTATGGATTGCTGCAACTTTGTGAGGACTGAGAGTGACTTCGTGAATCTTCAAAATGCTGACCTTCTCTTGTTATTTATGACCATTTCATTCCCCTTTGTCATGATGTTTTATGTGTTACCTTATATATAACTATAATCTGTATGATTTCAATATTGATCCTAACCTTCTTTGTTTGAGGATCTTGAAAAGTAACTATGGTAGGGGTCTAATATCTTCATGTCTTTGTTGGCAATGTATTTTTGTGACTACTCTTAGTTTTGATAGAGATAGAGACTTTGACTCAGATTTGAGTCATTTCCCTGTAGTCATTTCCCTGCCCTCATTGTTGTTGTGGGACTGATATCTTTATGTATTTGATGCCCACTGTTGTAATAGCATACACATACTTTGTCACTCTGCCATTAGCTATAAAACCCCCTAGAACAATGCCTTTACTATGCATGGCTTCTATAGTGGAATGTGAATGGTTGGCGTATATATTTCCAAATCCCTTGGCTAACTATCATATGACCTCTTGGTCTGAGATTTATTGTCTTAACTATATTTTTGAAGTGAGACTTAAGACTTAGTTACTGATTTCAATGTTCTAAGGCTGCACTTATGAAAGTGATGATGTCTTTACTTACTACTCATTTGATGTATCTCTGTTAGAACTCTTCTTTCACACATACTTCCATCTTCTACACTTAATGATAGGGCATGTAACTTCTAACAGTTTTTGTGACAATAACGGTCTTTGTTAGATTTTACGCTATAACTGTGATTACTCTATAAAACCAGTCATTGTCTTTATCATGACAAAACCGTTTGAATGAAAAACTTGCAAGTCCTTGTACTGAAGCCTATTGCACTGTGATTTTGTTTTCATGTTCTTGTGGACTGCATTGTATTGACACATATGATCGTGTATTCTTGACAAAGAATGAAATGTTGTCACTATCTTTAAGATTTGGAATCCAAGAACACTGAGAGGGGGGGTGAATCAGTGTTCTACTAGAATGATTAATCTTAACCTTATTAAAACATGCATACACCAACCGATATACCAGTGCATATAGAATTGAAAGAAGTAAAGCAACCAATAAGCCAAAAACACAAAATTATACGTGGAAAACCTCAAAGAGGAAAAACCACAATGGGATTTTTGACCCACAATATCAATCCACTGGCCATATGAAGAGATATTACAAAATATAGGGGCCTGCACTTGCAGGAAGGTTTACAGCATAGAGAACATTGCTCAATTGCAAAAGAAGCCTCACTGACTACATAAAAATCCAGACTACAATTCGGAGAAATGATTGAACTGCAATGATAGCATCTTCTATGCCTGAATATAGTTTTGGTTAAGCTTTGTCTATTCTGGTCTAAAACCCTAAACCCTTACTAGAATACCCCTTTACATAAATATCCTCACATACATGATCTCTCTCATATATTTCACATTACATAACATTATCATATTCTCCTATCAATCCCTTACACAAAATGATCTAACCAACTAACCTATATACCCTTTACAATTCATCATGCCTTATGTTGGCATACAAAGATATTTCCAATATGAATATACATGTCGGCTAGATAACATAAATACATGAATATCAAAAATAATTGATGATGTCGGATCTCCAAATGATTTTGGCCTCCAATACCAATAACCTAATTCTAAACCATGTCAGCCTGCATTGCCGGTAACCAAATAATTCCTTCCAACTTGTTGGTGTCAGTGTCAGTGCCGGTGCTGGTGAAGTGTCTGTGAAGTTCCTACCGGTACACTACTGAACCAAAATATGAAGCCAGAACAAGTTGCCATGTTGCCATCAATGAGAACTTATTGAAACCAACCAATTGAGTGTCAATTGCCAACAATCTCCCCATTTGGCATTGATGGCAACACTAATGTGAAAAATGATCATAGTTTCCATCTGCCAGTTTCATCCTGAGCCTGCTCCCCCTGAGCTGAATATCCATCAATACAAAATTATCCATACCTCCATAATTTTTCACCTATACTCCCGCTAATGTATACAACTCCCTTTTTTCTTTTTCACATCTATATCACTCCCCCTTTGACATCAATGCCATAAAAAATTCCAAAAAGAATACCAAAAACTGGGACAAAGAATGAAAAATAATGTACATAAATATCCCCAAAATACCTTACTGGAGCTGAATATATTTGAAAATTTCTAGATAGGCCTTCTCCAAAATCTCTAGATAAGTATCCCAACCAGATTTCATAGTGTTGAAAATAGATACAAGTCCATGTAGCATATGGGAAAATGACTCTTTCTCATTTAACTCTGCCGATGTGGGCTTAACAACCATATCTATACACTCCTTCTTATGTACACTTAATGAATCCAACCGGGGACTCACCAAACCTCTAAGACTTCTGGCTCTTCTTATTATTTTGTCTTTTTCCCCCTCAAGAGCAAAAACCTGGGCTTCCAAAACCAAAATCCAACCATCAATGGATGTAGTAAATGAATTCAATCCATCAAAAGAATTGGTTATACCTGTAATCTCCTCCTGAATGTCCTTAATCTTTTTATCTGACTCAGTTGTGAGCAGACTTGTGTTACAACATACTCTATAGATATTTGTACACTGCCTTAAAGAATTATCTATCAATTTCAACTTTTCATTAATCTCCTTCCTTTCAGACTCAATCATTTGATCAAATGTATCGCTCTTTTCTTGTGTGAAACTCTCCAGTGCTTACCGATTTGATATCTGCTGCAAGGACTGAAAATCCTTTGAAATGTGTTTAGTGATTATTTTAAGCTTGTCGGATGGGCTCACTTCATTTCCAAATTTACACTCTGGAACAAGTCTATGCTAAACAGTGATAGACTGATCAATAACACCTTTATCCATAGATCCTTCCTTCATCATTTTTTGTTCAGCCATCATCATGAGTTAAGTAGAACTCATCTTGGTTATGCTTTTCTTTTCAACCTATGAGGTGTCAATTGACAACAATGATGGACTCACTACCGGTTCCCTGCCAGATTCATCTTTCTCCTCCTCTGATGATTTAACCTTTATAGCTTCCTCACTTGCACCGGTGGCTTTGCCACTTGGTGTAGTCTCAGTAACTGTTAGTTCCTCCCCAGGAACTTTATCCTCATCCTGTACAATCTGATCCAGAGGACTGTTGTCCTCAACATTAGTAACATGTTCATTATCGACCTTTACACTTTGTATTTGCTGGTATCTCAAAATTTGTCTATACATTTGTATCTACCAGGGGCTCAATTGCCACTCTTAATGTTTTTCAAAATTGAGGGTGAAGTACCCCAAATACCTTTACCCTTCCCTTCAACCGGGATGTCTACAATATTTATCTTAGATTCTGGTGAAGTATAAAAACCATGGTTCTCTTCAAAGAACTTAACCCATGCCTTGTGGGTCTCCTTGATTATCTCATTCACCCTTCCTAACATAAGATTAATTATTCTATGCTTGCTGTTAAATATTTTCCTATCTGCAACTTCAAGTGTCTTATCCATCTCCACTGGAGCAATAGAAACACAAATAGATAACAACTCTTGAATCTTCATATGCTTGTCCTCTTGCATTGTTGATAGTCTTCTAGCATCTAACATATCATACAACTATGTTGGTATTTGGTCTTCAATTTCTAACAAGGCTTTCTTATAAATATCCAAATATAACAAAACTGTTTCCTCTACTTCTCTTTGTTCATAATTATCTAAATGCTCATAATAAAACTGTACATTTCTTTAACATACCATCTTTAGTAATTTCATCAACTAACTCTACACAAGTGTTTGGTGGAATAATAGTTACATTACCAGATTCAATTGCAAGATCAATGCCATCCTTCTTCTTCCTTCTTTGAGTACTGGATGGGGATGAAGGTGTTTCTTTTGGTGCTTTCTTCTATGCCGGTACCTTGATAGTAACTTTCCTAATTGGTTGCTTCTTAGCCTCTGCCTTAGTTTCTTCAGTTTTCTTCCTTATTACCCTTTTGAATGCCAGGGGTGTGTCATCATCAGATGCAGACTCTGTTGCAATAGGCTCAATGAATATTTTTGGTTCTTTCCTCTTCCTACTTTTCTCGGGAACATCATCAATCAATGTTTTAATGTCTTGTGAAATTTTTTCAACAAGTTTACTTGTCTTTCCTTCCTGCTTCTCTCTCTTCTTCCAGTTGAACTCATCCTCAACCTCTTGTTTCTTCTGTTTAGCAATGCCAAAGGTTTTGATGGTTTCATCAATAGTTGTCTCAATTAGAATTTGTGCATAAGCATCAAGGATATGTGCATCAACTTCATAACCAATTTCCTCAATCCAAATCTTCTAGGGTTTTACAACTTCCATCAAAGTTTCATCTTTCTAGACCATGAAGCATATGTCAGTTGAGTATTTCTCGACAAGGTGCTTAGGAACCCTCATCCTAGAATTCATAGCCTTTTAAAATTCTTTAATGTAACCCCATACTTTTTCATCTCTCTGACTACCCAATGTAGCAATAGACTGTTTTAATTACCTCCCTATCGGGATATCGAATGCCCATTTTCTCTTCCCAAAACCGAGAGTCTCATTGATGAAAAATAGCATTAAATAGACAATTAGGTGTTGGAATTTTGGCATTAAGTTGTCATTGATGTCAATTGGCATGATGGATATTCACATGAGTGTGAGAAGAAATAATTGAGGCTTAACGATAAGAAATAAACTAGTCTGAAAGATAGTTGCTTGTTTATGATGAAGAGGCAAAATGTGAAAGTTTTCAAAAACCACTGGAGGTGAAGATGTGTTACCGGTATAGTGTGCACTACTGGTTAGCAGAAGAAGAAGGCCTTATCGGTAAAGGTGTGTACCGGTATGAGTTTTCTGAATGTTCAAGTTTGAACTGACTCTGTGTCGGTGAGTAGAATGATTGACCATGGTGATGCCATGTGGAGCTGAGGTGGCAAATAGGCAGAGGTTGATAAAACCATCATCGACACAGTTGGTGAAACTGTCTGTTGATATAAATGAAACAACCACAAATCATGGGATTGTAACTGACTGTTGTGGCTCGAGGAAGAAAGAATGACAGAGGAAGATCAGGGAGTAGTTGGCACCTGGATCAATTCAAAGGAAATCCGATTCAGGAAGACCTCGAAAAGGAAACAACTAAAGCATTTTATGTGTCGATAGATTTCAAGGTAGGAGATCTTGTTTGAGATTTCTATTTTCAGCAAATATGTGTTAGATAATGGAAACCATGTACAGATGCATCCTTGAAGGATAGGTGATCAATCCAAGACGGCCTAGATCAGATCTCATGAAGATTATGTCGGGAAGAGGAAACCCTAACCGCTCTAAAGTTTGAATTGCTTTCTAGCGGGAAATCATAGGATAAAAGAGGAGAGCTCAAGACAGAGCAAGTTGATGCTATGAAGAAGAAGAGGAAGAGAAAAGAGAGAGTTAGTGAAAGAGAAGAATTACTAGCCTTAGAAATAATTCTAAGAAATTTGCAGTGTAGGTGAGAAACCATATCGGTGAGAGGATTCTACCGACATAACTATAGTCTTGCATTTGAGCCTAACCAACAAGGTGTGGTAGAGCAGGTAGCATCCAAGTGTGAAATAGTGTGTTGAGAGACTGTGTGAGACAGGGAGAGAAAGATAACAGAGAATGAGAATCAAAGACAGTAATCTCACAACCGGTAGTGTGAGATTCAGTGGAGGAGAAAAGACTGTCAATTGACAGTGAGTTATTTGATCGAAGAGTTGCAGAATTCATTTGCAACAAGAAGCCTTAATTGTATTCAAATAGTATTTCAATATACATCACCAAGTTGAAGCTTGGTGTAGGGGTTGGTGCTCCTTGGATTGGTGCCCTAAATCTTTGTAATCCAGTGTTTTACTTGTGAGGCTAGATTGGAGCAGTAGACTCCAACAACTTTTCTCACCGAGGTTTTTCCCACATTGGGTTTTCCTCATAAATCTGGTGTTGAGAGCTACATTTGTGTGAATGATCTCTTTGGATTTCTTTCTTGTTCTATCGATTTGATTGTTTACTGTTTAAGTGAATAACTGATATTCTGAAGTTTATTTGAAAGTCAAAAAGGTTAGAAACCACTGATTCACCCTCCTCTCAGTGGTACTTTGTGTTCAACATTAGGTTACCATACCGGAAAGTTCCTTTCTTTTCTCCTTTAATCTTTCCTAGGTTAATCAATAATTCATCCAACATCCAACCACATAGATCTAATTTATCATTCTTCCTCATCATTTTATGAGTTGCATAAATGCAGGAGCTAGAAATAGAATTCAGTTGGTTTGATTGAGTTACCTTGTAACTGTTGGTCATTTGATAGAATTTTTTATGTGTTGCATTGATGTTTTGTCATTGATGCCAACACGAGCTATTTGGATGCTTTATCGACACCCTTGTGGTCTTCGTAGGTTGAGTGGATTCTGGTTGATTTGGATCCGACATGATCTGGTAGGCTCTGGGATGACTTGGTTGTGGAATTGGCTTGTTCATGATACTCATGCTCATATTTGATCAGTTGGTTTTGGTCTGGTGATCGAATGCTATCCTGTTTTCTTAGAAGCTTAGTTTCTGGTTCTAGTGAGGGTTTCACTGATAGAGATTTTGATGAAGATCTTTGATGAATTGCATAAGTGGTGTTGGTGTAGCTTTTGGTGGAGTTTTTGGATGTTGTTGGTGATCATGTTTGAGACTTGGTGGATGGAGATCATTGTTTTAGCTTGTGGACCTATACTAGGTCCTAGTTGATCTAGGTTATGGATTGGATTTAATGTAGCATGTGGATTGGACCTCTTGATGTGTTTCTAGGATGTCTTATGTGTTGTATATTATTTGTTTGGTCTAAGGCCGACATGATTTGTAATTATGTAATTGGTTTATTGTCTGGTGGCCGAGCTAATTGTTTATGGACGAGGGTTTGTATATATAGAAATAAGATCTCATTGTAGATCATCATGGTTATTTTAGAGGTCATGGTCAAGGAATGTAATGTGTGAATAATGTAATATCATTTAGGTAGAGGATTTGGTCAATCATTGGAGATCGAATTGGGATTATGTAAGAGGATTCAGTCCTTCGATATTGAGCTTAACCATAACTGTACTCGGGCATAGGAGATGTTATCTTTTGCAGCTCAACACTTCTCCGGATTGTAGTATGGATTTCTATGTAGTCAGTGAGGCTCCTTTTGTGATGAGAAGTGCACTCTAGGCTGTTAGCCTTCCTACAAGTACAGGTACGGGCCCCTCAATTGTAATTCACATACTTACTACAAAAGTATTATCTGACTGTGGGTAGGCTTCTCATCGTGGATTTTCCACGTATAAATCGTGGTATCATGTGGATGGTTTTATTCTATGATTATTGTTTATGCTTAATTTGTTTAACTTCTATTTCAGTATTAATGTTCTGAGTTCCGGTATTAAAGTTTTAATTTTCTAATATTTTTGGTAATCTATGACAACTGATTCACCCCCCCCCCCTTCTCAATTGTCTTCTGGTTATTTGAACTATCTAAGAATTGGTATCAGAGCTTTGGGTCTCTCTACAGAAAGCTTAACTGCTTGAGGAAGATCCTATGGCAACTAACAATTCAAGTTCATCCAGTTCTTCTGGAGCTATATTTTGGAGGGATATTCCGAGGCTTGATGGAACAAATTACATAGTATGGAAGATTTAGATGGAGACTCATCTGAGATGTCTTGGCAAGGAGATTTGGGAGATCACACGGAATGGTGTCATGCCTTAAAATTTGGGATTTGACAATCCTCCTCTAGAAAACTTGGACAAGGAGCTTGAGAATTATTGTAGAGCAAGAGAAGCCCTCTTGTGTGCACTT
Source organism: Cryptomeria japonica (assembly GCF_030272615.1). Classification (NCBI taxonomy): domain Eukaryota; kingdom Viridiplantae; phylum Streptophyta; class Pinopsida; order Cupressales; family Cupressaceae; genus Cryptomeria; species Cryptomeria japonica. Next base: position 326,658,340 of record NC_081408.1, read on the forward strand.
TTTAATCATCAAATAATGGGACTAACTAAAAAATCATCTAGAAAGGCTATATGGGATAAGTTGGAGACTCTTAATGAAGGTGACCTACAATGAAGATTTCTAAACTTGATGGTTATTGGGTGAGATATGAAAACCTAAATATGGAAGAAGATGAAAGGATTATTGCATTCATGGAAAGGGTAAATGATATTGTTATGGGAATTCAATGTTGTGGTGGAACTATGAGCGAAGATGAAATTGTTTCTAAATTCCTGAGAGCCCTACCAACGACTTACAAAATGAAGGCTATTACTATTAATGAGTTGATAAAAATGGCTAATACATCTGTCAACAGAGACACTTTGGTTGGGAAACTATTTCCTTTTGAGCTTGAAGAATTTGGACCTTCTAGAGCTATGAAGTCCACACCTTCTTTTCATGCATCTACATCTACAATTAGTAAGAAAGACTGGAAAGCTTTGTATGCAAAGGAAATAGAAGATATGAAGAGAGAAGATGATGAGTTTGAGAAACTTGAAGCACTATTTGCTAGAAGAGCACCTAAAGGACCGATAGGAAGTAAGTATGAAGGAAAAGTACCTTTTAAATGTTTTGCATGTAATAAGATTGGTCATTTTGCATCTAGATGTCCTAAAAAGAATTCAAGATTTGAAGAAAGAGCTAGATGATCATTTAAGCCTAACCCTAGATATCAGAACAAGTACAAGTACAAAAAAAATAGAGGCAAATCATGCTACATAGCGGATGATGAAAGCATTATTGATTCTAATGATGAACTGACATAAGACTCTGCTAGTGGTTCTGGCAATGGGAAGGAATGGGTGTTTCTAGCTATCAAGGAAGATGATCTGGAACTGGAAGTGAATGTACCTGAAGAAAAGGCACTTGCTGCTAAAATTGAAGACAAGGATTACATCATATTACTAGAGATAAAGGGAAGTTTCTATCTTTGTAAGAATTTGATGATGGTCTAGTTAGATTTGGAGATGATAAAGCATGTATGATCAAAGGAAAAGGAACTATATCATTGGATGGTAAGAACAATACTGACAATGTTTATTATGCTGAAGGTTTTAAGGCATAATCTTTTGAGTGTAGGACAATTGGTAGATAAGGGATTTCAATTACAGTTCAAGGATGGAAAATGCAAAATCAATGACAGAACTGGTTTAGAGATTGCAATCGGTACACAGACAAAAGGTAATATATTTCATTTGAACTCCGGTGAGAAGACATGTTTGATTACACATATTGATGAGAGTTGGCTATGGCATAAAAGGTTGTGTCATGTGAATTTTGATTGCATTGTGAAGATCAGTTCAACTAAGGCAGTTAGGGATATACCTAAGATTATGAAGCCCTATAATCCGGTATCTAAAGAATGTCAAATGGGTAAACAGGTCAGCTTTTAGGAGTATACAAGATAAATCAAATGATGTTCTTGATATTATTCATACTGATTTGTGTGGCCCTACTAGAGTTAAATTTTTTCAACGTGATAGATATTTCATGCTAATCATTGATGATTATTCTAGAATGATGTGGGTTACTTTTCTGAAAGAGAAATCTGAAGCATTTGAAAAGTTTAAAATATTTAAGGCTAAAGTGGAAATTGAGACAGGATTGAAGATTAAATGTTTGAGGTTAGATCATGGTGGAGAATTCACATCTGGTGAGTTTAATAACTTTTGTGAGAATCATGGTATAAGAAGATAATTTTCTACTCCCCAAACACCTCAACAAAATGGAGTTGTGGAAAGGAAGAACATAACTATCTTGGATGCTGCTAGAAGCTAGTCTACCTCATATCTACTAGAGATAAGCAGTGAGCACAACTGTTTATACATTCAACAAAGTACATATCAAGGAGAAACCGGTAAGACACATTATGAATTATGGTTTGGCAATACACCTATAGTTAAGTATTTCAAAATATTTGGTAGTAAATGTTATATCAGGAGAGATGATATCATTGGGAAATTTGATCCTAGATGTGATGAAGGCATATTTATTGGTTATTCTAATGAATGCGAAGTATATAGATGTTATAACAAGAGATTGCAAAGAACTGTGGAGAGTGATAATGTCAAAGTAGATGAGTTGAACATAAGTCAAATAAGAGTTTATGAGAAGGGACCAACAGTGGAAATGATCATATCTGAACTGGTAGCACCTTTACCGGAACAGAGTGTTGAACCAATTACTATGGAAGTATCAGTGAATTCTATAGTAACTGAAGAACAAGGAAGAGGAACAGAAAGTCAGAAGACTCCTAGGTATGTGAGATTGAATCATTCAGAATAGTAGATCATTGGGGATAAGAGAAATGGAGTGATGACAAGAAGAAGAGTGGCAACTAATGAGGTATGTTTAATTTCACAAGTTGAACCGGTATCAATAATTGAGGCATGTAAACATGAATATTGGTTGAAATCTATGGAAGAAGAATTATATCAGATTGAGAAAAATAACACATGGACGTTGGTTCCCCATCCTAAAAATAAAAAAGTTTTTGGAACTAAATGGGTTTTTCAGAATAAATTGAATGAGGATGGCCAAGCTATAAGGAATAAGGCTAGATTTGTTTGTAAAGGATATTCTCAGAAGGAAGGAATTGATTATGGAGAGACTTTTGCACCTGTATCTAGGATTGAAGCTGTAAGATTATTTCTTGCCTATGTTGCTTATAAAAACTACAAGGTTTATCAAATGGATGTTAAATGTGCATTTTTGAATGGGGATCTTGATGAGGAAGTTTATATTGAGTGACCTGATGGTTTTTCACTATTAGATGATACAAATATGGTTTGCAGGTTAAGGAAAGGTTTATATGGATTGAAACAAGCACCTAGAGCTTTGTATGAAAGGTTGGATAAATTTCTTTTGAAGCTTGGTTTTACTAAAGGCAGTGTTGACAGTAATTTATACTATAAGATCACTGATGATGATATACTGATTATTGAAGTTTTTATTGGTGACATTATTTTTGGAGGTGAAGATAAGTTATGCATAGAATTTTCTAAGAATATGGAGAAAGAATTTGATAGGTCTATGATTGGTGAGATGAAATTCTTCTTAGGTTTGGAGATTACTAAGACTGACAATTGTATTTACATCTATCAAACTAAATATGCTAAGAAATTGTTGAAGAAATTTGGTATGGGAGATTCTAAACCGGTAAGTACTCCTATGGTTACAAGTGAGAAATTGACAAGAAAAGATGTTTCTACACTAGTAAATGCTACAAGATACAAATCTATGATTGGAGGTATACTTTATTTGACTTAGACTAGGCCTGCCATTATGAATGTTGTTTGTATTGTTTCAAGATTTCAGAGTGATCCTAGAGAAAATATTGAGATTGCGGTGAAAATGATTTTTAAATACTTGCAAGGTACATCAAAATATGGTTTGTGGTACCCTAAGGATGATAACTTTACTTTATGTGCATATACAAATGTTGATTGGGCTGGAGATATTGATGATTGAAAAAGCACTTTCGGTGGAGCTTTATTTCTTGGAAAGAAGTTAATTTCATGGATCAACAAGAAGCAGTCATGTACTTCTCTATCTACTACTGAAGTTGAGTATGTCGTTGCTACTATTAACTATACACAAGTATTCTGGATGAAGCAAATGTTGAAGAATATAAAGATGGATTGTGATGCACCAGTAGTCATTCAGTGTGATAACTCTGTTGCTATTGATATATCAAAGAATCCAGTATTTCATTCTAGAACAAGGCACATATCTATCAAGTATAACTTTTTGAAGGAAAAGATGGAAGCAAATGAAGTAAGACTGGTTTATGTTAACACTAAAGAGAAGATTGCAGATATTTTCACTAAACCTTTGTTCAAGGAATCATTTGAGTACCTGAGAGATAGACTGGGATTTTCTGCCCCTCCGGTAGAGACTTGATTGATGTGGTTTGGCATCAGTCTGACATGCATTATCAAAGATACTATTCATTCTGGCATTGATGTGGGATGCTACTGCTCAGGGGGAGTAGTCATCTTTCTCATTCAGTGGTTTATGTTTTTTTTTTGATATTTTTGTCAGATTTCTGGCATTGATGTCAAAGGGGGAGAGATATTGATGTGAAAAAGACAAAGAATGAAAAATAAAAAGTCAAAGGAGAGAGATATGAATAAGAATAGTAAAGGGGAGAGATATTGATATTTCAGAGCTGTATGTGGAAGATTGTTGGTTGTCTTCCATTGGAGGAGACTTGTTTAGAATTTCTTGGTACTTAGATGTTTTTCACATCTAGTGTTGCCATCAATGCCAAAGGGAGAGATTGTTGGCCATTTGGTGGAATTGATTATGTGTTGCATTGGTGTTTTTTCATTGATGCCAACACTAGTTGTTTGGATGCTTTACTGACACCCTTGTGGTCCCGGTAGGTTGAGTGGATTCTGGTTGATTTGAATCCGGTATGACTTTGTTGTGGAATTGTCGTGTTCATGATGCTTATGCTCATATTCAGTCAGTTGGTTTTGGTATGGTGATTGGATGCTATCCTTCTTGCTTAGAAGTTTAGTTTTTGGTTCTGGTGAGGGTTTCACCGGTATAGCTTTTGATGAAGATATTTGATGAATTATATAAGTGGTGTTGATGTAGCTTCTGGTGGAGTTTCTGGATGTTGTTGGTGATCATGCTCAAGACTTGGTGGATGGAGATCATTGCTGTAGCATGTGGACCTATATTGGGTCTCAGTTGATCTAGGTTATGGACCAGCTTTAATGTAGCATGTGGATTGGACCTCTCGATGTGTTTCCGGGATGTCTTATGAATTGGATATTATTTGTGTGGTCTAAGGCCGACATGGTTTGTAATTATGTAATTGGTTTATTATCTGGTGGCCAACCTAATTGTTTATGGTCGAGGGTTTGTATATATAGATATAAGATCTCATTGTAGATCATCATGGTTATGTTAGAGGTCATGGTCAAGGAATGTAATGTGCGAATAATGCAATATCATTCAGGTAGAGGATTTGGTCGATCATTGGAGATTGAATTGGGATTATGTAAGAGGATTCAGTCCTTTGATATTGAGCTTAACTGGAACTGTACTCAAACATAGGAGATGCTATTTTTTGCAGTTGAACACTTCTCCGGATTGTAGTCTAGATTTCTATATAGTCAATGAGGCTCCTTTTGTGATGAGGAGTGCACTTTAGGTTGTTGGCCTTCTTGCAAATGCAGGACCCTCAATTGTAATTCATATACTTACTGCAGAACTATTATCTAACTGTGGGTAGGCTTCCCACCGTGGTTTTTCCCTTTACCGAGTTTTCCATGTATAAATCTTGGTGTCATGTGGATGGTTTTATTATGTGATTATTGTTTGTGCTTAATTCATTTAACTACTATTCCTGTATTAATGTTTTGGGTTTTGGTATTAAAGTTTTAATTTGCTAATAGTTTTGGTAATCTATGACAGTTGATTCACCCCCCCTCTCAGTTGTCTTCCAATTATTTGAACTGTCTAACAGTAACCAATGGTCATGCTATCAAATTTGATATCTGTGTTGGTGATAGTATCGATTCTCATTGATTATCTGTCTGATGTTGCATTGATAATCTTGTTAACCTGATCATTTGAAACTTTCTTCTTTGGACCTTGTCTAGCCTACGATAAACTGGTGATTTCCCTAATGGCCTCCTTTGTAATCTTATATGGTATATCTAGCCAAATAAATTCTCCATGCACTCTGCTCAAAACATACCTAATAATTTTATATTCAAAATCTAGAATATCCAGAACGCTGGTAAACCCTAGATCAACAATATGCTGGTATTCAGGTTTAATCTTTCTAGAATCTCCCATTAACTCATTCATGTACATTCTCTTGATATCAGTTGTTCCCAAATCCTCAATATGACAGTGAATGTAGGCTCTTACATTTTCAACATACATGACTCCTTCCAGAACATGGGAAAAAGCACCAATTGCATTGTCCAGGGTAGCAACTGTGCAGGAGAAAAAGTGACACTAAGCAAACATGCCCTAATCGCACTTTCAATCACACACTTGTGGAATACGAAAGAGCCTAGAGGTATCACACAATTGGCTACTTCTTTTTGTGGAAGAGAGAGCCACGGGCTACCTATTAGGATTTCTATTCCTTTGTTGCAAATGATAGATAGAATGATGCAAGTTCAACTATTAACCCTAAAGTGTAAGTATGAACTAGTAACAAGATTGCAGAATTGAGATTAAACAATGGAAAGCTGTAAACACAAGGACAAGACAAGAATGCAAATGCGTACCCGGAGTTAAAATCTGAGTGAAAATGTTCGGGACAGGGGCGTGGGTGCCACTGTCCTGATTCTGCCCCTGAAACTGCTCCGGAAACTGTTGTTTTGCAACCTGAAAAGCTATCAAAAATGCTGAAACTGCTGTCTGATAGAGGGACCAGGGTGCCTAGTGCCCCTGTCCTAGGGACCAGGGCACCCAGCGCCCCTGTCCTGGCAAGACCAGGGTGCCCCATGCCCCTGTCTTGGTCTTTTTCTCTGAAACTTGGTGTGAAATTCTGTCTCGGTCTGCTTCCGTTGGATTTGTAACTTTCGGCGTCGTCCGAATCCTGAAATCTGCACTTATATCTGAAAAGGTATGGTGGGCAGCTATATAGGGTTTTGCCTTAGTCAAACCCCCGCTTTGGTGATTTCCACCTCCATGAATAGCCAAGTTGTATTGTAAAAGTAGTGTGTGTGCAAGATCCTAAAATGCAAGTAAGCAAACTAGAGCAACCTAGAAAGTAAACCCTAATTGCTTGTAAATGATAATGTAAATGCTCCAAATCAAGATACAAAGTGATCTAAAGCATGAATACAAATGATATAATGAGGCTTATGCAAAGACATGAAAACAACATGAAATCATACCCAACCCCAAGGGAGAGGTACAAGCCAATCTTCAGTCGGTGATCCCTTATTGCTCTTCAATGCCTTCAAAGCCCTAAATGAATGAATGAAATTGATGAATGCTTGATGGATGGATGTTGAATGTTGTTGAAGTCTTCAAAGATCTGCTCTTTCGCTGCATAGAAGGTCCCTGAAACCAAAATTCAAATCCTTTCAAATGAAGAAAGAGAGCCCTTATATATGAAACCCTAGGTCATAATTTCAACTTTTGGCCGACCTAGAGATTGAATCTCCCGCCAATTTCTTGGGGTTAATCTTTATTTTATGATTGGATCGCGCTCCTAAAATTTTGGGAAAAATGTCTGGGACCATGTGCACTCCGGGCGCCATGGTCCCGACAACTTTTCACCAAATTTTTAGGGCCGTCGGATATGATGATTTTAGAGAGAATCCCGAAGTTACAGGTGATTTCAAGATGTTTTGACCCCCGAAATCAAGCCCCCAAGTTCAAAATAGGACCTAATTAGGGTTTTTGATTAAATGATGTATTGGAGAAATAAAATGAAAGGGGCACACTTTAATGAAAAGGGCCCAACTTTATGATGTGGAAGATGATAAGATAGACCCTTAGACCTAATTAATTTGATTAATTAAGTGCTAAAGGGGAAATGCAATGCAAAATACAAAATGCGCCAAGGCGGGTGCTAAACTAGGTGTGAAATTGTACCACCCTAGCAAGTGCGTACAATTTACGACGCTACAGCAACATGCAGATATCGCTTGAAAATTGGCCTGGGATGGTCCTTGACCTCAACAATAGATAGATTTGCAATAAACATAGGTACAGATGATGATCTTGCTTCCATGATTCAAGATAAATACCTGTGAATTGTTGCTGATGAAAGACCCTAAAGACCTCTTCCAATTGCTGATGAAATTGCTCAAGATGATATCGATCACACTGATTCACCTTAGACTTCCTCTAAATTGCTTTGAATGCAAAGTGATCAGAAATGAAGTGAATTCGACCCTTTATCCTCTAAAAAAAACCTTAATCCATCATTGATATAAATGACTTCTGGTGAATGATATTGGATCTCGATTAAACATCTCCATGTCGAATAAGCATATCCAATGTCTGGAACATCTACCAGAACCTATTCCCAGGGCTTAAGCAATATTATCATGAAGTTTTACTACCCCTAAGGCATCTGCCTTAGTTATCAGTTGAGCTTCATGTCGGTGCAGGAGCAAGCTCCTCTATCGGTTGAGTAACTGAAGCATTCCCATCTATAGATTGATCTTCTGACTTCTTGACCCATCTTTGGGTATGATCTTGTCAGATCTCATTAACCTTTTCTTTCCCTTTTTCATTTGATCCTCCAATACCAACTGGTGGATTTTTGCTTCTACAAAATTTAGCAATATGTCCAACCTCATTACATGCATAATATGTAACATTGTTCTTTTGAATTGATTTGCTAAAATCTATATAATTGCTAGACCTGCACCAATTAGTCATAAATCCAAATTTTCCACATGCATAACATTTAATATTCATTCTACAATCTTCTGTCTTATGTCCATAATTATTACATTTAGAGCATTGACCGGGAGCAGAATCAGGGTTTTTATTTGCTCTATTTCTACATTGCCTAGCCATGTGAACAAATTTATTAAAAAAAACATCTACCATTAAATTTATAAGCATTAAACTGCCTTACCGGTGCCTTATGATTTTGATGTTGATTTTCAGTACCAGAACTTTGTCCTTGTTCAAATCCAAGTCCACTGGAATCTCCATTCTGCCTTTGTCTCTTCAATAACTCATCTAGTCGTCCTGGACTAATGTTGAATTTTTCTTTATACTCGCAATAGTCAGATCATCTCTTAGAATTGTCATTTGTCTCTCAAGCTCTTGTTCATTACTCTGGGATTGTACTAAATTAGTTCTCAACATATCATTCTCATGAACTAGCCTACCAAATTCTTCAAATTTGTTCTTCAGAGATATAACAAGATTTTCTTCTTTTTTCTTCTGCTCTTCAATCTCTTTAGACATTCTCATAGTTATAGCTTGCATTTCATTTCTCATGGCCATGTTCTCTTGACTCAACTTCTGACAATGTTCCTTAAGTGCATCTTTCTCTTCATCATCTTGATTTTGCAAAAGTTCCTTCCTCGTAGCTTGAACAGATGACAACCTCTCCTGTAGGTTAAGAATGAATTCCTGCGAAGAATTCAATTCATCTTGTAATTTTAATTTTTTAATCCTTTCAGCATCATAATCTTCAAGTGCTAACTCAAGTTGTCTTTCCAAACTCATATCCATGGATTCTAGATTTTGGATGCTCCTCAAGCTGTTAAACTTCCTCTGAGGCACAAGGCTCTGATACCAATTGTTGGAATCCAAGAACACTGAGAGGGGGGGGCGGTGTGAATCAATGTTCTACCAGAATTATTAATATTAACCTTATTAAAACATGCATACACCAACCGATATACCAGTACATATAGAATTAAAAGAAGTAAAGCAACCAATAAGACAAACACACAAAATTATACATGGAAAACCTCAAAGAGAAAAAACCATAGTGGGATTTGTGACCCGCAATATCAATCCACTAGCCATATGAAGAGATATTACAAAATATAGGGGCCTACACTTGTAGGAAGGCTTACAGCCTAGAGCACACTACTCAATCACAAAAGGAGCCTCACTGACTACATACAAATCTAGACTACAATACGGAGAAATGATTGAACTGCAATGATAGCATCTTTTATGCCTGAATACAATTTTGGTTAAGCTCTATTTGTTTCGGTTAAGCTCTATATGTTCTGGTTTGAAACCCTAAACCCTTACCAGAATACCCCTTTACATAAATATCCTCACATGCATGATCTCTCTCATATATTTCACATTACATAACATTATCATATTCTCCTATCAATCCCTTACACAAAATGATCTAACCAACTAACCTATATACCCTTTACAATTCATCATGCCTTATGGCGGCTTACAAAGATATTTATAATATGAATATACATGCCGACTAGATAGCATGAATACGTTAATATCAAAAACAATTGCCGATGTCGGATGTCCAAATGATGTCAGCCTCCAATACTGATAACCTGATTCTAAACTATGTCGGCCTGCAATGTCAGTAACCAAAGGATTCCTTCCAACCTATCGGTGTTGGTGTCTATGCTGGTGAAGTGTCTGTGAAGTACGTGCCGATACACAACTGAACCAAAATATGAAGCTAGAAAAAGTTGCCATGCTGCCATCAATGACAACATATTGAAACCAACCAATTCAGTGTCAATTACCAACATCAATGTCATCTGATTTACCCTTATTGAAATTTCACTACCTTTGACTCAGATTAGCCCTTACATGCTCATTGAATTGTTCTACAACATTCATCACAAAAATGATGCCTTGACTGCTAAATTACAGGGAATGTTATGTAGCCTTGCTATTTGTTTTTTGATGAAATTGGTCACGCCTTGAAGGCTGCTCTCACTATTTTATTTTCTATTTGAAGTATCCTACTCCTGAGACAATGACAAGGTATTTTTACTTAACTTAAACATAACAACATTTGGAATTTTGATCTTTAATAGAAAAATATATGTTTGCTTATCTTATCACACCTCCATGTAATTCTTTCACCTACTATCATCAGACTTTGAGAATCTCTATGTTCTCATTGGGCAAAAAGGTTGCTCACTGATCAAAAGGACACTATCATGATTGCTCTCTAGAAAGTGTGAGACATTGATGCTTCTACTTTATTGTTGTCATAGACTAAAATAATTTAACAGTCACTTGACTATCTAGATTGTCCCATATTCATCTTTAATGATATGTGACAGATCTCATTTTTTGAGTGCTTCTAGATGTTGCATGATGAATACTTGGACTTCTCTTGAAACATTAGTCTTTATATGTTCTTTCTCTATGGTCTTCAATGCTACTTATATATTAGTCATACATTAAAACATACCAATCATATAACCCGTACTATCCCTTCTCTACATTAGGACTCTATTTGACTTGCACAAGGATTGACATCATTGCATTCCTATTTAAAAATGAGTTGCCCTTTCATGTGTATAAAGAACTCATGTTGGTGCCTTATGACCACTAAAGGCATTGTGGACTGTATTTTTTGAATATTGGGTTGATTGTGAGCTTTATCTCCTATGACTACTCTATCTTTTATGATGACTATTGCAGATGTCTCAGACTTTCTATTGATGCTCTAATTGATCTTTGTCATGGTTAAGGGTCTTCTTAACAAGATCAGATTTTGATATTCAGGGAATCATCTTAGAATTTGATAGACTGCCCTTATCCATCTAAGGTTGCTCATGTGAGTTTGATATTGCTATCTTGATAGTGATTATCTTTGAAATCATTGGCTATCCTTAAAACCTCTATGCTTATTTGATATGAATGCTTCTTGAATAATGGTTTTAGATTTTGGATTCTACTAACTTCCCTATTTACTATCTATAAGCTTTTGATGCTTAGGACAGACTTTAAGACAAGATGAATTTATTTTGAATAACATTCCATCCCTATTTCTTTGGTATGTTGGAAAAATGTCTTTGGACAAGTCTTACCTCTGTCACATGGTTGCCCTCAAACTACCCTTTAGACTGTGTCTATACAAGGACTATCTTTGATAATGCTCTTGAAATAGCCCTCATTGTTACAAGATTTTTTCATTTCACTATCTTTATATGGTGTCTTGACTGCTTCTCTGAGGCTCATGGCAAGACTAGATTCTCAAAAACTTCTATGGATGATTGTTGCTAAATTCTATCTTGACAAAGACAATGATCAAGACTTCTCTTTTTTAGGCTAATTAATTCTATCACACAACACTATGACTGTAGGAAACATGTCTTTATTTCAAATCTTGATTTGTATATCATTAGGTTCACTATCCAACTGAGATTGTGATCTCATTTCTCACTGTATCCACAAATCTTCCCTTGAGAATGTCACTCTCATTGTGATATGCCAATCATATCTCTGCTATGATATTTGACTGTGTCTTCTTTGTTGCATTATCATTTGATCATTGTTGCCACTGATGAATCTATTACTCATATCCTCAGAACATCCTTAAGGTAGAGAGACAAATCCCTACATGTGCATAGTTCTATCCCTTGTGCACTATAATGAATATAAGGACTTACTCATGATGTTTCTCTTGATATTCATGTTGATACATACAACCTTTCACATTCTAATCTTTTGTGACTACTATGTATGGTATGAAGGATCTTTAAACCAATGTATACATGTGATTTCCCTTTCAATGGGCTGTGGATATTACCATCTAAGACTAAAAATCACTTCTCCATTGTTCATTAGCTATCCTAAAACTAAAAAATGAACATTAATTTGCACTTTGGATACAACATTCATTGCCCTTTGTTATTTTTGAAATCAGATCAAAAGGTTGCTATAACCTTTAGCATTGCTATCTTTCATTGATACATTTTGCCCATAAATGGGATGCAACTTAAGAGATGGAAATGATGTTTCCCTCTCCTATCAATAGGGCTACTTGTGACTACCTCTTGATTATGATGCTATGAATGGATTTTTGTCACTAAACAGTTCTTTTCATATAACTTGGTAATATGTAGTTATTCATTCATTTGTTACTATAGGTTGTCCTTTATGAAGCTTGAATCATTGTGATCATTTGTTGGTGTTCTTATACAAGTTATGGTCTTTGAGACTTTGTCACTGCACTGTTTGACTTTTCATATGTCAGCATGGTGGGCTCAACCCTTGTGGGAGCCACATTTTACTCCACATGCTATAATTTTATTTTCTTGTGTTTGCACAATGAACAAACAAGTTAGATAAAAACAGTGCATATCTGATTTCTTCCTGATAACTTGGTCTGACAACTTTTTTTATCTCTCTTTTGATGATTAAGTTTATTTCATTTGATAATACGTGCAAATTATATGTCTAATGATGATGCGTGTAATTAGAATTCAGTCCTGAGCTCTAAAAAATTTGCAATCACCATAGGTTCTGGATCTTAGGAGCAAAGGAGCTAAAGACTGAAGATACTGAAGATCAAGCTAGATATGAAGAGTCAACCCTACTCTAGCCCTTAAGGCAATGATGGACATGACCTCCTTTTATATATTTTTCCATTCTTTCAATTGATCTTTAGATGTATCGTTTACACCTATTGTTGAATTAGAGCAATTTAGTCATTCCCATGACTTGTGTGGGACATTATCCATTTAAATAATCAATAAAGATTACTTGTTTTAAAAATTTGTGAACTCTCTCTTATGCATTTGCATCTACAAAATGTGATAGTAATCTTTTATGCATATGAATGTAACACAACAGAACAAAAAGGCACCTTTTGTTTATAAAATACACAAGCTCTACCTGATTGAGCTTGTTAGCGAAATTAGGTAACAAGAGCATAGTCCTTTCTTGGAACTTCTGATATCTCCATCTGTAGACACCTAAAAGTTGCACAATGAATTAAGTGAATTTTATTCATTTAATTATTCTTAATTCTTCCTATTAATTAAATTAAGATTTAATTAATATACCCTTTTTCTATCTAAGCCATTTAATTAAATTTACATTTAACTAAATACCCTCTCTCTAGCCATTTTAATTAAATTTACATTTAATTAAAGATATCAATTTATCCCCTTTCCCATTTTAATTAAATCTACATTTAATTAAAATCTCATTTGCATTTAAATAAATCTAAATTTATTTATAAATCCCCCCACTTGCAAAATCCTGCAAATGCAAGTTGCAACCAAATTGAAATAAAGCAATTTATTTTAATTAATTCTATTTTCCCTCACCCACTTGCATTTTCCTACATCTCCCACTTGCATCCTAAATCCTATTACTAATTCTTCTAGAATCCATCTAATCCTAATCAATTAGCCCAAACCCATCCATTATCCCTTTTCCCTAAATTTGAGGAGGTCACTTCTCAAATTTGGAGTAAAGTCTTCAAAAAGCAATAAAGCCTTTATGTCTTCAACAAGTTAACCTTGAAAGTCTTCATAACCATTAATGGTTAACTCAACCCTCTAGCATGATTAGAGACTTTTTCTCTTAACTCAACCTTCGTCTAACCCAAGGGTCTCATCAAGCATTCATTTCTTTGACCATGGTTATCCCTTTAACCTTTGCACAAGAGTTTACCTCTTGGGTAAAAGCTTTATCCATTGGATAACCCTAACCTAACCTTAACCCTTACCTCCTAGGGTAACCATGAGGTCTTCTCAAGCATTTAATGCTTCTTTCATCTCCTCTCAAGCAGCCTCTTGTTGACAATTGTCACCATTTCATTGGTGAGAATTGAAAACATGGATTGATTAACTTTCAATCCTGGCCCTTGTTAAGATTATCCAATCTTGACCATCCATTGCCCTATTTTCCCTATAAATAGAGCCCATTCCTTCTTCAAAAAGATCAAGTCTTTGTGCATCAAACTTATAGTCTCATAACATTAAGCATATTATCTCTCTTTGATAGGATAGCATGTTAGATCATTTTGATAGCATTCTAATCTTATATATATCATGTTAGCTTCATCTTAGTATCATTTTCATACTAGTTTAAGCTTCATATCAATATCTTGCATCCTATCATCATCTAGTTTCATATCTAAATCATCACTAGGATCTTGGTTGCATTCCATTTAGATCTTAAAATCATAAATCGCGTTCTTTAGGTTGTCATCTTAAAGAATCAAGTGCTCTTCCAAGCTGAGAGCCACCTTGAATCTTGAAGATCCTTGGAGATAGAGGAACATGGAACGATATTAAAGAGTTTAGATTCATTTAACTTTGTTTTGTTTGGATTTCTAACCACTAATGCAATGTTTCATGTGTGTGTTTGAATTTTTTTCTCCTCCTAGAGGTTGATACCACATTTTTGACATACACCATCTACTATGCTCAATGTCACTCCTCTTGCCTATTATCCATCTTCTTGAAACAATGATGAGAAAGATCGAGGGGTGGATGATGTGCTTGATTAGCTTTATTAGCACTGTATATTCTCTCTCTCTCTCTCTCTCTCTCTCTCTCCTCTCTTTCTTGTTTTTGATCCTTCTTCTATTTGTCTCTCTATTCTTCTATTTGTTTTCCTTAGTGTTGCCTACTTGAGAATGATGCAAAGTGTTGAGATCTCTTTTGGTCTCTTCCATGTTGACTCAAAAGGCACATGTGTCCCTTTCTTCCATGGTGGTTTCCTTTCTTTGGGGAATGAGGACAATTCTATGCATATATATAAATGTTATACATGAGTTATCATAAAAATAAGATTGACTCCAAAGTTAGGTGAAACCACCTCGTGTTTTATGATCATTATCCTTTGATTTTTCCTCTCTTGGGGGATAAATTATTGTGATAATGTTCTTGTCTTTTTAGGTGTATCCTACCTTAAAACAATTTCTCCTGACAAGGCGTACACAATCCCTATAATGTGAGGGCATACACTCCACTCAATGATTCTCTCTCTTGCATATCTTGATACTTAAATTTACTTAGCTTTTTCTTTGTAATTTTTGGTATTTTTCTTTTCATGAATTATAGTAAGAGAACCTTACTAGTTGTAGTCATGATTCTCTCTTTCTCTCTCTCATGATCTTCCCTTTTACCTTGTCATTGAAGTTGTGATATCCTAAATTCCACTGGGGGCTTGGTTTATCTTTCCTCCTTGATGTCCTGGTAAAAGTTTTTCTACATGAACCCTTTATACTTTATCGAGAGTATGATTGACTTCATACTCCCGCTGAAGTGGGGTCTAAAAGTAGTGTCTTAAAATTGCACCCCTTGCAATTTTGACCGCATTTGGGTCTTCACCTTAGCGTTTGCACCCCTTGGCGTAATTGAAGACCTGATTATGCTCATACACATCACAAACATCAAAAATATTGATTGGCATGCCCTTGGGCACCTTGATCCTAACCCAAAATTGGGCAGCACTAGGGCATGGCACCATGGTCCTCCCTAAAATTGGCGCTCTTTCAACCCTTTTTCACATTTCTTTGTGTCAGCTCATATCAAAAAATTAGTTAATTTTCTCAATGGGCAAGTATATAAAGAGGATTTTCCCTCCCATTTGATGATCACATGAATACACATAAGAATGAAGAAGCATTCAAGCACACATGAGATCAAGCATTCAAGAGCAACTAAGCATTTTCAGTCTTCCTTCAAGCCTTGGAGAAGACTCTATAGTCAAGGTTCAAGTATTGAAGTGGAGATTTATATCCTATTTCATGAAACATTAATTCAATGTGGAGGTAGGTAAAAAGTCACAAGTATAATCACTCAATTTTTCAATCATAATTCAACATCTCCCTCAAAAGGAGAACCTTTCCTTTTAGTCATCTCAATTACATTTATCTCAATTTCATGGTTAATTCCAAAACCGGGGTTTGACCTAAGGAAAGCCCCTATTCCCAACCTATTTCCCTTTATTTCTGTGTGTAGGAAATAGGTGTTGTTAGCAGTAGCAAAGAAGGAAGACTAAGAGGGGGGTTGAAGCAGTCTTCACTAGAACATCAAACCTAATTACAAAAATAGATCTCATAATATGCAATAACAACAAAGATAGGCAAATTGAAAAAACAACACACAAAACCAAGATTTTGACATGGAAAACCCCGTTAAGGGAAAAACCATGGTGGGAACCTACCCACAATAAGATGATACTCTGCAGTAGTATGTGAAAATATTACAATGGGGAATGCACATGCATTCAGGCACACTTCCTAGAGCTCACTACTCAAAAGATAATTGCTCAGAAGGCTACAACCCTTAGGAAAGTCTCACTGACTTACAATAAGATTCGAAATACAATCCGAAAGAAGTGAACTGAAAGAATAACATCTCCAAATACCTGATTACAGTTTTGGTGAAGCAAAGTTTTTTTCTCTGTAACACCAATCTCTCCACAATCACAACATTGAAGGACAAACCACTTGTTCACACACAAAAATCTCTTTGATAATGCAGACACTATCTTCACATCTAAATTACATGAATATATCCCCTATATATACAAATCATCAACCCTGATAATAAGGTTGGCTAAACCCTCAATCCTCAATTACAAAATTACATCACACGATACAAAGACCAACCACTAGACCAATACAATGATTTACATGACATAGCATGGACCTCAATCAAATTCCCAAACACTCAACTCCACTGTAAATCACACCAAGATCAACCGCAACATGCTATACCACCAAAAAAACCACATAACATGAAAAATCATCATCAATTCATTAAAACCACCAAAAAATTGTGCAACGATCAGTGCGGATCACCAAAATAAATAGGACACGATTAGGAAACACCAACAAGAACGTTTGAATCATTAGGAACAACTACGCCAACACCACTTATCAAATCTTCATCTGTTAATGTCTGAAAGCTCAAGAACACAACCAATCAACAACTATCACGAAGAAAGATAACTTTCGGAGCACCAAATCACAATCCATCTAAAATGAAGATACAAAAGACCATCCCAAACAATATCCCAAAATATCTGCACAAGATCTGCTCACACTGGAATATATCAGAGGAAACACTGAACTCTCCAAAACAGTGATCAACAAACCAAAACTGCAAAACAAGATCATAAGATTTTCCCAAACACACTAAAGTAAATCACAGGAATATCTTGACATCAATGACAACAACATATAGTAGCAACAATGACCAACAATATCCCCCTTTGGCATTGATGGCAACATATGAATGTGAAAAATAGTCAATGCAAAGAAAGAAGATATCTCCAGCAAACTCCCCCTAAGATCAAGACATATATTCATTTTTTCACATGATCTCTCTCCCCCTTTGACAACAATGCCAAAGATCTCAAAATAGATAACCAAACTCTCTCTCCCCAAAACAAAAGCATGAATCAAAAGAATCTCTCCCACTAAAACACTTACTACTCCACCAGAGGAGCAACACCAACTCATTAATCCAGATAAATAGATAAGACTCTGAAGTCCACCAGATTCATGTAACTTAATGCATCTAGTTATCAACAAGAGGGGTAGATACCCCTAACTTGTCTCTCAAATAGACAAATGTATCTGCAAGCAAAGGATTAGTGAAAATATCAGCTATTTGTTCCTTTGTAGATACATACTCCAGCTTCACCTTCTCTTCACTGACTTGTTATCTCAAGTAATGATATTTGATTGACACATGCTTATTCTTTGAACGTTGCACCAGATTCTTTGACATGTTAATAGAAATGGAATTATCACAACATATGATAGTAGGCTCATCATAGATAACTTTGATATCCTTCAACATTTGCTTCATCCAAACCACCTGAGTGCAATTACTAGCAGCAACAATGTACTCAGCTTCAACAGTAGATAAGGATACTGAATCTTGTTTCTTACTCACCCATGAAACCAACTTCTTTCCCAAAAAAGAATGCTCCACTGGTAGTGCTCTTCCGGTCATCTACAACCCAATCAACATCAATGTAGGCACATAGCATAAAATCATCATTCCTCAGATACCATAAACCATAATCCATAGTCCCCTTCAGGTATCTAAATATCCTCTTCATAGCAGTGACATGAATCTCCTTCAGATTAGCTTGATATCTAGCAGCCATGCACACAACATGCATAATGTCTGGTCTAGTATGAGTAAGATATAGTAGTCCACCAACCATAGATTTGTACAAACTTTGATTAGCTTTTGAAGATTCATCATTCTTAGATAATTTATAGCCAATCACCATAAGAGTCCCAACTAGTTAGGAGTCATCTAACTTAAACTTCTTTAGAAATTCCTTCACAGACTTAGTTTGAGATATAAATATACCTTTTCTAGTCTATGAAATCCGTGAACCTACGAAAAATTTCATCTCACCAATCATAGACATCTCAAATTCTTTATGCATATCACCGAAAAACTTCATACTCAAGTCATTATCACCTCCAAAGATAATATCATCAAAAAAGACTTCAACAATCAAGATGTTATCATTCTCAATCTTAAAGTATAGATTATTGTCAGCAACACTTTTGCTAAATCCCAACTTCAATAAATACTTATCTAGTCTAGCATACCAAGCTCTAGGGGCTTGCTTTAGTCCATAAAGAGATTTCTTTAGTCTACATACCATGTCTCCATCATCTGACAGTGAAAATCCATCAGGTTTCTCAATGTAGACTTCTTCCTCAAGATCACCATTCAAAAAGGCAAATTTGACATCCATCTGATATACCTTGAAATATTTATAAGAAGCATATGCAAGCAGTAGTCTAACAGCTTCAAGTTTAGCCACTGGAGCAAAAGTCTCCTCATAATCAATTCCTTATTTCTCAGAATATCCTTTGCAAACGAGTCTAGCCTTATTTCTAACAACTTCACCGGCTTCATTCAATTTGTTCCTGAATACCCATTTAGTACCAATAACATTCTTATTTTTAGGTCTAGGCACAAGATCCCATGTGTTATTCTTTTCAATTTGATCTAATTCTTCTTTTGTAGCTCTCATCCAATTTTCATCTTTAGAGGCTTCAACAACATCTTTAGGTTCAACTTTAGAAATCAAACATAATTCTTTAGTAGCTAACCTTCTTCTAGTCATCAAACCCTTACTTTTATCACCAATAATCTGATTTTCAGAATGATTCAATCTTACATACCTCAGATTCTTCTGATTATTTTGATTTTTAGGTTCCTGCACTTCTTCATCAACAAAAACAACATCCAGGTTAACTATCTTTATCGGATCATTCTTCTTAGGTTCTTCAGGCTGAATAGGAGCTAAAACAATATGTTGTCCGTCATCATATCCACATGATCTGATCTCTTTCCCAAGGTTCTCATCCACCTCCACATTTTCACTCTTCACTATCTTTCTCAATCTCTTATTGTAGCATCGGTAGGGTTTGCTCTTTGTAGAATATCCTAGAAAAATTCCTTCATCACTTCTAGCATCAAACTTTCATATATCCTCATCTCTCTTGATATAACATTTGCTACCAAATACTCTGAAATATCTCATAGTAGGAACATTACCAAACCATAACTCATAAGGAGTCTTACCGGTATCACCTTTAATACAAACTCTATTAAATATGTAAATAATAGCACTAATAGCTTCTCTCTAGTAGATTTTCAAAACATTTTCTTCAATCAGCATAGTCCTTGCAACATCCAAGACAATTATGTTCTTTCTTTCAACGACTCCATTTTGCTGAGGTGTTCTAGGAGCAGATAATTGTCTTTTAATTCCATGCTTTTCACATAATGAATTGAACTCACTGGAACAAAATTCTTCACCTCTGTCAGATCTCAGACACTTTACCTTCAAACCAGAATCAGTCTACACCTTAGCTTTGAATATCTTGAATTTTTCTAATGCTTATGATTTCTCCTTCTAAAAGACAACCCACATCATCCTAGAATAATCATCAATTACAACATGAAATATCTATCACCCTGCACACTTCTAACATTTGTAGATCCACACGGGTCAGTATGCACAAGGTCTAGCAATCCATCAGATGTATACCATTTGCTCTTGAAAGAAATCATTGTTTTCTTACCAAACTGACATTCCTTACATACCTGATTAGTAGGGTTAACAATCTTAGGCAGATCTCTAACAGCTTGAGTAGAACCAATCTTAATCATTGAATCAAAATTCACATGACACATTCTCCTATGCCACAACCAACTCTCATCAATCTGAGCAATCAAACAACTTTTCTCACTGATATTCAAATGAAAAACATTACCTCCATTCTTATTTCCATATGCAATCTCTATACTAGAGGCATTTAGGATCTTGCATTTTCCATCCTTGAATTGTAGATCATAACCTTTATCATCCATCTGTCCAACACTCAAAAGATTATGCTTCAAACCTTCAACATACAAAACATCATTAGTATTATGCTTACCATCAAAAGAAATAGAACCTCTCCCACGGACCACATGGGCTTTGTCATCTCCAAATCTAACTATTCCTCCATAATATCTTTCCATGCTTACAAATTTCCTTTTATCATCGATCATATGATGTGAGCAACTGCTATCAATTACCCATTCATCTTTCTCTTCAACCTTAGCAGCTAAAGCCTTTTCTTCAATAGTACAACTTGTGGAATCAACAAGTACAGGTCCATCTTCCTTAATGGAAAGGAATACAACTTCATCTCCTTTTGATTATTTATTTGTAATACCTTCATCAGTGGCATAATAACAGTTCTTTTGATTCCTATACTTCCCATTAGGCTTGTAGGGATTATCATATTTGTCATGCTTCTCATATCTATCATTCTTATCATGTTTATCAAACTTATCATGCCTGTCATACTTAGCCATTCTCTTCGAGCATCTAGAAGAAAAATGTCCTATCTCATTACAAGAGAAACATTTCAGAGGCAATTTTCCATCATACTTACCAACTCCTTTAGGCAGTCTCCAAGAAATCAATGCTTCAAGCTCATCCAGTTCCCTTTCTTGCTCTTCCATCTCTCTCCTCTCTCTTTCATATCTGGATATTCTACATTCATCAAGATCACACTTCTTCTTATTGGATATAGATGTTGATGCTCTAAATGCTATCTCAGACTTCCCATGTGATTTTCCAAATTCGCTCAACTCAAATGCAACAATCTTTCCAACCGGCATATCTCTTGTCACTGTAGTCAAACTTTGGATCTCATAAATAGTAGCAACCTTATGTTTATAAAAAGGAAGCAAAGATCTCAGCACCTTAGCAACAATTTCATCTTCCACAATGGTTCCATCAGCACAACTGATACCTAGGACAAGGTCATTCACCTTAGCCATGAAAGAGTGTATGTTCTCATCATATCCCATCTTCAATGTCTCATATTTTCCTTTTGAAGTCCCATTACATTTGTCATCTCAAAATCAGTCAGGGAACTAAGCAATGCTTCCTTCACTCTATTATTATGTTCAACTTCCTTGATCTCATCGGGAGAGTAGTTAGTCAATTTGGAGGAATAGAATAGGAATTCTTTGTAATCTTCCACTTTTCTTCACCAAGACATTTCAAGTGCACTTCCATCCGGTTCTTCCATATAGCATAGTTACTTCCATCAAATCTCAAACTGTCCTTCTTAAAAATAACACCTTAAGCTGCCATCTCAGATCTCCTCAAGTGATTAAGATACTATCGGAGGATCTAGCTCTGATACCAATTGTTAGCAGCAACAAAGAAGGAAGACTAAGAGGGGGGGGTGAATCGGTCTTCACTGGAACATCAAACTTAATCACAAAAATAGATTTGATAATATGCAATAACAACAAAGATAGGCAAATTGAAAACACAACACATAATATCAAGATTTTGATGTGGAAAACATGGTTAAGGAAAAAACCACGGTGGGAACCTACCCACAGTAAGATGATACTCTGTAGTAGTATGTGAAAATATTACAATGGGGAATGCACATGCATTTAGGCACACTGCCTAGAGCTCACTTCTCAAAAGATAATTGCTTGGAAGGCTCCAACTCCCAGGGAAGTCTCACTGACTTACAATAAGATTCAGACTACAATCCAAAAAAAGTGAACTAAAAGAATAGCATCTCCAAATGCTTGATTACAGTTTCGATTAAGCATAGTTGTCTGCTCTGCAACACCAATCTCTCAACAATCACAACACCAAAGGATAAATCACTTTTTGGCACACAAACCTCTCTCTGATAGTATAGACACTATCTTCACACATAAATTACATGAATACATCCTCTATATATACAAATCATCAACCTTGATAACAAGGTCAACTAAACCCTCAACCCTCAATTACAAATTACATCACACGATATAGAGATCAACCACGAGACCAATACAATAATTTACATGACACAGCATGGACCTAAATCAAATTCCCAAATGCTCAACTCCACTGGAAATCACGCCAAGATCAACCACAACATGCTACACCACTAGAAAAAGCGCATAACATGAAAATCATCACCGGTTCATTAAAACCACCAAAAACTCGTACAATGATCAATGCAGATCACTAAAAAAAATAGGACGCGATTAGGAAACACCAACAAATATGTTAGAATCATCAAGAACAACTGTGCCAACACCACCTATAATATTCATCTGTCAATGTCTGAAAGCTCAAGAACACAACCAATCAACATCTGTCAAGAAGAAAGATAACTTACGGAGCACCAAATCAAAATCCATCTAAAATGAAGATACACAAGACCAACCCAAAGAATATCCCAAAATCTCAGCACAAGATCTGATCGCACCAAAATATACCAGAGGAAACACTGAACTCTGCAAAATAGTGATTGGCAAACCAAAACTACAAAATCGGATCATAAGATCTTTCCAAACACACCAAAGCAAATCATAGGAATATTTTGACATCAATGACAACAACATATAGTAGCAGCAATGACCAACAATATCCAACAAGTGTGCAACTGTACTTTTTAGAATAAGTTTTAGACAAAGACACAGAAAAACCCTTTTTGGTGTGTGGAAAATTCGGAGGGCCATGTTGTTGCGTCATGATCCTTGCTTTTTTGAGGCATTTTCGCAGGGCAGATCCAAATCAACTTATATTACTCAGATCCGGGTGCACGACAAAATACCGAACCTGTAGCTCATTATTTCCTTAGTTTTGTCTCCAATTTCAACACTTTACCCTAAATCAGCATTTCAACTTACAAAAGAGGGAAAAACACATCGTAATCAATCAATCCACTTATTATTTAGTCCTTGTCTAATTTGTGATTGAATCTAGTGGATTCCTCCCCTCTTTTCAATGTAAAGGAATTCCTCCTCCAAAAAGAAAAAATTGATTTGGTGATTTCTCCTTCTATGTTACAAATTACCAAATCGAATTTTCCCCTTTACACATCATATGTGTCAAAAGTGTCAAAACATTGTTGTTCATATTCTCCTAGTTTAGATTAACTCCCTATAGATCCTTATTAAAGACATGATTCGATATATATCAAGGATCTTTTCTACAAGGGTGAGCAAAAAGAAAAAGGTACCCTAAATGCAAGATTATGGATACAATTGTTAGGTAGTTGTAAAAGGTTTAACAAAATAAAACATAATAGTGCTAGCATGTACTAATGTGTAAATATAAATAAATATATTTATATCCAGGTATGCTATACATTTATATACAAATTCCTATTGGTTGTAATGGTTGTTTGAACCTCGTTATGCGAAGCCTGAATAGGTAATACCGTAGGCATTTCCCATTTATTAGACTTACAAGAGTTAGATTTGGAAGAGCTAGTGATACTTATAGCATCGGATTCTTGAGTATAAATATATGTTTCTTTATACATAAAAATAAATGCGTGTTGAAGAGGGGAAAATGGTTAGCAAGGTGAATTCAAGTGGTTAGTGCACAAATAAAACATTAAAAGATGTTAAAATATGAAACATGCATAAAACCACATAAAGACATGAATAAGATGCATATACCTTGCAAACCTTTACCTCTCCCCCGGATTGAGCCTTTGGTGAAGTTGAATAGCGCCTCTCTCTTCAACTTGATTGGATGGGCTCCTCTTGCTTGCTTGATGTGGATGGCTCTCCAAATGTGAACAATATGTTTGATGGGAGGATGAGATGGATGGATAAATGACTAAGTGATGGATGAGTATTGATTTGGCTATAGTTTGGATGCTTTGATGACTTTTTTGAACTCAAATGGGCAGCATAAGATTGTTAAACTTGGAGATGAAAAATGGGGGGATGGAGTCCTCAATTTATAGGAAGAGGAGAGGAAAAATGGATGGCTAGGATGGATTCAAGATGAAGGGCTAGGATTGCTTGTGAGCTCACGCAAGGCCCAAGAGAGGGTATGGAGACAAAGAGATATGCCTTAAATGCATTTCTTGTCTCCACACTCCTCAAGGTACATTGGGGAGACTTCCCAAGGTACCTTGAGAAGAAAAAAGTGCATTGGGAAGAATTCCCCGTGTGCCTTGAGAGGAGCAAGGGATGTGACATTCCTTGAAGAATGGGGAGGAGGAATTTAAAATTCTCCAAAAAGGGGTAATCATGGGGATTGGAGGAATAAGAAGGAATTAAAAATTCCTTGGGAGAGGAGATCCCTAGAGGATTGTGAGATTTTGAAAATCTCACATTCACCTAGGAAAAGAGCATTAAAAGCTAGTAGTTGGATGGAAGGGACAAGGAGTTGACTTTGTGGCTAATCATCATGATTAGCCATTAGCAACTCATTAGGAGGGGGCTTAGAGGAAATGTTAGGTGGGATTAGGATTTGTAGGAGGATTTGACTAGGAGAGAGAATGAGTGGAGGGAATTAAAAATTGGAAGAATAAGGTTAAGTGAATTTAGGGAGTTTCTAGAAGACTTTGTTAGGTTAATGATAAATTAAGAAGATGGTTTGTAGGAAGCATGTGGGTTAACTAATTAATTGAAATTAATTAGCTAAGAGGGAGATTTGTGAGAGTTCAATTTTTAGAAGAATAAAAAAAGAGATTGATTTATTAAATAAATCAATCACATACTATAGTGACAATATCAATTATATTTAATTAATATTGAGGAGAATTTGAATTAACATAATTAATTAATTAATTATGTGAGGAATTAAAAATAATTAAAAATAATTATTTTTAAGTGTCTACACGTGTTAATTGCCTTTGGTATTCTTCATGCAGTGGAAGAAATAGAAGATTGGCTAGGGTTTCTAGCAGATGGCTAAAACATGAAGGGTGACACAAATTAGGGTGACACCCTTCAATTTATGGCACAAGATTTCTCGAAGTTAGGCATCTTCTTGATATGACCACTATTTTTCTCCATTTCATTCAAATTTCAAGTAGTTGTAGGAGTTGTTTCGGTGATTTCATGTTTGACATAAGATTTTAGGTTTAAGTTGTTTTACTAATTATTTCTAAATTAAAAATTTAAATAATAATGTTGGGACATTTAAATATAGATTTCAAAATGTAATGTTGGAGTTACAGGATTTTTTTTAGTAATATCTCATTATATTAAGAAGAGAATTGAAATTAAAATATTATAAATTCTAAAATGTAAAATTGAAAGTATATATAGTTTGGAATTCAAAATTATAATTTTGTATATTTGAAAATCTTAAATTCAAAATCAAAATTGTTTATTTATTCTATATAATAAATTATAAATCTTACTATTTGAAAGAAAGCTCCAAAAGTATTTTAATTATGTTTTCTATTAATTTAATAACATTTACTAAAACAAGCACTAATGATATACAATATATTTCCAAACTATGGTAAAAAATCTCCTTTACACATTTTTGCTTCACCCCATGTATACAAAAATGACATAATTTAATCGTTTAAGTTTGGACAAAATTTGTAACCATATCTATTAAAGAGATGAATTTTTATACACAATCAAATGGGCATGAAATGAAAGTCAATGAATATTTGGTCAAAAATTTCTTTCTATATTAATTTTAGGAGAGACTTTTTAACTGAATTTAGGTAATGGTGAAATTAGAATAAGTTGAAGTTTCTAATAGTTTTTTATTTTTCATTTAGCAAATATATACAAGCATTCAAGCTAGGTAGGAAGACCTAGTAGCTCGAATAGTTAGAGTAAATCATATAAATGTTTGTTTGAAGAACATAATAAAACATAATTAAATTTATTAGTAATTTTTTTATATATAAAATGTAAATAAATTTGTTTATTAACAATGTATTACATAATTTAAACATTTATCTATTTTATTAACATTTTATAATCTTTATCAAATCTTTTAAATTGTTAGAATATATAAAGAATTTGTACTAATATTAATTAATCAAAAAATAAAATAATTAAATTATTAGAATATAAAAACTTAATAAAATTTTTAAATAAAAATTCAAAAGGGTGAATAAAAATAGTAGATACAACTAAACTAAGACATAAACAGGTTTCATAAATCAAAGTTTTTTATTGAATCTATTTAGAAAAATACAATGCCACATTAAAGTTAAAGAACATAAAACATACATCAAATTTAGCATATATTTAAATTTTCATAATAATGATATTACTATAATTGGCCCTCCTTAATTATGGTTCAGTTTTCTTTAAAATAGTTTTTCCCTCCTTAATTATAGTTTTTCAAAAAAAATTAGAAAAGATGACCCGTGTGGTCTTTTGAGAATGTGGAGCATTCTCAATTCCCACAAAGTTGTGTTTTCACTTGTACAAATAAAAGTCAATTTTTGATTAAAAAAATTAGCCCTATGAAGAAAGCCTCTTTTTTTCATCATTGTATGAGGTTTACAAAAACTTAGATTTAAATTTTACTATTAAGATGATTATATGTCATAATTGAATTTCCAGATTTTTTCAATAGTTCTTTTTATATGAAATTATCAAAATTTAAAATAAATATATTATAAATTTAAGATAAATATATTATAAATTAAATATAATTAATTTCTTTGAAATATATTATATAGTTTCACTTTTGTTTAAGATATATATCAAATTATAAAATCTAAATCAATAATTTAAAAAAATAGTTAGGATAGTATGCTTTCCAATTTGGACAAACCTAGAAGGTGTTTATGATACGATTGTCAAGTTAGTCAAAGTCAGGGAGTTGAACTGGTAAAAGATCATTTTTAGGTGCATTTAATTAGGTGTACACAGACATTGAAAGAAGGATATATTTGTATTGAATTATTTAAAATTTGTTCTGTGATAAGGTAGTGAGTAAACTGATGTTAAATTTTGGGAACCGTGGGATTAAAAAATTTGGTGGAGTTAAAAAGAAATGGATTTAGTCAATCTCCACACAAAAAGGTAATATAATAATTTTTTATAAAATTTTTAGGTGTTAATTTTTTATGATTTGCATCTTATTGTTGTAAAATACAAAAAATCAAATAAAAAATTATTATATTTTGCAGATCTGAATTTTTTTCTAATGTCGTGTTGTGTGGGGATTAGCCACAGACAAAAGAAAATTAAACTAAGGGCTGCTTAGCTTATTTTGGCTAGGAGCATGAGCTCAACTTTTTAAGGAGCAATTTGTGGAGCAGTGGTCCCATGGATAGTCAAATGGCTGCTTATTCTTATGCAATCTTCTTAAATCATTATCATTTTGTAGATGAAATTATTGATAATATTTTTAACAAATAAAATTCATAAGTAAATAGGAGACCAAAAAAATATGGTAAAGCCATGTGTCTTTTTTTTCAATAAACAGATACTACTTAGACCCTCCTTTTTTTCAAAGCTTATTTTCAATTTTTAAGCACTTGTTGCTCCACTAAAATAGGGAAAGATTTCAATTTATCCTTTTCCCTTAATTAGAATTTTACAAAAATGCTCATAAACAGAAGGTAAGCACCTCAACATGACACAAAAAATAACTTTGTATCTGAAATGCGGATACTCTAAGATGAAGCCCTTGTGTCTCACATCATAATTTATATGATTGTATAGAATTTGAGATTAAAAAATATCTTCAAAAAGCTAAAATCTAAATAAGTAGATCTACTTCAACATTGTACAGGAAAGCACGAAAGAATCCTCCTATTTTCTCCACAATGTGAAATGTTTCATCCCCATGCTTATGAAGCAGTTTTAATTACAATAAATGAAATTGCTTAATCACAACAATAAAAATTCTAACAAACTCACGATATAAATAAATAATCCAAGCAAATCTAACAAGCAATACTTATCCAAAAGAACAACTATAGCTAAAATTACATCCACAGCAAGAACATTTAATTCCTCACCTTTGATCATAATATAACAAACAAAAACCTCAATCATGCTTAAATTAAAAAGAAAATAAGAAAACATGAACAATTCTGGTAGTCATGATTCATCAACAATGACATTGAGATTTGATGTAACCCTGGCCAAATACATGACCAGGCCTCTGCAAACCCTAATTCAGGATGTAGGGTTGTAAAAAAACTATTTTGAAGAAAATTGAAAAACTATAATTAGAAAAACTATTTTAAAGAAAATTGAAAATCTATTTTAAGACAAAAAGCCCAATTTCGAATTGCTCACCTTCACATTACCGGTCTCATCCAAAAGAAAGGCCACTTGAAAAAGTGGTGGAGATAGGTAGAATGTATAGGTAATTCAATTAACCTTCTTAACCAACTGTGGTAACACTAGTACATTCGGGTCAAAATTTCGACGGCAAATCGTCAAGATTCCGACACAATTTCTTCGCACTACCGACAAAAAAAGTCGTCGAAAACTTTGTGTCGGAAGTTCCAACTATCCTTGTGGTCGTCACAATTCCAACATCACCTCCAACCTTTCTGACGACCGCCATGGATGCTCATACCCCAAAAGAATACCATCGCGATCTTGGCCTATCGTCAGAATTCTGACTCTAAAGGGTAAAATTCCAACAGAGGAGTGCCGTCGGATGCACAACATCCTCATCGGAACTCTCCTAGAGTTCATCGTAAGAGGAGTGTCGTTGGATGCACAACATCCTCATCGGAACTCTCCTGGAGTCCGTCGTAACGACGGACTCCAGGAGAGTTCTGACGAGGATGTTGTGCATCCAATGACACTCCTCTATCAGAATTTTACCCTTTGGAGTCAGAATTCTAACGATAGGCTGATTTTTCAGAAAAAAAATTTTAATAGAAAAAGATTGACATTGGTATCTCTCTTCTATCTCTCTTCTCTATCCCTCTCTACTATCTCTCTTCTCTCTCCCCTCTCTAGGTCTCTTTCTCCATCCCTCTCTTCTTCTCTCCCTCTCTACTTCTCTTTCTCTACCCTCTCCAGGTCATTATCTCTTCCTCTCACCCTCTCTCTCTCTCTCTCACCTCTATAGGTCTCGCCTTCCATTCCTCCATCATTACCCATGTTGTCAAGTTGCAAGATATTTCCCAAAGTACTTGGTTGCTAGGGTTGATTTGCTTAAGTGTTAGAGTTGGAGTTAGATGAGACCTGCATGATTAAGCTGTATTAAGTGATCAAGTCACCAAGATCTCAATTGTAAACATGACTAGGTTCTAGGGTTTTAGGGTAGCATAGGTCAAGATTGAGGTATCGTGGTCAAGAATTACCTTCCAATGAGAAAAGACATCCAAATGATGAAGAATGAAGGTGATGAACTCATAGAAGTTTGGAGGAGATAATTTGACTAAGTTAAAATTTTGTTTAAGTCATTGTCATGATACTAGCTTGCTCATCAAGAGCAATTTGTGTGAATGAACCCTAGAAATGTGCCCGTGCTAGAGAAGCAAGAATTCCAATAAAACCTAAGGCAATGCTAGTAAGGGGTCAAAATTAAAGAATTAGAGTACAAAAAACAAAATTTGGCTAAGTCGAGATGTTGCTCAAGGATGACCTAAATCATGGAGTGTAAATCAATCATGAAACATGAGAATGGATAGGTTTTGACCCAAGCAACATAAGTCCCCCTTGTGATACCAACAGATATCAAATCACAATCATTGAGTCTATCTACAATATAAAGTCAAGACTTGACTATTGGAATCTTGGAGTCATCCCATTTGATCACGTAGTTTAGCACTTGGGAGGATTTTGTTCAAGAGAGGATAGAATACTTAGTATTTTATTTTGTGTTGCATAGTTCATAAAAAAAACATCAACAGAAACCATTGAAAGGTTTGGTTAAAGCCTTCTGTAGGATTTTGCCAAGATCAAGGGTACAATGAAAAGCATAAAAGAGAGACAATAGAATGACAAGAACAAACTGTATTCTCATCAATATGCAAATGATCAACTGGATTAACCAATACAATGAATATAGGCCTGCTTATATAGGCAAGGCCATATGGATGTATGAGCACACAAATATGACATGTGGCTCAATGAGAAACAAGGGTAGGTAAGAAATACAAGAGGTAGGTAGGAGAAATAATATAATATTCCACAAGAGGTGGATGACCCACTGAATGTGGAGTGTAACAGCAAAATAAGACCACAAAAGGTGGAATTTCTCCTACAAGTTCTATCCCTATGTGCACACTTCCCTAAGTGTCTCAAATCCAAACTACGAAGAGATGCATTATCCTAAGTTAACTTAAGTAAAGTGTAATAATATCCATAATGAATATTTATTTACACCAACACCCCCCCTTAAGTGCAACTTAGGGGAATGAAGACTCAAGTCAACAATGCAAGATGGGTCCCAGCTACTAGACCATGATAGGTACCCATGTACAATATGCAAATGCAAGCAAAACCATGCAATGCAATCTCTCACAAACGGAGAAAGGGAGAAAACCCACTGGGCAAAAACTCCCCCCCAAAAGAGAGATGAATGTACAAAAGACTCTCAAAGAAGAAGGACAAAACCTCAAAGAGGAAAAAGTTCCCCCCCATAAGAGAGGAAGGAGAAGTCAACTGACCCCCCCTAATGACACATCCCGCACGCCCAAGAGAGCTCGCAACTGCTGGAACTTACTCTTGGTGAAAGGTTTGGTGAATATGTTAGCAACCTGCTCTGCTGTAGGACAATACTGCAAATCAATGACCTGCTCCTGGATGAGCTCTCGGATATAGTGCATATGAATCTCGATGTGTTTGGTCCGCTGGTGCTGGACCGGGTTCTTCGAGATTGCAATAGCACTCTGATTGTTGCAATGTAGAACTGTCGGCCGTGGAGTGGTGAATCCAAACAATGTGAGAATCTGCTAGAGCCAAATGGTCTCAGTCGCTGCGTTAACAGTGCCTCGATACTTAGCCTCAGTCAAAGAGAGAGAAATAGCATGTTGCTTCTTGCTCTGCCAACAAATGGGGCCTGAACCAAGGTGAAAACTGTAACCAGAAGTAGACTTACGATCATCAAGATCACTAGCCCAATCGGAGTCTGTGTAACCAACCAAGCGAAGTCCTATGCTTGCTGCATAGTGAATCCCATAGTGATGTGTACCCTGGATGTAATGAAGGATGCGTTTGGCAGCTTTCCATTAAAGCTCATGTGGTTCCTGCATGAAGCAGGAAACCATGCCAACTGCAAATGAAATATCAAGGCGTGTATGAGTCAAGTAGATGAGACTACCCACAAGCTGACGATACAAAGTGGCATCAACTGGTGGAGAAGAACACTGAGCCTCAAGCTTGACTCTTGAAAGAAAGGGAGTCAGGGCAGGTTTACAATCAGCCATATGAAAGTGTGCAAGTAGATCAAGAGCATACTTGGGCTGTGATAATGTAATCCTGGAAGGTGATTGTGAAATATCTATCCTGAGAAAGTAGTGCAAAAGACCCAAGTCAGTCATAGCAAATCTGTCATGCAAAGCATATTTGACCCTGCTAATGATGGATGAAGTACTCCCTGTAATGATCAAGTCATCAACATAGAGCACAAGTATCAAGTGAGAGTCATCCTGTCGCAAAATGTAGACATTCGGATCAGAATGACACCTGGTGAACCCTACGGAGAGAAGAAAGGAATCCATCTTGGCATACCAAGCCTTGGGGGCTTGCTTAAGGCCATAGAGAGATTTCCTTAGTCTGCAAACCAAGGAAGTATCCTGGATGAAGCCCTGTGGTTGCTCCATATAAATCTCCTCATCAAGATCACCATGAAGAAAAGCACTCTTCACATCCATCTGATGTACAACCCAACCATGAGCTGCAGC
Source organism: Cryptomeria japonica (assembly GCF_030272615.1). Taxonomy (NCBI): domain Eukaryota; kingdom Viridiplantae; phylum Streptophyta; class Pinopsida; order Cupressales; family Cupressaceae; genus Cryptomeria; species Cryptomeria japonica. The sequence goes on from NC_081408.1 coordinate 326,690,906, forward strand.
AATAGCAAGTGTCAAACGAATGGAGTTCATCTTGGCTACGGGTGCAAAGGTCTCAGTATAGTCAACACCTGCAACCTGCGAGAAACCTTTCACAACAAGCCGAGCCTTATACTTATCCACACTACCATCCGCTGCAAAGTTGGTCCGATAGATCCACTTACATCGAACCATCTTTCTCCCCTTAGGGAGATGGACTAGATCCCATGTGTTGTTCCTCATCAAGGAACTATACTCTTCCTCCATAGCTTGGTCCCACTCAGGAACCCCTGATGCTTCCCTAAATGTCTGTGGATCATAAGCGGTAGCAATGAATGCATGTGGAAGATCCTGATGTTGTGATCGAGTTCTCCATGTATCTGAAGGATCCCCAACAAGAGAACCCGCAAACTCAAGTGTTTGTCAAGCCCAACGAGGTCTAGGTGGAGGTGGAGAATGAGGTTCTTCAACTCAAGTGGACCCTATGGAGGTGTAACCCTACGAGTCGGAGTTGAAGGAGTCTCATCATCTGAATCACTAACATCACTATCCACAATGGAGGAAGGTGGAGGAGGTAGAGAGGCTAAGCTAGGAGAGCTTTCCTCAAAGTGAACACTCCTCTTAATGAACACCTCATGTGTCTCTGGATCCATCAATCTGTATGCCTTAACATCCTCAAGATATCCAACAAATATGCAAGGTCGACTCTGAGGTTCCAATGCCTTGCATTTCTGCAGAGGTATGCGAGCCCATGCTGGACACCCAAAGACTTTGAAATGTCTCACAATCAGTTTCCTACCAAGCCAAGCCTCAAAAGGAGTAATACCTTGCAAAGCTTTATGAGGAACCCGATTCTGGATGTGTGTGGCACAATTGATAGCCTTTGCCCAAAAGGTGGGATCAAGAGAACGTGCATGTATCATACAGCTAGCCATTTCTTTGAGAGTTCTATTCTTGCGTTATGCAACCCCATTCTGCTATGGAGTGTAAGCAACAGAATGCTGAAGATCAATCCCCTCAAATGTACAAAAATCCTAAAGTCTTTTGTTCACATATTCCCTTCCATTATCTGTATGAAGAATCTTGACCACTTTCCCTGATTGCTTCTCCACACGAGTCTTGAAGTCTTGAAATCTGTCAAATACTTCACTCTTATGAATGAGAAAGTAGACCCAAGTGAAGCGGGAGTAGTCATCAATGAAGGTGAGAACATAGTGGGCCTTACTAAATGAAGGTGCTGGAAATGGACCTACTACATCACTGTGAACAAGTTGAAGAACTTCCAAATCTCTCCAAGCTTTCCCCTTATCAAACTTCTCTTCAGGATGCTTGCCCATGGAACAACCTGAACATACACCCTCTGAAAAACTGATTCGAGGTAGACCTGTGACCATGTCTTTAGTGCTTAGCTACTGAAGATAGCGGTAGTTGAGGTGACCAAACCGCTCATGCCATAGCTTACTTTCTGAATTTGAATGAGTAAGCAAGGCCCTAGAAGGTGAACTTGGCACAAAATGGGAGAATGAATAAAGCCTTGAGTTGTCATTGACTTGTCCCACTACTACCAAGGCATCATCATCAAGTTCCTTTACCACAACTGAATATGGTGTAAACTCAACCTTTTTCCCATTCCCATAGTGAGTGATTTGGTAGATAGAGAGAAGGTTGGTAGACAAGTTAGGAACATATAGGACATTCTCAAATGTTCCATCATCCATGTCAACTGAACCTTTCCCTTCAACCTCTACTTGTGTATCATCACCTATGTAAATGTGAGGTACCTTAGATGGCTCCAATGAAGAAAACTACTCCTTTGTAGAACCCATGTGATATGAGGCACCCGAGTCAAGTATCCATTGCTATGAAGAACCTGTTGTAGCCACAAATGCTTGCCCTTTTCCCTTAGACTGTGAGGAAGAGGAAGGAGATGAATCCTTCTTTGTGTAGGCGGATGGCAAGTTGATGTTGTTTTTCTTAAGAAGATTAGTTAACTCATCAACTTGCTTTGCGTGGCATCGATGCTCATCATTACCATACTTCTTGCAATATGCACAAGTTGGTTTATCCTTCTTAGGTGGTGTCCCCTTCTTGGAAGAGGATGAAAAATCTCCTTGTGATGGAGAGGATGATTGTCCTTTGTCTTGGTGTGGCTTAGACTTAGAATGCTTCTTCTTCTTCTTGGAATCTTTGCCTTGACTTCCTTGATTCCCTTGATTAGCCACCAAAGCCTTGGACTTTGAAGACTTGAGAAGTCCCATGTTCAACAACTTAGATTGTTCCAATATTAACATTTCTATGAAAGCATCAAATGAAGGCATATGTTTATAGGAACTCCCCACTGTCAAATGATGAGTTTGGAAGCTAGACACAAATGCTGCATATTTTGGTGCAAGCTTGTCCAACAAGTTGAATATCAACTGAGCATCCTTTTTGTCAATTCCACAATCCTTAAGCTTTGCTCTTAGCTCATTTGCTTTGGTGACATAATCTTGGATTGTATCAAAACTCTTGGGATCCAAGTTGGTGAGTTCATTGTCAATCTGATAGCCTCTGATTTCATCAACTTGACCATACAATTTCTGAAACATATCCCAAGCCTCTTTGATTGTTTTACACTTCTCAATGTGAAAAATGAGGTCATCTGATACATACTTGCGCAAAGTTTCAAGAGCCATGCAATTCTTTGTGACCCATTCTAATTGAGCATTTGGATCAGCCTTAGGATCAAGTGGTGCTATTATTGTTCCATCTATGTAATGTGTGAGACCCTTTTCCATTAATTTACTCCATACTTTAATTTTCCATGATGCATAATTATGTGGAGTTAAAGGTGGAAATTTATTAGGACTCATTGCAACAAAAATGAAAAGAGCACAAAGAGAGGCACAATCACACAAGACACCCCCCCAAATTCACTCAATCAAAGAATCCCCCCCAAAAGTGATGATTTGGCACTTTATAATTAGTGCGTATACAATGGGCCACTTGCAAAAGATGGCAAAGTGGACTTCTGATTACAATTTTACAACTACCTCAATAAGGCCAAAAGAGACTCAAACTGATAATGCAAGAGATCTAAACTAAGATCCAAGCACATTACAAGCACCTCATAGGCCAAATAAGACCAATGACTGAAAGTACAATTTCCACTCAAAATCTTTGAAATCTGATCATAGATTATGAAAGTAGATGAAAAAACATGCACTTCCAAAAAAAACAACACCTGAAAAGGAGGTCTTATGAGCTTAAACGAGGCCTTTGAAGTTGTAGAATTGAGGATTAGATAGGTACAGCTGAAAGAATCCAAAAATTTCGAAAAACATATGCACCAAAATCAAAAAATAACCACACCACTGCGAAGATCATGAAATTTTAGCCCATTTCAAAAAAAAATGCACCAAAAAAGGAACAAAAATGAGCAAGATATGGCCTTTCAAAGTTGGACTGCAAAACTGAAAAGCTCAATGGAGAGGGGGTCAAAAAATTTCAAAAGTTTGCTGATGTGGTGCTGACATCATCAGTTTACTATCTTAATATGACCGTCGTGAAAACTTTGCTTCCTTGCTGACTGGGCGTCCATACTGTACGGACTGCTGACTGGGCAGCTGATTGGGCATACGGTCTGATGACGTGGTGGTCTAATAGTGCGTATGGACATCTGACGTGGCTCTGTGACTGGGTGTACGGTTTTGACCGTGGGCTAGTGGCCGCCTGCCACGTGGCAGACACAGGTCCGCTGGTTTAGCCATTGACGCCAAAGAGGAGGGAAGCGGGCTGTCGGAGAAAGCTTTGGCCGGTGACGGGCTGGGAGCCGAGGTCGACGGAGGTGGAGGGAGCTGCTGGCAGGTGGTCTGGGCAGCTAGCGGGTGGACTGGATGGCCGATGGCGGCGAGAAACTTGGGCGCCAGCGGGAGTCACGTCGGCGGCGGCGGGTACACGTCGACGCGGGAGGTACACGACAGGCGCTGCAGAGTACAGTCGGGTACGACCTACAACCTGCAACACGCAGGTACAAAGGGCACCGGGGGGGGTGTGTGGACCCCCCAAAAATATATTTTTTTTGTTTTTTTTTTTAATTTGATTTTTTTATTTTTCGAATTTTGATTGCCCTTTTTTTTTATTTTTTCGAATTTTTTTTTCTTCAAAAAATATGAATTTTTTTTTGAAATTCGTACAATAATAGCCAAAATGGGGAAAAAAAATTTCTCACCAAAATAGGTCGACTTTATAGTCAAAATTTATGGAAACGGCCTCCCAGATTCAACGGTGATGTCCAAATCGTTGTACGACGCCCCCAAAAAATGAAGATCCCCAAATCCGAAAATAGAAGCCTCCAAAGTGTCTCCAAAAAACTAATCAATGAAGCCCCAATAGCTTTGATACCATGTAGGATTTTGCCAAGATCAAGGGCACAATGAAAAGCATAAAAGAGAGACAATAGAATGACAAGAACAAACTGTATTCTCATCAATATACAAATGATCAACTGGATTAACCAATACAATGAATATAGGCCTACTTATATAGGCAAGGCCATATGGATGTATGAGCACACAAATATGACATGGGGTTCAATGAGAAACAAGGGTAGGTAAGAAATACTAGGGGTAGGTAGGAGAAATAATATAATATTCCACAAAAGGTGGATGACCCACCGAATGCGGAGTGTAATAGCAAAATAAGACCACAAAAGGTGGAATTTCTCCTACAAGCTCTATCCCTATGTGCACACTTCCCTAAGTGTCTCAAATCCAAACTACGAAGAGATGCATTATCCTAAGTTAACTTAAGTAAAGTGTAATAATATCCATAATTAATATTTATTTACACCAACACCTTCGAATCACAATCTCTACGAGAAGCTATCAAGAGTGCCCAGAATTTGGAAACTTTAGTATCCAAGAACATAATTCATAAGGCACCACTTTTAGAGCAACCAAAGAAGCCTATCAATGTAATATTTTATTTACCTTGGATATGTTTTATCCTAAGTGTGATATTCCACTATTAAAAAGCTTAATTAGGTAATATTTTTACTTAAGTAGAATAAGATAATGAGTTGCACATTCTCCTTCTTTGATTGAGATTCTACTTTTTCCTTGTCACAAATTTGGAAACTTGGATAAGCAATTTCTTTTTTTGGTTTTCTACCTCTTCATGATCCTCATGGATTTGGAATCTTGGAAGTTATATATTGTAGGTTTTTCCTCGATTAACATATCAAATGAAACTATTGTGAGCGTTCATATCTTAACATACCAAGGGCTTAAGTTTGGGGAGGACAGGGGGATGACGAAGGGGGCTAGGTGGGATGCAAATATATATACAACTTAAAAAATTAATTATAAAAGGATGTGTATAGAATAAGTATAACAACTATAAATAAAACTTTGCCACACTATGTAAATTTTACAATAAACATTAAAAATATGTCAATGATTGCATTGAAATTTGAACATTAACAATGGTGGTAGAGTTTTGGAACTTTGGGAACAAACTAAGAATAAGTCTAAGAATTGCAGATGAAACTTTGGCATACTAAGTGTTTAAACTAGTCAACATAAAAAAAATGGAAACAATTGCACTAACAATAAGAATGGTGGGTAGAGGTTTGGGGTCAATGGGTAGTGCCCCTTGTGGGGGGTTTGGGGTAGAGCCCCCATCAAGGTTAGGGGGCATTGCCAAACCTTTAATACGGATGACATTTTCACAATAATTTCACCATTTTTTTTTAGAATTGGAATTTCTAATTGGGGGCCATGGGAGACTCATAGGCATCCTCAAGATGGTCAAGAGAATCCTTGGAGTCCCTAGGACGTCCCTAAGTGGTGCGGCAAGGGGATATTTCCCCTAAGTATTGCATCCTAAAAAAATAGGGATTTTGGAGGGGGGGAAGGGGTCCCCATGTTTCAATGGTTTCAAAAGATTCTAAGTTTTTTTTTTATCTTTTCATAACAAAATATACTCCTCTTGCATCCTTGGATGATTTGAAAATTGAAAACAATTTGACAAGAAAAACTAACTTCTAAAGTTTAGACTTAGTTTTCTTTTTTTATCCAAGTCACTACAACATTTCAATGATCAAAGTAGCTTTTTTTTGGTGGTTTCAAAGCATCCAAAAGGCTTGAGAAATTCAATATTATCTTTCATTCCACCAAAATTGGAGATCAAGAAGCATGCTCACAAACAAGGATTTGTTTGTAACTTAAGGCAATCGACTAGTTTTTGGGGCATTTCAGGTCTAAAGAACCTACCATAGTGTCAAAAAGGCCCATAAGACCCCATTTTCATCTAAAACTTGTCTCTTTTGGTCGTAGAAGCATTTAAGGAAAAAAAAAATCACACAACCAATGATATGCCTATACCATACATATTTGAGTTAAAATAAAAATAAAAAATTGATAAGGTTTGGAGACCATTGAACAATTTGGGAGATTGCTAATACATACACTCAATTTATAAAGTCTCAATTTGATGTACTTAATCTTCGAGAGGCCTATACAAAAGCATTTTGTAATTGCGAACTAAGATAAATTTCCATTTTTGGTAGTTTTCATCATGGATTATGGTATTAAATTCTGACATTCTATTGTCAAGATAAATTTAGAGAACCATTTGTACTCAAAACAAGGGATAGTGAAAAATTACATTATGTAGGATCTCCTACCCTATCTCATTGAATCCATTCCTACACCAAGTGATTATGAACAAAAGCGTAGGTATTTAACAACAATGACATGGTCCATGGACTAGTGATCCTCCTCTTGATACTCCATCTACAAATGAGAACATCTCTTATACATGTTGCTACTTCAGAATTAAAAGTTGCTTCTTCTAGAACTTTCCATGATTCTTTGCAATAGGATTATATGTCTTCTAGATTCACCCCACTAGGACACATTCCTATCAAGCATCTTTACTTTTTTGAAAAGTAGGCCACATTTTAGATCTAGATGACACCATAATGACTTTGATTTCCTCTTGCAAGATATTCCTCCATCACGTATTGCTTCATCGAAGTTCAAATTTTCTTCGTCAAGGGCTCTCAATGATTCTCTATATAGGATTCTTCGTGTCTATGATATCCACTTCATTGGGAGGCCTACTTAAACATTTCATATCTGTTTGTGGACTCTCACCTTTCAAATATTAATGAAACAATTGAGAATATTTGTCTTCTCATTGATGACAATGCCCATCGAGTTACATCGTCTCCCATTGTAAATTCACTTGTTCTATCCCCACCATATCATGCAACATGACACATTCTATTTCACATTAATTAAGTCTCACACTTCAATGATTGTAGTCCCTGAATCTTCTATGGAACAATCACAGCTTAACATCAACATCAAGACACATGAGTCGCTTCAAAAACCATACATCTGAATTCCTTTCTGCATTCCACTTGAATGGGAATTCAACAATTTGACAACTCAAGATTTCCATATTGTGAAAGGAAGGTGCATCATTTGTTGCAAATGAACCTACTACAACATTCACCATTCAACATTTTGCATTGCTTTTCTCTCTTCTTTATGAAGGCACCAACTTTAGGGGATGGGGTGGGTCTATATTATCCTTCACATATGTCACTTGGGATGGAGTTTTGTCCTATGGATTTTCTAGTCTCTACTTCGAGAGGGTACACTCTCTTTATAATTTGGGGTTATTTCATATTTTACATGGATACCTAACCTTGTGACCCATTTCTTCTTACCTCAATTGCACTTAAGGGGGTGTGCCAATGTACCATTTTATTCACCAAGTGGATATGTTTTATCGTAAGTATGATATTGCATTTGTTTGTTTAGTTTACTTAAGTAATTTCTTTTAACTTGAGATAATGACTTGCACATTCTCCTTCTTTCATAGGATTATGTTTTTTTCCTTATCCTCAAAAATTTGGAAACTTGGATAAACAATTCCTTGTCTTTTGGTTTTCTATCTCATCCTCATCTTCATCCTCATGGATTAAAAATCTTGGATATCGAGTGAAGATATTGTGAACTTTTTCATTTTCTCTCTTATGAAATCAACTATGTTATGCTATTTTGATTTTATTATCATTTATATTTAACAATTTTAAAAATGTTATCACTTACATTAATTTCTAGTTTAATATTTATTTTGTAGATTCTAATAGAATTGAATACCATACCCAAACAATATCTAGTATGAACTAGTTAGTTACAGGCTAGGTTGCAAGCGTACTTGGTAACACAATTTTTGAGCTTGTGTTTGTTTATGATTTAACGATTGATGCATCCAGCTTTGCTATGCATCTACTTTGAATACAATGAGAGGGTGATTTTGTCTAAGCCAAGAGACCCTGCTATCTAATATCACCCAAGAAAGATACTGATATTTTACCTTGGAAATATAAGCCTTTTGTAAGTATAATTCAATGAATTGTGATAATAACTTAAAACGAAGTGAATTAAAATTTCATTGAGTTCCCCATTGTATTTTAACAAATCACCTAGGAAGATGTTCGTTACTAACAATTTCCAATTCTCTTTCCAAAAGGATGAAAAAGAAGAGAAAGGAACTAATTAATATTGGGATAGAATTTAGAAGACCTATGTTTTGTGTCTAAAAGCTACTAGCCTAGAGAGCATGGAAACAATCTGAAGTCATGGGAGAGAGTTTTAGTTCTATCTCCAAAAATTATGTCCAGTACTCTTGTATTGAATTTTTAAATCCTTCTAAGTTTAAATGTTCATGAGGAAACTCTAAAATTTTAATAAAATACATAAATGAAAACCAATTTTGTTTTCGTCAGAATACTTTTGAAAATCACATCACCTCAGTAATTGAATTGTAACAATAAGATTGCATACAAAGTGCAGGTTTGCTATGAAACATGTTAAAAGGGTTAAACTATTTCAATTAATAGAAACACTGGAACTATTAAACAACAATAGCTTGTTGGTAATCAAGATTTTGGACTATACCCACATTTTACACCTTTTCATATAGTTACAAAGAACATAGAAAACATGTACATGGAACTACAGATTCCAACATATGTACAAATACAACAATCTAAATAAGAATGGCAAGCATGTGGAGAATGGTTAAGACATGCATAAATAAAAGGAAAACAAAAATCTCTCAATGTGTATCACAAACAAATCAAGGAAAAAAGCTTTTAGGCAGGGGACCGATATGATCATAAAAATTTCAAAACTTCCAAAGTATAGAGCATTTGAGATTTTACGGAGAATGCACTAATTTAGCTTTATTCATGATGAGGCACATTCACAACTTTTGCAGTTGCACCATGGTGTTGTTCGTGTTGGCTCTGTTGGACCCTACAATTGAGATTCAATATATGTACATTATTCAATAAGATTAATTGTGCAACATAATGAAATATTGAAAAGTGTGTTATCTTATTGAGCTTCGCTTTGTTTCGAGAATAGTTTAATATTCTCTACTTAACAAGGCCAACCATGTGAAGGTGGAAGCTCATTTGGCCCCTCCCCCACCTGACATCACTCTAAATTCCCCATTAACATCTAACATTCATTCATTCTTTCATTCATTCTTTCATCCATTATTAAAATATAACATTCATTCATTATCACATAACGTTCATTAACACAAAAAATTCATTAACTTTCATTAACACGCAACATTCATCAATAATCATCAACACATATCATTCATGAACATTCATTAGCACATAATTACATTCATTAACACATAAAAATCAGTCATTATCAAATAAGGTAGATTACAATCATTTCTTTCTTTGTTTTTTTTTTGAAGCTATGTAAAGTCTAAGGTGAGCATCGTCTTCTTCATCATTTCCCCCATCTTTGGATGTTCTGCCCTCTTCTCGTGCTCTTGATGTATGCCTAGTCCCATACAAAGGATGAGGATGCTGAACCAAAGGGGGGTCCTCTGCAATAACAAAGAATTGGGTTAAATTCAAAACATTTTTTTATTATTGTTACAAGTATTTCATTAATTTAAAGAACACAACCGTTACACTCTTTACTTGATGGGGCCACATCATTTTGTCTAGCCTCAACCTCGACATGCTGAACACCCTCTAGATCCTCTGGAGTTGAAATACGAAATGTTACATTAATCAATACACCAATTGCAATTAAATTTGTTTAAAGGAATAACAGTGGTCCTCTTTACCTGATTGGGGAACATCACGTTCCTGATGTTGTCTACTCGGATCATGCTCCACTTGGTCACCACCGACTACATGCTCTAAAATATTAACAATAAAGGTTACATTAATTACTACACTAATTTTCAATTTAAGATGTTTAATTGTATTAATAATTACATAAAAAAAATTGAATAGCAAATGAATACCTCCACTACTAGGATGCACATCTGGACCTTCATGTACAGGTCTTGTTCCACGATTATCATGCTGCATTCCAATGTCACACACAGTGTTATCATTGCTTGCTTATTTAAAAAAAATATAGTCACTTTATGTTGAAACTTAACATCAAATAGATTATTGGTTAAGTATTCAATTTGAAATAGTTTTCATTTAGCTTATTTACCATTGTGATAGATGCATCAGAATCTCATGTTTGCCCACTCAATTCTTGTAGCTGTTCGGCCATGACTATATAGCCTTGCTGGTAGCCAATTCTCTTGTCATCTTCTGTGGGCGCTCTATTGAATTCAGAGCCCTGCATTTTTGCTTACTATTGTGAATTTTGCTTGTATTGTTTGATCAAAAAAAAATTGTTTACAATTTATAAATATTTTGATGTGATACTTAATTTACTGATTCTTACAATTCATGTGTCAAGTTTCATATAACCACGAGAGCTGAGTTTGTGTTGCTCATGCTTTTCTTGTCTTGCCTTGGTTGCCTTTGACGTGTCACTCAATCTATGAAAAGTTTGAAATATGTTAGATTATATAAATATAATGAATAATTAGTACATATTCACATTCTTAATAGTATCACATACCTTCTTTTGGCATCTGGTGGTGTATTTCCTTTTTTCCTTTCAATTCTCTCCTTTGCATCCAAAATCAAGTCCTTCCACTCCCTCTCTAGAATCATGGGGGGACACTCATACTTTACGTTCTTCTCTAAATGTGTCTTGTATTGGTCCCTCACATACTTTAGATATGTGCCAGCTTTTTCCAGGAGCTTAGTCTTGTCGAATGTGTCATTTCCAAGCAACCCTACCATATGGTTTGTGAGTTCATCTTTTAACTTTTTTTCTAGGTCATTCCACCTTTAAAGCAAAAACAAACCTGTTAGATTTAGAAAGAAACTGAAGCTACCTTTTATAGAGTTCAAGAAATGGATAAAAGGAAAACTATTCTAGCAATGATATGAAATTAAAATAGTGGATAAGGGTTAGTTCACGTATGATGTTCCACCTTTTACGTATGGTGGGCCCAAATATTTGCAATGTAATGTCAATAAGATTTTTATAAAAAATATCATTTCTTGCAAAAAAAAATAGGATCATTAGTCCAAAATGAGTGATCAGTAAGTAAATTACAATTAGACTATATATAATAATAATTTTAAAGCACCTGGAACCTTCTCTATCTTCAAGGGAATCAATTCTTCCTCCCTCACCACCAATGTGGCCTGCAACATTCTCGTACTAGCAATACGGGAAGATCCAGGAAATGATGGTATGTTATCACTAGTAGTTGCCTCTAGCGCATCCTCATGTGCATCTCCTGCCATAGTAAATGAATCCACTATGAAATGCCTCCAAGAAAGAACACTTCAAGGGTAATAAACACATAACGAAAGAGAGAGAAAAAGAGGGATCTACCACCAATGGGCGGGTCAACACGAGCCGGTGCAACAGACGATGTCTACATGCTACGTGTTGTCGACATTGCAGTCTACAATATAGTTGGGGTCGACCTCAGACCCATGTTAGCACCTGAAGAGTAATACATTAAATATATAAAACATTAAAAAAGCAAGTTCACAAGTCCAAAGGAGTGGTTTTAATATATATAACATGGTCATCACTTGAACTACCCATAATACCCTGATCATTGCCACCAAGATGATGAGCCCTGATAAATTTCTGTAAAAACAACACATACATATTTTAGTTAATGGCATAAAAGAGAAAAAAATATAAATCATTATTGAACTTTTGTTATGATTAAAGCTTTCATTACTGCTTACTTGCAAGTTTTCCACTGTCTGCAACAATAGTTGTACCCTCTCTGTTATCTCATCAGTCTAAGGGCTTATGGTTGCCAAATCAACAATCTCTTGGCTAATTTTTCTAATATTCGTTTGTACCAATTGTATAGGGTTTGCGCTAAGTGCGATGTCATCAACACATAACATTGTCGAGCACCCCACATCCCTATGGAGGTGTTGAGGTACTGCAGGTTCCTTTCCCTTTTCCTGAACATCCGTCTGTGACAAGAATATAATTAACACTATCAAAATTACTTCAAAACACTCAAGAAAAGATCATAATGTAACAGTTTGCTTCTATCTAATTTGTACAATTACAATGAGGTTTACTTGCTCCGTAGAAGTGTCGGGACCTACACCCTTATCTATGCTATGTGGTGGATCCATGTGGCCCTGTGACAAAGAAAAAATATAAAAACGTTAGCGAAATGAAACCACTAGACTTAGAAAAAAAACTTAATAATACAATGGTTTATTGGATTCATTAATTGGAAGTTGGCTTAAATGGTATATATATAGTACGTACCACCCCCATGATAATAACTTTGTTTGTATCTATACGATTCAAATTGTAATCGATTAGTATCTCTTCCCCTACACTTATTGATTTTATCGCACATACAAACACACAATTTCCCTCACATGCCTCAAATATGCAATTGGGTTGCTTATTAGTTGACCCAGGTCGTGTACTATTTATAAAACCTGAAATATTCCCTGTTTCTTTTGGCCTTCCATCAATGTATACAGCCACTCATTTACTTTGATCATTATCTTTTTGTTGTATATAATTGGCTGACAGTGCATACCTACACATACTTTTTTTATATCGAACAATCTGCATCCAATCATTATAATTGTAACAAGGTCCAACAAACTCCATCAATTCAGCAACTTTATTGTAACAGACCTTTATGTTGTCCATGGAAAATTGGCCCAAACCATGTAACGACGAAGGTGTTGTGCGATATATCCTCTCATTAACACAAAAATCAGTGTTTATTGGAGGAAGTTCCTTGGGTACACATTGTTTCAGTATATGTTTGTACCTCAAGGGCACCTCAATGTCGCCTTTGGTCTCATCATCATAAGAACATGACCCCCCTTGAGCAAGAAAAAATTCCATGTGTTTATTGAATTTTCTTCTAATCTTTTGACCTCTAGTTGATCTCCCTATTTGAGATTTACTACATGTCTTACTTTCCTCTTCTATTCCTGCATTTCCCTCACTCGAGGAAGACACATCTAACAAATACCTATTTGGTGATACCTGTGCACCATCAAATGAGAGAGTTAGTTGGTAATGAGAGAGATATTTTGCAAATGAGGGTAATATTGATGAAGAAGTCAGCCATAAAGTTGATGTTGAGATTAAAATTTGAGTAAGTCCAACTAGGGCCTGAAGTGTTGATAACTGTATTAGATTTGCTACTAATGTTGAGGTTTGAAAAACTGAAGAAGTTTGTTTTTCTTGTAATTTTTTAAAAATATATTATTTGTATACGATGTATTGACTTATACCTGTCGATCCATGAGACTGTGCAAGATCCTCGTCAAAGGGCTTCAGGTTCCTGCACCAACAATTGAGCATCATAAGCATTACATTTGTAATTTGATAAACAATAAATATTGCAATATCATAAGCATCATATATGTAATTGAGCATCATAAGAATCACATGTGTATCATCATAAACATGTAATCCATCACATATGTATCATAAATCACCATCCATCACATAGCTAATAAGTAGTCCAGATTCCATAAATAAACACAAAGTTCAAAAAATGTCACATTGTGTGGTGGAAAAAAGCGAGACTAGGTTAATTATGCCCTAATCCTACCTTTTGACACACATTACGGAATACGAAAGAGCCTAGAGATATCACACAATTGGCTACTTCTTTTGGTGAAAGAGAGAGCCACGGGATATCTATTAGGATTTATATTCCCTTGTTGAAATTGTAAAATCAAGTAATGCAAGTTCAAACCCTAATCCCAAAATGCAAGTATGAACTAATAACAAGATTGCAGAATTGAGATTAAACAATGAACAGCTGTAAGTACAAGGATGAAATAAGAATGCAGATATGTACCCGTAGTCAAAATCGGACTGAAAATGTTCGGGACGGGGGTGCAGGCGCCAGTGTCCTGAAAACTGCACCGAAAACCACTGTTCTGCACTCTGAAACACTGTCTGGAAATTGTCTGTACACTATCTGTCCGGAGGACCAGGGCGCCCAACGCCCCTGTCCTGGCAGGACCAGGGCGCCCAGCGCCCCTGTCCCAGTCTTCTGATCTGCAATTTCACACAGGGTTCTGTCTCAGCTTTCTCTCTCCGGATCTGTATCCCGTGGCGTCGTCCGAATCTCGAAACCTGCAATAATATCTGAAAAGGGCGAGGGGCATCTATATAGGGTTTTGCCTTAGTCAAACCCCCGCTTCGGTGATTTCCACCTCCACAAATAGCCAAGTTGTTTTGTAAAATGTATTGTGTGTGTGCAGACCTAGTGTGTGTGCAAGGTCCAAAATGCAAGAAAGCAAACTAGAGCAACCTAGAAAGTAAACCCTAATTGCTTGTAAATGATAATGTAAATGCTCTAAATCAAGATGCAATGTGATCTAAAGCATGAATAAATGATGTATCAAAGCTTATGCAAAGACATGAAAACAATACGAAATCATACCCAACCCTCAAGGGAGGAGTACAAGCCAATCTTCAGTCGGTAATCTCCTATTGTTCTTCAATGTCTTCCAAGCCCTAAGTGGATGAATGAATTTGATAGATGCTTGATAGAATGATGTTGAATGTTGTTGAAGTCCTCAAAGATCTGCTCTTTCGCTGCATATGAAGTTCCTCGAAACAAAAATCCGATCCTTCCAAATGAAGAAAGAGAGTTCTTATGTATGAAACCCTAGGTCGTAAATTCGTATTTTGGCCGACCTAGAGATTGAATATCCTGCCAATTTCTTGGGGTTAAGCTTTATTTTATGATTGGATCGCGCTCCTAAAATTTCGGAAAAAATGTCCGGGACCATGTGCACGGGCGCCATGGTCCCGACGACTTTTCACCAAATTTTCAGGGCCGTCGGATATGATGATTTTAGAGAGAATCCCGAAGTTACAGGTGATTTCGAGATGTTTTGACCCCGAAACCAAGCCCCCAAGTTCGGAATAGGACTTAATTAGGGTTTTTGATTAAGTGATGTATTGGAGGAATAAAATGCGAAGGGCGCGCTTTAGTGAAAGGGCCCAACTTTATGATGTAGAGAATGATGAAATAGGAACCTTAGACCTAATTAATTTGATTAATTAAGTGCTTAAGGAGAAATGCAATGCAGAATGCAAAATGCACTAAGGCGGGTGCTAAACTAGGTGTGAAATTGTACCACCCTAGCGAGTGCGTACAATTTACGACACTACATTTAGCCCCCACTTTAGCGGTCATATGAGTACTACGTGCATATGCAAGCTAAAGTACAGAAAAGTAAACATCATTTGAAAAAAGGATATATCCATAAGTTGTCGGACGAAGCCCCCAGCGGTATCTGCAGTACACAGTTAGGAACCGCACCCTACAAAACAAACGTTAGATCACAAAATCACCTAATGCTTACTAGGGAAAGTGATGAAATCTGTGAGTAGCTATATGCCCCCCCCTGTTTTGACTTGCTTATTAGGGAGGTGAAATAGGGTAGCATGTTTACTTGCGACAAATTGTGTAAGAGAGTATTGATGAGGGTGGTTCACTAAATAGGCTTCATCAGAGCACTTTTTGGAACCTCCCGAGAGTAGGGGAAGGAAAATACGATTCCAATGCAACAAACGGTTCGAAAATCGTATCTCCCAAACTCAAGTTATGATAAAATGAATGACAGAGGAGAATTAGGGTTTCAAAAAGTAAGAATAAACAAACGAGAGTATATACCTCGAAATTGACACTTGTATTCGTCACTTTGTTGATTTCAGGATACTATTCAGTGCAGCGGAGCCCACATAGCCATCATCATGCCTTCATGACGACCAGAGCGTCCCACGAGGATCGAGATCCTACGCCAGGCCGTGATCGACGATGAGCCATTGGACGAGGTGAGTTGACTGAACGTTTGACTTTTGATTTTTCACATGTTTGACTTTTTAGTGATCGTATGCGGGCCTCGAAGGCTGACCGGGGCCCACCCAGGGCGCCATGGTCCCTGAGGGGTGCCCTGGTCCCCCCAGGGCGCCATGGTCCCCAACAGGGGTGCCATGGTCCCTTCAGGGCGCCATGGTCCCCTCAGGGCGCCATGGTCCCTGATAGGGCGCCATGGTCCCTGACAGGGCGCCATGGTCCCCAATCAGGGCCTAGCGAGAGGTTTCGGGGCTAGCATACGATGTGCGATGGTTTGCATTTGCGATTTCGATGATCGAGTACTGATTATAGTTATGTTTTCGTGTTGCAGGGTCTCCCGTACATGAGAGAGCACACAGCGGGACATATTCTTTGCACTTTGCGAGATCAGATTCCACAGCTGACTCAGTCAGAGAGAGACACACTATCGATTGTAGGATTTTGGTACATGATTTTGATGTTGGCCATTCGATTTCATCCTGCGATGCTGATGGCCTTGATGGAGCGATGGGATCCTGACACATGCACCTTTCACCTTCCAGTAGGAGAGCTGACAGTCACACTCGAGGATGTGTACCGTATATTTCATCTTCCTATTAGAGGAGCGACAGTTACATACGCGACCGATCGGTTAGCGGAGGATCATCAGAGAGAGCAGGTGTATTGCATAGGGAGAGTCATGCCGAGCGAGACGAGAGGTTGCATCATGGTCAGCTGGCTCTTACATCCTACAGGGGAGGTACCACTTCTGAGACGCCTTATGATAGCCATCATAGCACTAGCCGTCTGCCCTAATGGGCGAGGGACACACATGCATGGGGGCCTCACATGGTGTATCAGAGCGATGGAGAGGCACAGGAGAGTGTATGCCTGGGGTCGGAGTATGCTTGCGCATCTCTATCACGACCTTGGGGAGTATGTATTCGGACAGGGTTGTAGTTTGATGACATGCACACTTCTACAGGTGTGGATTTTAGAGCACTTCACATGCACCAGGCTCGTCGGCTTTCCACTGAGTACAGCGAGCGAGCGACCTAGGGTGTTCGCTTATCCACTTACCAGAGAGTGGAGATTTGGAGATTTATTATATTGGAGAGTGATTATTGACAGACTGACATCTGAGGTGATAGTGTGGAGACCTTACCTACTAATGCACAAATGGGATGGTATGGAGAGACAGTTAGCATGTCTACAGAGGAACCGCCTATTGCGAGGACGATATGCACACATCATAGTCCCCTTCTACATTGACCGAGTACGGAGGCAGTTTGGACTAGAGCAGTGTGTTCCAGCCGATGTGCCCATCTATACTCGACACTCACAGGTCCTTCCCAGACCTGGAGCAGTAGCCAGACCGACGGTAGATGATATTGAGACGACAGATTTAGAGGGATCTGATCAAGATGTAGTCACTAACTATTCTACAGAGCCTGGAGCACAGCATAGATATGTTTCATGGTTCATGAGATCATATCCAGGTCCTATCTTTCCACCAGATCATCCGACAGGCTATCCAGGCCCATGGAGACATGGAGACCGAGATGAGGACGAGGGATCCAGGCCAGAGGAGCCAGAGGAGGGAGAGGATCATGAGGAGGCGGAAGATCCTGATCCACCTATAGGCGATCAGCCCAGTGACGAGGAGGAGGAGGATGAGGATGCAGATAGAGAGGAGGACAAGGAGAATGCAGGTGATGATGCGGATGAGGACGAGGATGATGATGACGAGGAGGATGACGAGGAGGAGGATAGAGATGATGAGGAGGAGTCGGATGCAGCTCCCCACCATTCAGGAGATGATACCATAGCTCTAGATCCACCTCCTATTCTCCAACAGGGGGAACAGGAGGCGATACAGAGACCTGTCACCAGTACCGTCCAGCCTACACCCATCTTGGATAGAGTATATGAGCGAGGGGAGCCTAGCGGTTCTCAGTCACAGATACTACCATATCATGATCCCTACTGGCGCGAGGGAGATCCAGGTATAGTAGGTTTATATTGATTGATTAATGTTTTGATGATAAAGAATGGTACTAACAAAAATCTGTTCTACTGCCACAGCTAATGTGCAGGAATGGCGTTCCTTGATTCAGCAGGCAATGACAGACATTTTCATGATAGCACAGATCCCCAGTTCCTCACAGATTGCCTATAGGCCTCAGGGGAACGCAGGTCGGCATGAGAATTTGTTTTTCCCATTCCGAGTACAGGTAGATATATGGAGGGAGAGAGAGAGAGTCCTATCAGAGGACCTCCAGCAGACACGGCAGAGAGAGAGTCCTATCAGAGGACCTCCAGTAGGCGTGGCAGAGAGAGAGAGTCCTATCAGAGGACCTCCAGCAGGTGCGGCGGGACCTAGTAGCGGCCCAGACCGAGGCTACCACCTATCGTGCGATCCTCATGGATAGGGATCGTAGGAGTTCCTCTCGGAGTCACTCATGATCTGTATCGCGCTACACACCCATGGGTCCATCTCCACGGCCAGATCAGGAGGGAGCATCCAGTCGACACTCTCCAGCCACTAGCCCTAGGGATAGGAGATGATTGTATGATGTAGGAGAGGTCACATTTTGGATATATAGTGACCTATGTTTGTATACGATTCACACATATATATATGTATATATACATGCTTCTCTTTTGTCTCAAATGTGTTATCTCTAATGCTTAAAACAATGTATGTTTTGTTTTGATTAAATCTAATACATTTGGTAAATGTACATGTATGTTCAAAATTTAATTTCCATGTGATTGATTTCTCAATGCTCCATGATTAAATTGATACATGTGTGACTTAATTAAAATATTTAATCAAGTACGACATTGAGGATAAGGAAGAAATATGCATTAAGTCTAAGAATCATATAACTAATGTGATTTAATTTTGAACTTAAACACAACATGATACGATTCTACTTAACACATAAAGACATTGTATAATATGCTAGCATAATGAAAAAAATGTAAATCTTTTACAATTTACATAAATGAATTCAAGACAAACTAAAAAGTAAGAAGACATGCTTGTCAGGAACGAAGCAATATAGATTAACATAACATTTAATTCTATTTTGCTTTAATTAAGAAATACTAACATATTATCCAATGTTGAAGAATTTGAAAAGAAGATAGAAATGAAGAATTAAGCATAATATCTACGCAAGTGCATAGCATTGATAGGCTCTTTAAGAGGCGTACCATCTACATCCGCTATTTTGTAAGCACCTGATCCATAGTCCTCAATAACGATATATGGTCCAAGCCAATTAGGACTAAATTTTCCCTTTTCTGCAGGCAAGGCATTCACATTGCACTGATTCTCATAAAGGACTAAGTCACCTACTGAGAAGGAACGTTGAATAACCTTGTCATTATAGCTTCGTTGTAGAGTTTTGTGATACGCTTGAATATGCTCAAGAGCGTTTATGCGCTGTTCGTCAAGCATCTCCAGCTGTTGAAGTCGTTGTTCTCTATAAGAGTCATCATCTACTATACCTTTGAGAGAAACCCTAAGTGATGGAATCTCTAACTCTAAGGGCATAATAGCATCAGCACCATAAACAAGATTATAAGGAGTAGTTCCCGTAGCAATTCGTACACTCGTTCGGTAGGCCCAAAGAGCATAGATCAGCTGGTTACTCCAATCCTTACCATGCTTATTCATGGTTTTACGAAGAATTTGTTCAATTATCTTATTGGATGATTCGGCTTGGCCATTTGATTGAGGATAATATGGTGTAGAAAATCGATGTTTGATATGATACTTCTCGAGGAATTTCTTCACATCCTTGTTTTTAAACGATGTCCCATTATCTGAGATAATAGTGGAAGGTATCCCAAATCGAGAAATGATGTTTTCTAGAAGAAATTGACAAATTACTTCAGTAGTAGTAGAGCGAAGAGGAATAGCTTCTACCCACTTCGTAAAGTAATCTGTTGCAGTTATAATGAAGGTGTGTCCTTGAGATGAAGGAGGAGAAATTTTTCCAATAAGATCCAAACCCCATGCGGAGAAGGGCCAAGAAGCTACTTGAGAACGAAGTTCTTGGGCAGGAGCATGAATCAGATTATTATGTTGTTGACATTGATGACATTTTTTAACAAATGAAAAGGCATCCTTCTGCATAGTTTGCCAATAGTATCCCATACGGAGCAACCTATGAACCAGGGATTTGCCCCCAAAATGCCCCCCACAGGCACCTGAATGTGCCTCTTCAAGAGCAACGGGGATTTCCGACTTGTTAAGACAACGAAGGAGAAGACCATCATAACCCCTTCGATAAAGGACATTAGAAAGGATGATATATCTAGCAGACAGCTTGCGGATTCTAGCCCTAGTATTTCTATTAGAGGAATCAGGAAAGGTACCATCGGTCAAATATCTTATGATATGCGAGAACCATTCATCTGAGTCTACAAAGTCACAACATGTTACCAAGCTAGAATCATCTACAATAGCTGGAGAAATAAGGTTGTGAATAACGAAATTAAGATCGACCATAGGGTCCTCTAAAGATACTAGAGAAGCCACACATGCCATTGCATCCGCATGTCGATTATCTTTTCGAGGAACGGGTTCCATGGTATAAGAATTAAAATTTTGTAATAAAGAGATAGCAAGGTCTTTATATTGTGAAAGTTTGTCTTGTTTTGCTTGATATATTCCTGTTACTTGTCTTATAATCAATTGCGAATCTCCATAGATATGTATGTGTTTTATATTCAGAGCTAAGGCTGCTTTTATTCCCGCTATAAGAGCCTCATACTCAGCAATGTTATTGGTACACAGGAAATTTAGACGATATGATAAAGGAATAGACTTCTTTGTAGGAGAAATCAGAACAACACCTGCCCCCGATCCCGTACGACACTTAGAGCCATCAAAGTATAACTCCCAAGTTTCATCTTTCTCTATAGAAAGAATGAAGTTGTCAGGAAAGGATTCAGGGTTTGGGAAGGAGAAAGGTGAAGGAGCCTCAACCAAGTGATCGGTCAACGCTTGTCCTTTAATCGCTCTTTGTGAAACAAATTTAAGGTCAAATTCAGTTAACATCATAACCCACTTAGCTAGACGTCCTGATAAATCAGTTTTAGAGAAAAGATGTTTCAGAGGATCAAACTTTACCATGACGTGGACTTCTGAATTCAAAAGATAATGTCTCAATTTCTAAGTCGCAAACACCAAGGCCAAGCATTGTCTTTCTATCACAGAATATCGGGTCTCATAATCGAGTAAGGTACGACTTATGTAATAAACCGAACATTCCTTACCATCTTTATCATGTTGGGCCCACAATGCTATGAGAGCATGAGAGGAAGCAGCTGTATACAAAAGGAAGGGTTTAGAAGGTTCGGCAGGTTGAAGAATAGGAGGACTAGCCAAATACACTTTTAAATCTTCAAATGCTTGCTGACAATCCTCATTCCATTGAAAAATGATATCCTTTTTAAGAAGTTGAGTAAAAGGAAAGGTACGATCCGCAAGCTGAGACACGAACCTACGAATAGCTTGAATCTTTCCTTGTAAGCTTTTAAGTTGAGACACATTTCGAGGAGGTGGCATGTTAACAATAGCATCTATTTTCTTAGTGTCCACCTCAATCCCACGATGCGAAACTATGAATCCTAATAGTTTTCCACTATCCACACCAAAAACACATTTTCGGGGATTCAAGCGCATGTGATATTTACGAATTCTTTCAAAAATTTGTCGAAGGATTTTAACATGATCCATGCGAAGAAAAGATTTGGCCAAAATATCATCAACATAATCCTCTAAAATCTTATGCATATAATCATGAAAGATAAGGGTCATCGCTCGTTGATAAGTTGCACCGGCGTTTTTAAGTCCAAAAGGCATCATTATCCAACAAAACGTACCCCAAGGAGTGGTGAAAGCAGTTTTGAATTGATCCTGAGGGTTAATAAAAATTAGATTGTACCCTGAAAAACCATCCATGAAGGATAACAAGGCATGTCCTACCGTAGAATCAACTATCATGTCAATGTTTGGAAGAGGGAAATCATCTTTCAAGGAAGCTTTATTCAAATCTCGAAAGTCAGTACACATTCTTATTTTGTTGTCTGGTTTAGCCACAACGACAATATTTGAAATCCATGGGGAATAGTCAATAGGGCGGATAAATCCAGCCTCCAATAATTTTTCAATCTCAGCCTTAACAAGCAGAGCCACCTTAGGATTCATTTTTCGAATCTTTTGTTTCACGGGCTTAGCGTCAGGAACCAAGACAATATTATGAGTAACGATCTTAGGATCTATACCAGGCATGTCAGAATATGCCCAAGCAAAGATCTCCGGGAATTCATGCAATAACTCTTCATATTGTTTCTGTTCTTCTTCATCCAAACATTTCCCAATTTTAATGACTTTCTCTTTATTGCAAGGATCCATCTTAACATCAGTGGTGTCACTTATGAGAAGATTACTTTGTTGAGGAGTATCCTTTAACTGAGGGAATTCTTTCACAATCTTATCGTTATCAATCTCTTTTCCAAAATAGGCTTCGGTGTTCAAACAATAAGAGAGTCCCCTATTGTGATGATAACGAGGAAGAGTGTCATAGGCTCCCAAGAACTCAGCTAAAGCGTCGTCGGTAGGGAAGATATCCAAAGCACAATCACCCAAAGAATCCTCGTCAATATACTCAGGGTGTTGTATTGATAGAGATGTAGAAATAGCATTAACACTAATGCATGGTCTTTTAGCAGCTTTAGTACGTCTGCAGGGATTATAGCCAAGTCCAAAGGCATAATTGTGAAAATTAGTCTCTAGAGGAACTCTTATCCCTTGTTCATTAGCACCACAACCTTTTCCATGATACCCATGCTTAGCGAAAATGCAAAAACCACGACCATAACGATCAGCCATTTCAGGAAGAGAAGGTGGTTTTTCATAAGACAAAGAATCAAACTCTTCATAATTATAGATGTGAGGAGAAGAAGTTTGAGAAGCGGCCACAAAATTATTACTCATAGATTCAGGTAAGGTTGATTGACTTTTAGCTTCTTCTTTCTTTTCAACTTTATGATTTTCAGCTTCTTCCTTCTTTCCAACTTTAATTTCTCTAGAAGGAACCTTATATTCACCTACAAAGGTAGGGTTAAAATCAAGAGATCCCCAATCATCTTCTGTGAGAACCTTCTCAGGATCAAAATCATTTTCATGTGTATTTTCAGGTCGAGAAGGATCTTCTCCAGGAGTTCCAGACTCATTCGAAGGATTTTGATCATCGGAAAGCGAAGACTCATCGATAGGTTTCTTGTTTAAAGAGTCATCACTAGACGAGGATGGCTTAGAAGAATCTCCTTTGGAATTAGATGTTTGTAGACAAGCTTGAAAATTAGTATCACCCATCAAGGTATATGTCTTATTGTTATAAATGAATTTAACTTGTCTATGCAATGTAGAGGGGACAGCTTGCATGCTGTGAATCCAAGGCCTCCCTAATAACAAGTTGTATGTTAAATTTCCCGGCATAACATGGATAGGAGTAGGCAAAGTAACAGGTCCCACTGTGAGAGGTAAGGTGATGATACCCAATGAAGTCTTAGCCACATTGTCAAAGCCACGAATGGAACGAGAGTCAGGCTCCATAAGAGAAGTATCCACATTCATCTTATGCAATAGATTGATGCTACACACATTAAGGCCAGAGCCATTATCTACTAGTGTTCGTCTTATAGCAGTGTCTTTCATGACAACCACAATCATCAAGGGATCATATTGTTGTTGGACTTCACTAGTAGGCAACTCATCTTGCATAAACACAATTTGAGGTTTAGGATTCATCACAGAGTTAACAAAAGATGCTATATTACTAGATGTATTCGGTGGAGGAACATTCAAATCTTTCAAGGCATCTTGTAACATTCCATGATGAGCGGAAGAAGTTTGAATCAAATCCCAAAGGGATATCTTAGCAGGGGTAGCTTTGAGTTGTTCTATGAGATCATATTCCTTACCCATAACTTGCGAAATACGGGGAGCTTGAGGAAGAATTGGTTGAGGATTAGGAAGAGAGACTGGAATAACAGGAGGAGGATTAGGTTGCCTATTATTTCTGGTATGATAAGTATGGGCAACCGCATGATAACTCTCTCTAGTTATTTGCTTAGCATAATTGTAAGGACTTATAGGTTTTCTTCCTTGCACAGTGATGATTGGTTTATTCGGGGTACGAAAGGAATCATGATCATACCTTCCTTGGACAGTAAGGAGAGGAGTTTTAGGAATTTGAAAGGTGGGAGAAGGATAAGCACCTTGGACTTCAAAGAGAGGCTTGTTATATTCATTCAAATTTATCATGTTAACCAATTTAGAGGTCTTGTTTTTGTTTATAGGCTTCGACAAAGCCACAAAGTCATCAAGGGCATCATCCAACAAAGCATGATCATATCGGTTAAAAGGTTTGTCTTTTGATTCAAAAGGAGACATCTCCTCATAGAGGGGATTATTGAAAACAACCATGTTACTAGACTCAGGGGAAGAGTGGATAGGAATGTATCCTTGAGAGGAATCATTCGACTTATCTTTCTCATCACACCTAAATGGCATAGTAACAAGGTTTATGAGTTTTTGGTAAAATGAAGGTTTGGCATCCTTAGGGTTTAAAAACTCATCTAAGGCTTCATCTAATTCATCTTGGCTATACTCATAATAATCATCAAAAGCATGAACGTTTTGCAAATAAAAATCTGACATTTTGAAAAGATTGCATAAAATTTAAACACACAATGCAAAGAGACACACTTTTTTTTTTCTTTTAATGAAACGAAATGAAAACACACTAAATCTAGATCTAGATCTAACAAATGCAATGCAAGAGGAAGCAATGATAGATTCACGTCGGGTTCACCAAAATGTGTGGTGGAAAAAAGCGAGACTAGGTTAATCATGCCCTAATCCTACCTTTTGACACACATTACGGAATACGAAAGAGCCTAGAAATATCGCACAATTGGCTACTTCTTTTGGTGAAAGAGAGAGCCACAGGATATCTATTAGGATTTCTATTCCCTTGTTGAAATTGTAAAATCAAGTAATGCAAGTTCAAACCCTAATCCCAAAATGCAAGTATGAACTAATAACAAGATTGCAGAATTGAGATTAAACAATGAACAACTGTAAGTACAAGGATGAAATAAGAATGCAGATATGTACCCGGAGTCAAAATCGGACTGAAAATGTTCGGGACGGGGGCGCGGGCGCCACTGTCCTGAAAACTGCACCGAAAACCACTGTTCTGCACTCTGAAACACTGTCTGGAAATTGTCTGTACATTGTCTGTCCGGAGGACCAGGGCACCCAGCGCCTCTGTCCCAGGGACCAGGGCACCCAATGCCCCTGTCCTGGCAGGACCAGGGCACCCAGCGCCCCTGTCCCAGTCTTCTGATCTGCAATTTCACACAGGGTTCTGTCTCAGCTTTCTCTCTCCGGATCTGTATCCCGTGGCGTCA
Organism: Cryptomeria japonica; assembly: GCF_030272615.1. Classification (NCBI taxonomy): domain Eukaryota; kingdom Viridiplantae; phylum Streptophyta; class Pinopsida; order Cupressales; family Cupressaceae; genus Cryptomeria; species Cryptomeria japonica. The sequence goes on from NC_081408.1 coordinate 326,716,655, forward strand.
TCCGAATCTCGAAACCTGCAATAATATCTGAAAAGGGGGAGGGGCGGCTATATAGGGTTTTGCCTTAGTCAAACCCCCGCTTCGGTGATTTCCACCTCCACGAATAGCCAAGTTGTTTTGTAAAATGTATTGTGTGTGTGCAGACCTAGTGTGTGTGCAAGGTCCAAAATGCAAGAAAGCAAACTAGAGCAACCTAGAAAGTAAACCCTAATTGCTTGTAAATGATAATGTAAATGCTCTAAATCAAGATGCAATGTGATCTAAAGCATGAATAAATGATGTATCAAAGCTTATGCAAAGACATGAAAACAATACGAAATCATACCCAACCCTTAAGGGAGGAGTACAAGCCAATCTTCAGTCGGTAATCTCCTATTGTTCTTCAATGTCTTCCAAGCCCTAAGTGGATGAATGAATTTGATAGATGCTTGATAGAATGATGTTGAATGTTGTTGAAGTCCTCAAAGATCTGCTCTTTTGCTGCATATGAAGTTCCTCGAAACAAAAATCCGATCCTTCCAAATGAAGAAAGAGAGTTCTTATGTATGAAACCCTAGGTCGTAAATTCGTATTTTGGCCGACCTAGAGATTGAATATCCTGCCAATTTCTTGGGGTTAAGCTTTATTTTATGATTGGATCGCGCTCCTAAAATTTCGGGAAAAATGTCCGGGACCATGTGCACGGGCGCCATGGTCCCGACGACTTTTCACCAAATTTTCAGGGCCGTCGGATATGATGATTTTAGAGAGAATCCCGAAGTTACATGTGATTTCGAGATGTTTTGACCCCGAAACCAAGCCCCCAAGTTCGGAATAGGACTTAATTAGGGTTTTTGATTAAGTGATGTATTGGAGGAATAAAATGCGAAGGGCGCGCTTTAGTGAAAGGGCCCAACTTTATGATGTAGAGAATGATGAAATAGGAACCTTAGACCTAATTAATTTGATTAATTAAGTGCTTAAGGAGAAATGCAATGCAGAATGCAAAATGCACTAAGGCGGGTGCTAAACTAGGTGTGAAATTGTACCACCCTAGCGAGTGCGTACAATTTACGACGCTACACACATGTATCATCATAAGCATGTAATCCATCACATATGTATTTTAAATCACCATCTATCACATAGCTAGAGGTGCATCATGAATTAATTAAGTAATGGCATTAGAATTCAAAACATATGAATTATTTATGTAAGCATATAAGTCAAATCAATTTCTATCAAGATATCAATATTAAATAGATAATATAATAATCACATCTCATACATTTCATTCATGTCATTGATCTTCTTCTTCATCCAACTCATCATCATCATCATCATCATCATCATCATCATCGTCATCATCATCATCATCATCGTCCTCGTCCTCGTCGTCATCATCGTCGTCGTCGTCGTCATCATCATCGTCATCGTCGTCATCATCATCATTGTGTTTGTCATTGTCATCGTCATCACCATCACCATCACCATCACCATCACCATCACCATCACCATCACCATCACCATCACCATCAGCAGTAGTAGCATCATCATCATTAGCTTCTTCTTCATGTATATTTCCATCAGGAACATCATCAACTAGCTGTTGATCATGATCATCATCTATATCATCTTCTACTTCTTCGGTATCTTCTTCTTCCATCACATTATACATTATCGGCCTTCCTCTTGGATCATGTCTAACAACAAATGACCAACCCGGTTTATGTGGAACCTTCAAGTAAAATACCTGCTCACATTGACTTGGAAGAACATAGGGCTCATCCCCAACTCGTTCAAACGACCTTGTATTAACCATTGTAAATCCATTATCATGTTCGATAACAGTTCTATCAGGATCATTTTTATTCAATTGTAGCCTATACCATTTGACGACGAACATAACTAATTTGAAGGAATTAAAGTCACACTCAAGTATATCATCCAAAATGTCATAGTATCGATTTTGAGACTCTTGAGGATGTATGTCATTTCTAGATGAAATATTGGTCACCTCAAAGACTGCAGTTATCCTAGAATCACAAGTTTTCTTCATGTCATCCAACTGTTTAATGCGAAATTTATGACCATTGTAGCACATAGCCTTGTGGTGTTTGACCTGCAATATGTCTAACATATTAAAATTATTGCATCATGAGTTGATAAACATACGGGTGATTAATAAAATTATACGTACTTGTTGATCTATTAAACCATATGCTAAATCAATTTCCCTTTGTGTAACATTGGAATCTCCATTACGATGAGCTTATTTAACCAATGAAGCGACACCATCCCATGTTAATGTGCGACCAGAATGTTGACATCGTTCAATCCACACCGTCATCCAATCAAGATTGTTTGCAATATACAAATGTAGCGCATCCCACTTCTGACCAACTGTACAAATAATTAATAGACCACTTACAACTAATTTATTTAGAAGATGAAGAATTAATTTACTACAATAACATCTTATAATTACCTCTCACTTTCTTCAATCTACCTTTCCCCATCAAGTGCTCCCCTTTGAATTTATTAATGGGGTTGGGATCCCAAATGCGATCTACATGGATTTTTGCTGCAAACTTAGGAAGATATTCAGTAATGTACACCATAGTTTGGTATACCATATATCCCTCCACCATATAACCCTCAGGATGTGCTCTTTGTCAAACCAAAGCCTTCAAAAATTTCAAGTGCCTCTCAACCATCGACATTGACCTAGTGTGTACAGGTCCATACAATTCGATCTCCTCAACTTGGTGTATGAGGTAGTGTTCTTGTGCATTGAAAAAAGTTGAAGGTAGACACTTTTGCATTTCACACATTAGATGAGGGATTTTTCTCTTCCAATATTTTATATCTTCCTTGTGGATTTATTTAGATGACAACCACCTAAAAGAGATTGAAGATGCAAAAATATATAAATGAGACTTTACAAAATAATATACAATATATTGCATAACAAGTAAAACAAATGGCAAATATAATATCTATACAACAAATTGAACAAACATCACTACTTACCTCATGTATTTTCCAAGATCATATATGACTTGCTTGATGTTATTGTTGAAGTGGTCTGGGAGAGATAGAGGTAGAACGTACTGCAACAATTATAAAATGATCTTTTCATTGTTTTCTAACATAATACAATGAAAAATACATGCACAGTATACAAATATATAGTAAATACACAAGAACGCGAATTACCTTAATGAAGGTATGCCAATCATGCATTTTCATCCTTGGCCCAAATTCACTCTTCTTTGATATGAGATTGTTTATGTTTGTAGCAAATCCTGTGGGAAATTGAATTTTTCGTATGACTTCTTTTATAGAATTGCTTTGCTGCTCCGTTAATAACCAAGGAAGGGCACTTCTATTAATCTGATCTCCATTGCTATTTGATTGATTGACATTTTTCATTGCATGATTGGATTCCACAATGTCACTACAAATTTTGACATTTTTTTCTTTGTCATGCCTTCAATCCAATATTTTCCATAATGTCTCTGTTATATTCTTTCCAATATGCATTGTATCAAACAAATGCACTATTTGTAGCTGCTCGTAGTAAGGCAACCTACTGAATTGTCTGGGATAACTTTTTAGTCCCTTTCAAAGGTGGTCATCCATGCCTTGACGATCTTTAGTATCATCAATTACATCATCAGTAAACAAAACACGATAGAAAAATTCAAATTCCAAACATAAACCATTAGATGGAATGACATTACCTTGACGAATAATTCTATTATATTCCAACTTCCATAAGTGAGGAGTCATTCTTTGTGGCTTTGATGTAGTCTCTTCTTTCCCATTGAAAAGATGTTTTTCAGTATTCCGGTACTTATGATTTTTGTGAAGGAAGTGCCTATACTCATCAAACACCTGCTTTCCTAAACTTTTTGAATGACGGGATTTCATCTTTGGACCACAAACTGGACATGCAAATTTTCCCTTTGTTTGAAGACCTACAAGATAATGTATAATTCTATTAAATCTGTTAACTTTTATAATTATAATTATCATGCACAACTTGAACACTACGTACCACAAAAATGTGTTAGCCTTGGGGCATCATGTATTGTCCATACAAGCATTGCATGGAATTGAAATTGTCTTTGTCCTATTGGTCTAGAGATGTCATACATGGTCACACCATTCCATAACTCCAGCAACTCGTCGATAAGAGGCTCAATATATACATTCATATCTTTAACTTGGTACTTGCCTAGTGGAATGAACAAAAACATTACATAATTATTATGACCATTTTACTGCAATATTTATAATTAAATGTAGATGACTATTAAATGATAAAATACCTGGAACAATCGTTGCCAACATTATGTGCTCCCTCTTTATTGACATCCATGGAGGAATATTATTGTTGATAACAAAAATAGGCCACACTGAGTAAACAAATCTCAACTCTCCAAATGGATTGACACTGTCCACTGCTAATGAAAGCTTGAGATTACGAGGTTCTTCTTTGAAGTGTGGCCACTTTTCCTCTATGTCCATAAATGTTGAACCATCTGCAGGCATTTGAATAATGTCATCTCGACTTCTATTGCGTGCATGGTAGTCCATAAATTGTGCCAAGCTAGTGCACTTGAATAATCATTGCATACGTGGAATAATGGGAATATAACGAAGAACCTTGCGAGGCACCTTTTTTGTTATTTGATCTATTCGATATCTACTAATATGACATTCAGGGCATTCGGTTCCAAATTCATGTTGTTTATGATATATAATATGATCATTGGGACAAGCATCTATTGTTTGATACTCCATTCCAATATCTTTCATAATGGCAGATAATTCTCGGTATGAGCGAGGTAGAATATTTGATGGTGGTAAGAAAAACTCACTTATCAATCTATAGAAAAAATAAAAAGTTTGAGGTGTTAATATAAATAATATTAATGGTACATGATTCACCATTTATTAACTATAATGACATGTATGGCACACCTTAACATACGTGAGATTGTTATGTTGGATAAACCATTCATAACCTTCAAGTTCACCAACAACAATACAATAGAGAGAAGAGTTGTTTGGGAGCCTTTGTAAAGGGGCTCATATGCCTTCTCAAGAAGAGGTAAATCATGAACATCAAGGTCATCCTGATCATCATGATCAGTTGTGCCAATACTAAATGTGTCATGGATCAATGTATTTGTACCATCATCTTCAATTGTGTTTTCTGGTGCATGATTGTCATCTTCCATGGGATCATTATCTTCAGCTTCAATATTCACACCTCCATGTTCCTCCACTTTGAAAACCATATTCTTCAGGTTGTGTTGGTCCATATCATGTGCCCTGGGGTGCTTGACCTATATAAAAATGATCAACATAAATAAACCATGATCATGATCTCATTATCAACTGATTTCTTATGTATATAAATTGTTAAAACGATATAATGAACAACTTACCAGTGGATGATAATCATGTCCCCCTTCAATGTGATCATGCTGCCTACAATGTTTCTTAACTATTTTGGTTAGAAGTCTTCTAGTCTTTAAGCCCTTACAAATTTTGCAGGGACAATAACATTTCCCATCACCTTTTCTTTTCAAGTTAGGCCATAATCTAGCAATTGTCTCCTTATTTTGTTCTTTGCTAATATTATCTGACATGGTCTTTCTTCACAGGCAAAAAAATTAGGTTATGGAAACTTCAGTGCAAAAGCTTCACAAAAATTGCAAATCGAACCAAAACCATTTAACTCTTCTTTTTAATCTTAAAACATTGAACTTAATAGAGAACGTATTTAATGTAGCTGATTGTGTGAATTTCTGAACATTGTGTCTGCAAATTCTTACTAAAAGTTTGCTTGTTGCAGACTTTCTGAGAGACATTTTTGAGTATTCTAAGCCTTGGTTCTTGTATTTTCACTGTTGATAAGTTGGAAACTTTATGGCAAACCTGTAGCCAATCGATCTAATTTTGACAAGTTATACACCAAGCAAACAGGCATCTAGAACTAGCATTGTTTGCAGGTCACCCCTACCCTATGCCATGGGTATATGACTACCCAGAACTCCAGTTTAAGCATCAATCCTGGAAATGATCAGTATATGACTACCCTGAACTCCAGTTTAAGCATTAAGTTACATCATTATTGACTTTACTTTGGGATGCTATGTATGAGATTGGAACCTTTTGTAAGGTGTGATCAATGTGCTATCATAAATGCAAAGCCAAAACCTTTTTGATGAGATCATGATCCCACTAATACTATTTTGCCTTGTTAATTTTGCACCCACAAAAATGATAGAACTAGATATAATATGCCATCAATGCCCATATACCGACAATGCTCAAGATGAGCCACTTAGAGGTAGAGTTTAACCACTTTCCATATAGGTAGATTATCTCTAACCTCATTTTCCCTATAGGTAACTGATTAGGTTCATTTTAGAGTCTTATTTCCAAATATGTACCTCTATGTTAGCTTTTTGCTTTATTATTTGCCTGTTTATGCTTAATCTTGTCAATTTTGCATAATTTTACTTAGTTCTTGCATCTTCAATGAAATTATATCTAATGATATCCAATCACATCAAAATGGAACAATTAATCATATCGCTGGTCTCTCCTAGAGGAATTAAATTGAACCAAATTGACTATTCCCCAATAAAATGTTTTGAAATGGTGAATGTATAAGTTTGTAGTTTACTTTCCTAGACTAGGACCCCATTTCGTTAACATTTCACTATGAAAGCATAAATAATTTTTCTTGAAGAGAACATCTTACAGATTATGCTTCAATGTATAACACATTTTCATATTCAATCATTCGACTTCACATGGATAAAAGAATTCACATATTCTAAATCATGATTTGATGATGCGAACAACTCATATGCAACTATATGGCATGCAAAGCATTTATTTTAACATACACTTATTCATCCACATTGCAGGGATAACAATACAAGGCTCACATATTGATCTAAGAGGATGCCATGGTCTCACAAAGTAACCAAGAACCATATGAAATGATGGTCTTGAATCCACACACAACTAGGGAGGATCCATATGATTATGTATGACTTCCCCCTTGTTTGTTTAATGGGATTAGCCTCCAAGACATAGCCATCAATAATCACTAAGAATGTACAAGTGGATCGTAGCTACCCATACAACAAACACTTACCCCTATCCTCAAATTTTCCCAATGTTTGATTCCTTATATACACTCATCCAAGGTTATCTACGTCGATCTTGGTGAGGAATCACATCACAACAAAGAAGGCAACATTTAAAAATAGCAAGAGTTTCACTAAACTACCAAAGATCATAAATATTGAAAGAAAGAAAAAATAGTACCAATAATAAGTCAAATAAATGTGCTCAATTCCAATAGCAAATCAAACATAGCCACAATAACTACACAATAGAGAAAACTCACAATAGTGATTAAACTAATTCAAACAAGATTAAATAAAATTGTTGGCCCATGCAACAAAGATGAGAGATCATCAATAATTGAAGGAAACTTCACAATCCTTAAAAGTGCACATTACATAACTATATGACTAGAAATTGTGGCTAAATAGAGTGAAGATTCATCATGACTCCAATAATAGTCCCTCATGTGTGCATTTGTGGCATGAACACAAAAACTCCCACATGGCATGGCCATGTACCTAATGGAGAAGACATGCCTAGGCTACATGCCCAAAAAACATGACTATAATAATAGTCCCTCATGCATGCATTTGTGGCCTGCACACTACAAATCCTAACATATCATGGCAATATACCTCATAGAGAAGACACACCTAGGGCCACATTGCACATAGCAACATGCCTCACAAAGAAGACATGCATAGGGCACATGCCACATAGCAATGTGTCTTATGGAAAAATGTGCCTACATATCACACACCAAAGCTATATGTATACATCATGAGGCACATTCATATGTTATCAAACACAACCTATTGTATCTAACATGAGTTCCTCTCTACATGTGTGCAAATCTTCCAACACTAATCACCACTAAGAAGGAATAATATAAAATGCATCTTCAAATATTTGTGTGTGTGTGTGGAATTGTGTCTTTGAACCCAAATCGCTACCATCAACAACATGTAACCATCACCTACACTATATCAAAACATAAGTATGGTGTGACATCATATCTATTTGCATAATGTCAAAACACATGCAAACATGAAAATCATCATAGCATGACAAAAATCAATCTCCACATGTTGGAACAAAGATATAAATAAGATAATAGGGTAAGAGGAAACCCGTATCAAGAACCACATACCAACTATCGGCAATGCCATCAAGATAAATGTAGGATAGGATACCACTATGAGACATCCAATGGTCCATTCTATGAGGAGAACTAGGGGATACTATCTTTGAAAGGTGTGGTCAATAGAGATAATACCTACTAATGCCACATTACGTCACCATAGCTTCTTGAGTTTTCCATTCTTCTACTTAACACTACATTTATTGAGTTCCTCAACAACGAGGTTGGTTCTCAATAGGATGCACAAACATGTAAACACACAAGCATGGTTTCATCATACTTGTACAACAATACAAATTCATTTTTCTAGTTAATTACTTAGTGTAAAAATAACTCCATTACATAACATAGGGCAATAATCACCATAAGTTTTCAAATAAACTACCCAAACATCAATTGGAGTTACCCTTTCTAAGGTACAAACATAATTTATTTATAACTTCAAAATTAAAATAATCACAATACATCCAAATAAGTTCAATCGTGCATGGAAATAGACAACATGATCCATAATTAAACCCATAAATTACCCTAATTAGATATGCTAATAAAATGGTGTCTCAAATAATAGAGATTATGTTGGACCTATAATAGACATCTAGACTTTGTTTCATCATACGCAAGCATGGTTTCATCATACTTGTATCCAAATACACCATCCATAGATAGGTACTCAGTACCACAATCTCATGGGTACCCTTTTAGCTGAATTTACCCTATATTTAGGTGAATCTACCCTTGTATCATTCCTTGATCTAGTATGTCATTCCACCAATCAATAATTTTTCCATATTCTTGGGAGAATACACTATCCCTTAGGTGAATATGCCATATCCTTAAATGAATCCTCCTTGTCATCATCCTAAGTCCTCTTTTTGTTAAGTCTTATCCCTTCATCTTTAGGAAAATCCACCTATCCTTATGTGAATCTACTTTCTCTTAGGTGAATCTATTTCACATAAATCATTTATCTTATCCATCTTTCTTACGCAAATGGTGAATTTTTCCTATCCTTAGATGACTACACTCCCATTTAGGTGAATCTATCTAGTTTTAGTCTCCTTCCATTATTTTGTCCAAATTTGTATCCTCTAGTTTACATGAATCTACTTGTTCTTAGGAAAATCAACCCTATCATTCTAAGGAAAATTCACCTTGTCATCATCCTTAATCATCTACCTTTCAAGTGTATAGTCCATCCATCCTTGGGAGAATCTAACATATTATTGGGAAAATCCACTCCCTCTTAGGTGAATCCACCTTTTCCACCTTCTCATTAATCTATTATTTGTTCTAAGAAGGACACAAAAGTGGATAGAAAACAATAGAGGAGATAGTACTCAAACAAGTACTAAGGAATTGCATTAGTGACATGTCACAAATGTGAGCTATACATGTTCCAAATTGATTGATTCTCATGAAGGAACTAAGTTATCTACAATAAATAGCCACCCAAGAAACCCATTTGCTTTAGGCAAGCTATCTTCTTAGTAGTAGCTTAATTCTTGAGACACTTGATTTAGATATGATCTTGTAAATGGTGTTAAAAAGAGTAATTAGTCACCAACCAACCACACTCTTCATTTGTATATTTAAGAATTAGTTTGGTCAAACCTTGATTGTAACAAGCATAACCAAATCCTCCATGATAAAGTTAACAACAAATATATTATTGCATAACCAAATCTTTGTGGTGGGTGTGTTCAACAAATATATTATTGTGTGAATTGCTTTTGTCCAAAATGTAGGAACTTGATCTACATATCCATGAAGGCATGATTAGGTCTCTATACAACACTGCTTTGTTGATGCATATATGTAGTGGTTAGTTGTTTTCTTTTAGTTGTGGATAAACCATTTTGAGTGAATTTCTCATTTGCTTGAGCATTTTGCATTTAGAGAACAAACTGGATGACCATTCAATAAGGGGTTTAAACTCTTTGAACTTCACAAATGCTTGAGCTTTTCTTGTCAAGCAATGTACCCACATCTTAAAGACATCAAATTATGAAAGATGATAGTCCCAAATCTGGAAATGACTGTCACAACATAGTGAATAAGGGAAATCCATAGATACATTAATGAGTAGCCCTAGATCAATACAAAGAGAGCACATGCATGCTAAGGGAGCATTGAACAAGCCTTTTTCAGGATAATATAATGGTAGTAAAAGAAATCAATAAAGAGCATAAGTTCATCAAGAACAATTCTTAGCCACAAAAATATAAGGTAATCATAGAGGAGCTGATAATAAGTGAGCTCAAGAAGACACACTCAAGCCTTCATCACATTCCATAAAAAGAAAATCATTATTCCATATAATTGGAAGGAAATGATATATTGCAAAGATTACTATGAAGGTCTAAAATAGTAAAAGAGATGAGACTAATATTTTATTTCTACTTACAACAATGAATTGGTTGAGATATACTCATAGACAAAGTGAATGACATGTATGAGAACAACCTCAATAAAGGTAAAAAGGACAATAAATAGTAGTGATAGATGACAATGCATTGAATGTGCCAAGAAAAAGACAGTGAAAGCCATGGAGAAATCACTATCAAAACAAAGCCATTAAATAAAACTATGTTGGTGCAGCTTGAGAAGCATAGTAGAACAATGAAAAAAGAACACTACTTGGTCCTTGAAAAGCATGTAGTTGCAATGATTGAAAACCACAATGACAACATAGAGGGCATGAATGTTTGGAGTATTTCCATTCTTAAGAATCTCATGATAGTCCATTATTAGGACAAGTGAAGTGCACTATGAAAGTGTCTTAAAAAGCTAATATAGCCATAAGTGATAGTGCCAATGCTTTGAGTTCAAATCCTCATGAAATACAGTCATGTTTATCTCAATGCAACGTTTGCCAGCATCCTCCCTGCGTGTGCCAAAATAGGAGCTTTGGAACAAGAAATGGACATCCATCAAAGCATAATCGAAGGGGTTTTTTTGTCAGAAATTAGTTGCAAATGCTCCAATAACAAAAATCGCAAAATGGGGTAGCATACACACGGCATGTGAGCTGTATGACAGAATACCTCAAAGAGATGCCATTTCATGGAATTTTAAGATCGCAGGATATGCACAAAATGGATTAATTCGCAAAAAAAAAACCAGTTGCCCTTGATTGCGAAAAAAAATTAGTTGCCCTTCACTGAAAAACAAAGAGTTCCTTTGATTGCAAAAAAACCTTACCTTGCTTGTGCAGAGATCGCTTCGGCGGGGGGGGGGGGCGGGGCAGGGAGGCAAGACAGTCACCGCTTGTTTCGGTTTGCTTTCAAAATGAAAATGCGTTGTGTGTTTTTTTTTTTAATAAAATGTCTGAGGTCATCGGAATTCCGACAAACACGGGCATTTTAAAAAAAAAAAATCAAATTTTCACACAATGCTCCTTGTCTGTCGGAAACCTCCGTCGGAATTTGACCCCAAATGTATTAGTGTAAAATAAACTGCCACGATTTTTGCAGCATCACAACTTCTCTTTCTCGATAATTAAGTCATCATTTACCTTCTGTAATACACATTACAAAAGTAACCATGTCAATAAGTTAAGATCTTCTATGCTTCAGCATTCAACCAAAAGAAAGTTTTACACTTAACAAAAAGCATTTATTATCACAACTTCTTTTTTTCAATAATAAATTGTTTTTTCATTTTAAATTTATCATTTAGTCAAAATATGATTGATTTTGTTTTCATATTTCAAACTCATCATCTAGATGAAAGCCAAAATATTCAAGTATTTCTGGTTGTCTACTCATTAATTTCTACATGATGTTCTTATAATTTTGCCTTCGTATTTCAAACTCATCATCTTGATCTATATGATAGCAAAGTCCTCATTTACATTCTTAATAGCCATTACAAAAGTAACCATGTCAATAAATTAAGATCTTTTATACTTCAACAACCAATCAAAAGACACAGTTTTACACCTAACTAAAAGACATTTATTATCACAACTTCTCCTTCTCAATAATAAATTGCTTTCACATTTTAAAATCATCATCTAGATAATAGCCACAATAAGATAAATTTTGCCTTCATTTTTCAAACTCATCATCTAGATGACAGCTAAAATATTCAAAAGTATCTCAGGTTGTCTATTCATTAAAAGATGTTCTTATAATTTTGCCTTCATATTTCAAACTTATCATCTAGATGAAATCCAAAATATTCAAAAAATATATATATATATCAGGTTGGTTGTCTACTCATTAATTTCCTACATAATGTTCTTTTCTATATAAGAAGAAACATGCTTGCGCTGATTTGCATCATCTTTGAGGCTGAGATCTAGTTTATCTTATTGCTAAAATGATTATGATGTGGAGGTAGTCAAAACTGAAGTTGTATTGCCTGCTAGTGTAATCCAAGAGTGGGTTCTTCCATCAAGCAATTTAGATCTCGTAGTTCCTCCTGTTTGCGTGCATTTCTTTTTCTGTTATGAGAAACCCTCTCAAACTAGTTTTGCCTCCATGGCATTGGGGACTTACAAATGGTTTGCAATAACAAAGGGGCTGAATTTTCAGAAGCTTATGCTGACACTTGTCGCTGTTGAGGGGAAGCTAGTTCCTCAACTTGTAAATGACTCTGAAGGAAATGTCACTCCAGTTTTTGCTGTTCAGGTGATAACAACTATAAAATATGTTTAGATTTTATATATCAATTTTATTCTTGATTTATAGTATTTTTTATAGTGTGTTGGTTAAGTGTTGATGTTGTTACGATCATCAGGGTTCAAATCTATATTAGATCATTGTTATTGTTGACTTGTGCTTTTGACAATCCATGGTACTCATAGATTTGAGCCTAAATCTTGATAAATAAGATAAAATCCCTAGTTCGTATTCTCACATGTTCATAACTCTATAACATTAGATTAAAAAGTAAATACCAAATACTTTAAAAAAAAAATCTACTCCTAATTTGGATGTTTTCCAATCACAAGTAACACGATTTAACTGCGGTGGAATAGTTGTGAGCGGGATTCTCTGTCAACTTGTTTTTCTCATGTTGGGCCAATCTTTATAGAAATGAGCCAATTGAGTCCATTACTCCATTTTAGTCCCTAGAGATCCCCCAGTTTATTGTCCTGCAATGGAGGAAATGTATATGAAGCTACAACTTTCAGCACAATCCAACGTGCAAATCCCTCGGCCTGCTCTACCAAGTAGAATCTATTATCTCAGTGAAAAGCTCCAAGTCAGTGCCAACCAGCATGGCAATACTTATACCAAAATGGAGTCCTTTTCAGCTTACATTTGGAAATTGTTAATTCAAAGCCAAAACATGGAGGATGCACAAAAATGTAATATAAGCATTGCTGTAGATGAGCGTTCTCATTTAACAAACATTGGAATGCCTGCTAACTACTTTGGGAATGCTGTATGAGCCCCTTTTGCTAGATCTAGAGATGAGGACATCAAGAAGGAGCCACTTTCTTGGAGTACAAAGTTGATTCATGATACAATATATAGTGCAGCAAATGAGGAGTGTTTTCGAAGCTCAATAGATTTTATTGAGATATCAAAACCGTCATTAGTATTTCCAAAGATATATAGAAACAAAGATGAACCTTACATTATTGTATCTTCTGGGCTGCGTTTTCCCTTGTATAAGGTTGATCATAGATGAGGAAAACCTAGTTTAGCGAGCTACAATTTACCTTACACTCCAGGTTATGTGATTCCAGCACCTAGTCCTTATGGAGATTGTAGTTGGCTAATATACATGAACCACCTAATTCATCAGATAAAGGCTATTGAGTCCCATCCTAATTTCATTTTAGGTCCAATCTCACCAAACATTTTTGGTGGTCAGAAAAGTGTGTAATTTCAATCATTAAAAGGAATTTAATTGTTGATCTTGTGGACATCATTAAAATCTTTTATAAATGAAATCTTTCATTCATTCGTTCATATAGCTGCTTTCATCAAAAGCTTATTGTTGACCAGGATATAGAGAAAACAAAGATACATGAACCTTTGTTTTATTTAATTATTAGGTACTTTTTAAGTTAAGATAGAGTTCTTATAAAACTTTGGGACACCAGTAGTTTCTACTGAAAAAGTTTGTAGATGATTTTGAGGTGTGGAGAGTTCACAATCAACTCCTACAACATACCCTTATACTTTATATGTACATTGATTTTATGGTTTGATAATGGAAGGAATAGGGTTGATATTACCATAAATCTTGATATTACCGGTTTTCATTCTTATTGTTACATTAACCTTTATGTGTGTTTTATTAGAAGATTGATATGAATCTATGTAGTTGAATCTCCATAAATTGTCATTCAACATTATATTATTGACAAAAGAACTTCACAAGTATATAAACAAATGTTTTCCATTAAGAATCTTATGTACAAATTATCTTGCATAATTTTTTTCCTTCAAATGCTTTTAAAAATCAATGTGAGAAAGCTTTGATTTAAATCTTAAGAAGTTCTATCCAAATTGAATTCAAAGACTCTCTAGAACATCAAATATATTGATGGAAAACAATACCATTACAGTCATTGCAACATGATTTTCCACTATCTAATCTATATTTGCTTGTTGATCAAGGTTTTTTCATTAAATTTTGATTCTAAATTAAATACAAGAAACATTTTCTATGATCTAGTATATAAAAGACAAAAAATTACATATTTAAAAATATCTTTAAAATATTATTTCATAACTTAAATATTAACTCCTAAATTTTTTATTGTATAAAATACAAATTATAAATATAATTTTTTTATTGGATATTCTCTAGATTTTCAGTGTAGACCTCATTGAAGCATAGAGACCTTGCTATTGTATTATAGCTATTTATTTTTGAATAATACATTAGGTGTGCACTCTGCAAGCTAGGTTTTTTCGTTTATATGATTTTTCCAAAATATATTGTGTATCATGTATTGTGTTCCTCTTCTTCTCTTCTTCCTTTTGTATCCTTTATTTTGTACCATCAGTCTACTAAAATCTTTTTTAGATCTCTAGTGCTTATTCCCTTTATTGATTTAGATAGGAATTTGTTGTATTAAGTTCTATGATTGTCCCTAAGACAGTTGGCGAATGTCAACGACATCCACAAACATTCTAGAGGATTAGACTTCCTCAAGCTACGAATCCCTAGGAGTGAGCATTTCCAAGATGCATTGACAACTTCATGAAGGTTAGGAAATTTCCCATGGACATCCACTATTCTCCCCCATTCCCAAGGATGAAAGTGGGTTCAAGGACACACGGTGTAGGATTAGGGACACATCCCTATCATAGCTATGGATGCCTAATTGTGTCATGATCTTACACCTCCTCACACGTGCATTCACATCAATGGGTATCCACATCTATATCTATGAGTTGCAAGACACCTACACATTGTAATGGTCTAAAGGATTCATATCATGACTATTTTGAAGAGCCTCATCAAATAAGAACCTTACTACACTTATTTCTCCCCTTGTTCATCCATTGCTTTCTTTCCTTTTAATTTTTGTTTCTTCTAATGTTAGTGCCTATAATGTTGGTAATTGCTTTGGTTCAAGTTTTTTTTTCATAGTTTTTTATATGGACTACACTTTTCCTTGCAACAACTAACCTTTCCCTCTACCACCTCAATTTCTCTAGTTTCTTTACTGAGTGTAATTGATCTAATATATTAAATTTCATAATTTCCTCAAAGTTTGAGATATTGCCATCTTCGTTCTACAATTTCTTCTTTTTATGGAGTAAAAGCATTGTTCATATAAAAGTCCTTTTTTATTTATTTTTGTTTTATTGGTTTTGGCACATATCATTACATTATTTGTCCATTGTTTTTCTCTCCCTAATATCTCGTTGAAATTAGTTGGCACACTTATTAATAAGCCATTAACCAACAATAATCAATTATTGGCATCACTTATAAGCCATCATTCATCCATATTATTGCAATTCTTGATTAACTTGCTTGTTTCCAAGTGTTTTTGTCAATAGTTCACAAACACAAGTCCATTTAGTTATGTTGATTGTTGTAACTCTTTTGCCTCCTCTAACTAGCCAATTATCACCATTAGCCTTTCCATATGAACGAACACTATATGGAACATGTTGATTGTTAAGGTGATTTATGTTGTTCGATGCTCCTAAACATTCAACAATCCCCCCATATAATAGTATATCCTTCAATGGCCTTAAGTCAATGTTTGGTGGTCACTATAAATTTTTTTTTGATACTATGTGATAAAAATTCAAAATAACTACTACAAAATTGATTGGGATCACAATTTTTTGTCCATATCATTATTGAAAGGAAGTACACCCTATTAATTGCTAAAATGTAAATCTTTGTTCCTGTAATGTCTGGGCCACTTTGAAATATAACAAAAACAACAACAATAAATATAAATTAAGATACAGAAGAAAAAAAATAAAAATATAAAATAATATATAATTAAAATTTGATTAAAGTTATTGAATGGTCAAACGACATGAAATGATAATTTGTGACTCCCCCAAATATGAGGTATAAAAGGGAGAAGAGGACTCATTTGTAGGGGGGATAATTTTTGAATTAAAAGTGCAGATCTGATTGTGAAAGGTTGTGTCCCTTTCAAAGGACAAAAATAATGAAGAGCTGCACTCTTTCAAAGGGTGTTAACAGTGAAAGGGTGTGTCTCTTGCCAAAGGGCATACATGATGAAGAGGTGTGAGCTCTCCCTCACATTGAGAGATATAAATAAAATGAATCAAAAGAATCTAGTGGCATCACCACGGATCAGATCTGATCATAATTGTTATTAAGTTACAAGCAGTAACATCCTTGTTCTTGGTGGTATGTATGGGAATGTGCTTAATATGTATGCTTAATATATGAATCCTGATAATGTTCTTATGCAAACTTTAATAGTAATATTAATATAGATTACAATATTTATGATAGCCATACTTAATTTCATATACATGCATAGTACATGAAAGACTATTATATTAATGGCCTAGACTTTAATCATTCACTATTGCCCGTGAGAGTATAGGTTGGTTTGTGTAGTAGGAGGCGAAGTAAATCCTCAAAAGATAGGTAAGCCCAAGATGGGGTATGGATAGAGTCTTGAAAACTTGAGGGAACCTACTTGTAGACTAGTTTCCAAGCACCCTATGACAATAAATCCCCATCCTCCATTAAGGTTAGGAAGAAGTAAGGATGGGGCCTAAATATTAAAATTATTGATTGTATTATGAATAATTAATTGTTCTCTAGTTTCAATAATCAGATTAAAGGCATGATAAGTGTGGTGATATATTATTTAATTATAGAAAACATGCTTACTTTTAGTACGAGACATTACAATGCCTAAAAAATCATTGGCAATTTTTATGCCAAATCATGCTTTCCTTCATAAAGGTTTTATGAACTATTACAATTATGGATCTCTTGAATGTTTTTACTTGTCTTTGCTCTAGGATATTTAGCTTGCAAAGTTATTGTGTTTTATTATAGAAAAACCTTAGTTACTTCATTGCCACTAACTATACTCATTGGTCACCCAAATCATGTTATCACATTGTCATTCAAAACACTTGTTGCTATTTTGGCTATGTTATCAAGCATTGCCTTTGCTTCTACGAATTTCATGAGATTTACTTATAACTATTAAATATCAGCATCTTTTTTCCCATAAAAAATGTTTGAACGATCATAATCTCCATTCATCATTTATCAAATACCTCCTACAACAGTCCAAGGGTTGAGCTTAATTGATTAAAGAATTGATTTCTCATTGTAGAGACCCAAGTTCAAAGCCCAAAAGATTATCTAATATTGAATTCTAAGTTCTCACTCTTGAAACTTGTATTGATCTTATAGTAATGCTCATATGAAAAAATATTTATAATACCTTCTCCAACAAAGTTGAGTTTAGTATCAAAGAAATAAGCCTTGATTTGCCTGCCAATTCTTTGGTAAGTATCAAATGTTTTGAACCGCTCACCATCAGTCATGGTGTAGAGTTGGCCACAAACCTATTAAAGATTATTTTCTTTGAGCACTGATTCTAGTGCGAGGAGAGCCTGGAAGTTGTGAGTTTCGTAAGCATCTAAGCCAAATATTTTAGGGCATCGCAGAGATTATTTGATTGCTTAAGAAACAAATAAGAGTCAACTATAAATAAACAGACCTGGATATTACAAATAATCAAGAGAACCAATTTGTTCAACAAGCCTCGACAGAAATGGAATGACATAGTTAATTGAATTCAAATAAAATGTGCAAACACCAGGTGGTTTTAATGGTGTAGAAAGACATACTAGGATAAAGAATCTTCGTCTTTCTAGTCGCTGATGTTCTACTGGACCTTGCTCTGAGTTCATTGCAAAATTAACACTTAAAGGTGCCTATGTGTCTATATACTGTTTTGATCCAACCATCTTCCGATTTCATTTATATTTAAATGAAAGCATCTAATTTTGAGGAAGAGGATAATGATGGTGAGATTCAACTTCTGCAACTTCCAAAGTGAACTTGATGATGGGATTGTTTATGGATACAATCTACTAAACCAAAACAGATCAGATGATATGACATTTACTATCTACTAAATGAATTGAACAGGATTACAGTCTCATGAGAGCTTTTCATTATCTCTAGCACATTTTTACATGCAAGATATCAAATATCATTTCAGACAATTTGGAAAAATCAAGTAATAATGGAAGATGTGTACTCTACTGAACCATCTGCTCCGACTCTTTGCAAGGCATTACATCATACTATGAGATCCTTTGGCCAAATGTGACAATGAAGTGTACAAGCAACACATACTACAATGGTACGAAGACAGGAATCATAAGGAAGAAGAGCAAAGTGAAGACCAATGCTGCAAACCCAGAAATTAATTCCACTAAGTGGTTGGGAATGGACCAAAAGATCATATCATCTCTGCGATTGGTGGAGAAAAGAGAACAAAGAAGATTGTGGGAAGCAATAGAATTGAATCCATTAGCACAATTTCAAAGCTAAAGTAGGGCTCAAATTCAAAGTTAAAGTCAGGGTCAAAGCACAAGTCGGAGCCATAGTCAGAAACAAAGACATTAGAACATTCACTTGACTACAATGGCCTGTGACATATAATGGAAGAACAGGTTACGGTTGTCATAAATCTCCTTTGTAAAAAAAGGGTGCATTGATCTCAGAAACCAATTTTTGTTGGAGGAACCAATAGAGCTTCTTCTAGACAAGGAAAGTCTTGACTTCTTCATGAATAGATTGAGCAAAGCGTGCAAAAGCAATCTTGGTCGTATAAAAAAAATCCAGATCAAACAAGAAAATTGAGGCAAAAACACCAAAGCAAAGAAATGGAATGGGAAAAAGCATCTAAAAGGGTCTAGGATTCTAGTAATTGAGTTCACATTAGAGCTTCCTAAGTATCTATATGTCCAAATCAGAGCTTCCTAAGTATCGAGACATCTGAAACAGAGCTTCCTAAGGGGAAAGTTCTAGTCATTAAATTTGCATCAAAGACAAGCAATGGTGACTCCACTAGCTAGCCTAAGTGTAGAAAGGAAGAAGCTACCTAAATTCATGGAGCCAGTTTTGAAGATCCAATGAAGCACTACAAAAATTTTGAAACCATGTGACCAACAAATGAGCAGAATGAAAATTTTTATTGGCTACAGAATTCCAATCCACAGTCAGACTGGCAATTGACTAGTTCACACAGATTGATTTAATTAGTTGAAGTACATGGGAAAAGTTAAGGATGAACTTGAGGGAAGAATTTGGATTGCTCTAGAACGATAATGAAAGGGATGAGACTATAAGAGCTTATATTTGCAGGTTCAAGGAATCATCGGTAAAAATAATAAAATTGGAGAAAGAATTAGTTGCCAAATTGAAAAAAAGATGGAATTTTGAAGGTCTGATTTCTTTGTTATAGGAAAAGAGAATGCAATACCACTTTCATCATAAGTAGAAATGTACAATAGGGCTATTGATATATATGTCTTGAACTTTAAATGAAAAACTGGTGAAAAAGGAGACATGGATGCAAGCAGTTATAGAAAACTAGGATTACTTCAAGCATTATGGAGAGATATGCTCCGTATAATGATTGATTAAAAAGTAGACAAAGAACCCAAAAATTTATACACAATTTATGGTGTATAGATTGGAGAGTAGGTGGTCACACCAAAATAAATTACCTTAAAAAGATGTTCTACAATATTTGTTAGATAACAAGCCATTCAACTAAGGAGTTCCCATGTAATTTGAAAAGCAAGAGCAAACAAGTATTCTTTATGGAAGGGTAGTATTCTACACCACTACAGCCACTCCACAAGGAGCTATCATAATCAAACGACCAATAATAATAGATCCATTGTGTAGAGGAGTTTTGATTCAGGTAAATTATGACTCCAATTGATATGGTCCATTGTACTATGTCAACAATGTAGTGAATGAGGATAGTTTGCAAGGGACTTCCAAAGAAACAAGAATAAGATGGAAGTGCTATCTAGACCTAGAGATAATGATGATGTTAGATAACCGAAGAGAAAAGCAACCATCGATATGATTGATGTAGAGAGAAATGAAGTGCTGGCTATTACTTGAGCACAAGCAAGAATGATGATCATGTACTTGGACCCATGTATTAAAAAAAAAAGACTTGTTGAAGTGGAGCAAAAGATGACAAAAGAACATCACTACAATAAACATGGAAGTAATCTAAGAAACACACTAGAGCCAAACGAAACTATTTAAGGTGAGTACTTGTTATTGTTTTTTTGTTTTTTTATTCTTTAGCCCAAAATGGGTGGTAGATTAATGTATTATGTTTTTATCATTTTGTTTTAAAAAAATTCTTCATGTTTAATATGGATGTTGGAAATTTGTGAAAGATAAAAAATTCCTAATTTTCACATTTTTTTGGGTCTCTATAAATAAGCTTCCATATTGCAAATATTTTTTTATGATGATCAAAGTTCAAGATAGTTCCATGGCCACACCCTCCTTCCTTAAAATCTGATATTTTGGAAGGAAGTTTTCTAGGTTTAAACACACTCATATATGACCATTTTCTCTATGAAAAGGGGAGAGTTATGAGGTGGAGGTTAGTTAACTGAGGTTAGTATGATAACTGAGTTGGAGTTTTAGGTTTTATTTAAGGAAACCTTGCCTCGTCAAGCTCTTTGTTTGCAGGCCATAATGGCAGCCAGGTGAACTAAGGGTAGTGTGAAGGCTACAAACTTATGAAAAGAGTTGGAGGAGACCCAAAGGTAATGATCTCTAGCTCATGGAGCAGCATGCGCGGGAAAGTCAAAGAAAATCCATGTCTATTCATTTGTCTTCTTCAAATCCTTTGCATTGTATTGAGGAGGCATCTTATGTATTTGTCTCTCAAAATCTTCATGCTTCTTTTTATGGGGACTGTAAAGAGTGTCTATATAGCATTGAGCAGGAATATGTGGCAGAATGCAAGTAAGA
Source organism: Cryptomeria japonica (assembly GCF_030272615.1). Lineage (NCBI taxonomy): Eukaryota > Viridiplantae > Streptophyta > Pinopsida > Cupressales > Cupressaceae > Cryptomeria > Cryptomeria japonica. Next base: position 326,738,406 of record NC_081408.1, read on the forward strand.
AAGTCTGAGTCTTTCATTGTTAGAGCTGCATGTAATAGTGTTGTCAAGGGAGTCACGTGAGAAAAAAAAGAATGAAAATAATAAAGGAGGGTTCAAAGTCAATTTTTGAGATTTAAATATTGTATAAATTCTAAAATTTCAAAGTCCTTTCTTAAGCCCTGTCAATCAAAACGACTAATGGTTGCATTCTACCGAAGCACACTCTTTCAAATCCCTGTCCAAGAATCATAACAGTTGTGGGGATAGTTCTGAATGAAATAATGGTATTGGGCAGTCATAAGGACGATAGATAAGTGTTATGAGGAGCTAACTTTATGCAATCAAAACTGCAATACTTTGGAACAAATGTTGAATATCAAGGATGAGACTTTGTGGGCAAAAGAAAGAGATTGTGACCAAGAGGTGTGACAGTGCTAATCACATTTCAGAGGTTTAGAACAGTCACGTGACAAAGTGAAGAACATGTTGTCCATACAGTGAGGTCAGTAGTGCAGCCAATGACAATGGACAAACCATAAGTCATGACAGTGGCAGGGTAAATTAAGGCTGCAAGTCTATAAAGCATAAAGGCAATGATCGTCCCTGTAATTAGTGGATGACGGTCACTTGAAGGTAAAGAGGACAGTCAAGAACATATGCCAGAAGAGTTAGTGTTGGAGAAGACAAAGTTATGAATTGAGGCATGTCAATATTACAAACTTAGGGTTAGCATACAAGCCTTGTACACATTAATAGAGCCCATAACAATATCACAAAGGAAGCTAATGAAGTCAAGAGAGGGCAGTCATGATATGGGAGGGTTCTTAAAGTTAGTGACAAAATAAAAATGCAAATGACAGTCCCAAATATGGTTTGCATGCTCATGGCCATGATTGCATCTAAGAGCAAGATGCATTGTAAGCGTTATGTGCCAATCAAGCAAGGAAACCTAAAATATGAAAGCGTCCGAATGAGTGATAAAATCTCATGAAAGCACCAAATGATGATGATTTGACAGAAGGACAGTTTGCCGTCAAGAAGGGACAGTCACATGCACATGACAATCTTTTACAGACAAACACAGCAGTAAAGATAATCATGACAGTCACTTGAAGCTTTCTCTATATTGTGTCATAATAACAGTCAAGGGGCAGTTTAAGTTATGTTTCTATGCATTCCTTCCTAGTCAAGAGAAAACCCAAGGACAACATAAGTAAAGGGAGTTTTTTCAGTATTGCATCAGCTTGATCAGGGTTCTGAGTCTCCACAATAAAGAAATCATAAGAGTTTTGACACAGCATGATGAGTGTTATGAAAGACAAGGCACCCTGACCTCAGTAGGACCATAAGTGCATTTTACTACCCTTGCTTCAATGGTTTGGTCCTCTTCATGCATCAAATGAGAACTTAAAAGAGCACCTACACCTTGACAGAGATGATTAGGACTGTTTTGAACACGTTTTGAATTGAGTCTAAGTGAGTATTTGAGCATTAACTTAATGTAGCCCATATTAGTGAGAATAAAAGGACAGTCCAAAAAGTGAACAGATCATGCAAGAGACAAACTCATAAACATTACAAAGTCAGGTCCATCGTGCTCCTTACAAAAGAATGAAAGATAAGAACATAGTTTGAAGTGAGAGGCATGATGTGGGGAAACACCAACAAAAGATTTGTTAATGGTGACAAATGATATGATGAGCAACATGGTTGAGAAAAAATGATACAATAAAATCAGTCCATGGTAGGGGTAAAGGACGGTCATGCCATAATCATGACAGCATAGAACACTGTGACAGAGGTAAGCATCAATGAAGAAGACAGTCAGTACACAAAGGGCAGTCATGCATGATATCCCCAAAGGACAGTCTTCAATTTTCGTTGAATTTTCCCCAAAGTTTGAAACATGACATCCCTAACACTAGGAAAATCCCACAATTCCATAACTTCTACAATTTTGGTTGAATTTTCCTCAAATTTGAAACATGCCATCCTTGACATTAAGAAAATCCCACAATTGCATAACTTCTTCAATTCTGGTTGAATTTTTCCGAAGTTTGAAACACGACATTCCTAACACTAGGTAAATCTCACAATCACATAACTTCTACAATGTTGTTATGATTTTCCTTAAGTTTGAAACATGGCATCCCTGACATTAGGAAAATCCCCCAATTGCATAACTTCTACAATTTTGTATGAATTTTCCTCAAATTTGTACATCCATACCCAATTAGATGTTCTAAAAGATGGAACCCTTGGCGACTCACATATACTTTTACCCTTTTGATTTGGGTGACTAGGCCAAAATGGGGGAATGAGTACAATGGCTCTTGTTTGGGGACACATGCTTCAACGAAACATGGTGATGACTTAGAAAACTTTGGGATGTGGACCACATAAACACAAACACACCAAACTAGAAAGAAAAAAAACTTCACAATGAGCTAAAAGAAATCACAATTGCACAAGACCAAACAAAGGAAAAGTCTAGATTAGTGTGCATGGAAAAGAGAGCAGAGCTCGAGAGAAGTAATGCTTCAAGAATTATCCATGCACTAGAAACTCTTGAAATTCTTCATTCACATCCTCCAAAAAAATAAGAATTTTTCATACAAGTGTTAATGACAACTATAGCATCCTAAAATTGCACGACCACATTTGGAGCCCTCACCTTAGTGTTCTCATCCTCACGCTTGATCTGGATTCATTAATGCTTGTACCATACAATAATGGCATCAATATCACATTTTACCTTTTTTGGACCCCTTGTCCTGGCCCTAAATTGGGGTAGGACTAGGCCATGGTGCCTTGGTCCTCACCAGGACCATGGCACCAGAGGACCAAGGCACCACCCTATGGTCCTCTTCAATTGGGTCCTAATTTGAACCCTTTTCCCTATCTCAAATTTGAGCAGGAAACCTTTCCCCGTGTCGGCCTATGTTGGAAAAATTAACATGTTTGATGATGGGCAAGTATATAAGGAGGCTTTCCCCTCCCATTTTGACATAAGACAGGTATTGGGAGAATTATAGTCAAGCAATCAAGCATTCAAGTATTCATCATCAAAAATTTTTAGAGGTCTTCAACGTTGCATATTCTTCATCTATCTATTGTGGAGCAACTTTACATCATTCATTTCCAAGCATGTGTGTGTGTTAGGGTTTTGTTATGTTCATGTCATATGCATATGTAACATGTGTGATTACATTCAAGAAGCAAAGCATCATCATTACTCATTGCAGATCTGAAGTATACCTTTCCATCATTTATTTCAAGTATTTGTAATATTTCATTCAAGGTTGATTCCAAACTGGGGTTTGACTTAGGCAAACCCCTATTGCCAACCTTTTCCCCTTTCTTTTTTTGTGTGTAGGAAACAGGTGCACAACTGTACTTCTTAGAATAAGCTTCAGACACAGAAACAAAACAAGCCTTTTTGGTGTGTGGAAAATTCGGAGGACCGTGTTGCCGCATCACAGTCCCTGCTTTTTCGAGGCATTTTTGTAGGGCAAACCTGAATCAGCTTATATTACTCAAATCCAGGTGCTCAACAAAATCCCGCATTTGTAGATCACCGTTTTCATGTTTTTACCTTCATTTCCAACACATTTATCCTAACTCAACATTTCAACTTACAAAAGAGGAAATCCCTATCAACCCAAATACACTTAGTATTCATTCCTTATTTGATTTGTGACTGGATCTAGTGAATTCCCCATCCTCTTTTGAATGTAATGTCCCTAAATGAAAAACTAGTGGTTTTCATTCTTTTGGGTGGAAACCCTAATTTTTCCACATTACATTTTTGGTGAACTCGACTCCTTACACCTTTAATTCTAATTTATGTTCTTAGATCTGAGTGTGTATGCAATTTAAAATTCAAGTTTTCGTTTACAAGTTTGATTTCCTTGCAAATTTTAAAAATTTAGAGGTTAATTTCACTAAAACCCTAATTTTTAAATTCAAAACTAAGCTTGTCAATTGTTTAATTTGGATTAATTATTTTAGATCTGAGTATTTCTTCGATTTCAAAATTTAAATTTTCCTCTACAAATCAAATTTCACAATTAATTTTTAAAATTAAGTGGTTAATTTCAAAAACCCTAATTTTTAAAAATTTAAAAATTGAGCTTGTGGGTTGTTTAAATTTTGAATTCCACACTTCAAATTTGGTTATTAATGTCAATTCCAATTCAAATTTACAATCTTGGATATTTAAATTTAAAATTAAATGGTTAATTAAAAGGTTAACACTTTGGAGAGCAAAAGCCCACACAAATAGCCTATCGGCTAAAAATAAAATAAAAGTACACTTTTATAAGGGATTAAACTAGTAAAATGGAAGATCTTTCAACAAGCATTTGTGTTGAAACCCATGATAAAAGTATCCTGTGGGAAGATGGAAAAGGAGATGTTGTGAAAGATCTATCAAAGGCCACCAGGGTCCAAGGCCTAGATTTCAATCTATATTTGTTTCCCTGGGATTGTTTTGGGACTTTGTTATATAATGAATTATATTTGGGGCAGTTGCAGGAGCTCCTCTTAGGTCATACAACATTAATTCATCGATCGTTAGGAATTAATGGATGCCCATATCCCTATGAATGCATTGCCAACTATGGAAGATGAATGACCAGATTATATTTATGAAGTACTAAAGCAAGCTTGTGCATACCCATAAAGAGGAAAGGAATCTAGTTGTTATCTTTTAAAGTTTGAATTGGAGAAATCAAAGCAATCTAGCCATTTATATTTTTAAATTTTAATTAGGGATATCAAAGGAAGGGGTATTTTATGGATAGCTATGGCATGTGGAGGCAACTATAAGGTAAGGTTTAAATTAGATTTAATTTCTTTGTGTAGACACATTTTCAACCACAAATCTATTTAAGTATGCACAGATTAGTTGGATTTCTAGTGTCCTATGAGACTATCAATATAGTCTAATCATCTTTTTCACATTTATCAACTATAAAGTAAGGTATATCAACTATAAAGTAAGGTTTAAACTAGATTTAGTTTCTTTGTAAAGAAACATTTTCTACCACAAATCTATTTAAGTATTATGCACAAATAAGATAGATTTCTAGTATCCCATTAGAATATCGACATAGTCTAATCATCCTTTCTGCATATGTCATTGATAAGAATTACAATTTCTACACATTTTTAACTAGTTTTTAAATAAGATCATTTTGTAGTAGCTTTTCAGCTTTAACATATGAGTTTAATCCATATCAAAGCATGAAGAAGGGAAATGATAAACTAAGAAAGCCTTATCATGAGAGGAAACACTACTACATTTAAACATAGTCATCTACATGATGTGGCTTGAAACATATGATTTTTAACTTCTTTCTAGGTAAATAATGGAGTATTATAAAGGAAATTAATTTTGTAGAATTGAAGATATGGAGTCTTGTCTTGTGTCTTAAGTATAGGCCATCTTAGATCTTTTTAGTCTTTCTTGTGCACCCTATTTACCCTCTTTTCCTCCTTCCATTATAGTTTTGTAGATATCTTATTTTCTTACCAAATTTACATATAACTTGCCCTCGCTTCATTATCTCATCCAAGCCTTTGTGTAATGCCCTCTAAAAAACCCTAGATAAACTAACCAACTAACCAACTAAACAAGGAAATAGATAACTTTTTTTTAAAAGATTCATTACTACACATACATAACTAACATAATCTTCAATAAATGGATACATCAATTAATCATGACCAAATGAACATGACAAAGCAAGCAGAAATTAACTTATAACACATGTTAACATTCCTTAGGGTATTCCAACGTCACTACTACGCATACCAATAAGATATAAATAATATTAAATATTGCTAATGCATGATGTTCCCTTCATTAATCCTAACATTCATTTCACCTAAAGAACATAGGAAAGTAAATATTCAACTACAACATATCCCATACATGAATTATAATCCAATAACGATATCCATTAACCACATTATCATTTAATCAAGAATCCAAGACATATCCATACTACCAATACGAAGGATTCATTTTAAGGTACCAAATCCAAATGTTCCTACTCAATAATCCCAACCAATAGATATCCATAACAATTCTAAGCATTATCATTAACCATTTATAATAGAGAAAACCACATAGAACTTACATGTACACAACTCCTATTACCATTAGTGCAAATACATCAACTATTCCAAGAAGAACCATAATATCTAATTACAAAGACCATTATCCAAATTTCATATCATGTCTTGCTCAAAAGATCATCACCTACGTACATACAATATCTTCTGCAATAAAGAGCCATAGTCTTAAGCTACAAATACAATTATCCAAGGTATATGATTACAATGATGTCCTCCAAATACAAGAATACATGATAATCTGCTCCAAGGATCCATGCATAAGCTACAAGAATAAAGTACCCTCATCCACACACACGAAAATCCAATGAAGAAAATCCCAATGGAAGAAGGAATCAAACCACCCGACCATTTGGAACCAAAAAGGTCCACCCCTCATGCTCTAGAGAATGACTTAAGGTCCCCCACACACTTTAAACCTAGACTGGCACCTAACAACCAAAGGACATAATCCTATCCAACAACCACAACTGAAATCCAGCCACAAAGGTCATGATCAAATACACAACACAAGGTTCAACCATAAAGCTCAAAGACACCAGAGGTGACCATCCAAAACAAGGGCTAAGTTACTAGGACACATATAGGGAAGAGTGTCATCACATGCTATCACAACAAAAGGGATTATCTTTGTAGTCTCTTGACCCCGACACCCAATGATAACCATGTGAAACCGTCTTGACCTTTGAGAGAATCAAGGGAGTTCGGTCATGCCTACCCAAGACCTTCCCAATCTCATCCTGAGCATGTACTCGCATTCTAGGCCATGATTGGGGCACCATAGATCATATTATTATCTTATTAATATGAAACCTACTACCCAACCCATCTAAATTAATTTATTTAATATTATCACTTGCTTACAAAAAATAACTTCCAATGAGATTTGTTGGTGGTCTAGACCTCGACACCCATTGCTAGAGATCTCCTGGCAACCTATCTCTCATGACCCCAAAACTCACGTGGAAGCCACTCCCCTATCATGTTCCTAAACCTAAGGGTATAACATAAACATACTCTTGCAAATAAGGCTCTTCAAAAAGAATCATATAATAGATACATATCCATCTAAAGGATTCATAACCAAATCTGATCCATAAGCATAATTGTTTCCATATAGCTAATATTTCAATAGCATAATACATTACTCAAATCATGGTACCAATATTCTCAACCATATGACGTATCCAAAAGGAGATTCCATGAATTCACTACGAGATATAGAAGTCTCTCCAAATAGCCAAATGCAACATAAATCCAACTCAAATCAAATAAATCAGTACTGGGAACATACAAGACTCCACAACAAACCCAAAACTAGCCTTCGGTCTGACAAAATCAATCACAGACTAAAAAAAATAACTCTAAAAAGATAGAACAACAAAATGATGCCTTTACAGACTCCACTGGCGCATATAAACATTATACTGGTGCGTTCACAAAATGATTTATCACATATATCACTTTCTGTAGCGCATTTACTACTCAAATTGGCACATTGGATATTCAGGAAACATCACATATAACAGGTAAAAAAATGCATATAGAACTCAAATTAGCGCATATACTCAATAGAGTAGCACATATACAAAATGGGTAGTGCATACACAATATAGTTTAGCACTTTTGATAGCCAGAGTAGCGCATTTGCAATGGAGAGAAAAATGACTTCGACGTGAAACAACATAAAATGACTCAAAAACAAATTACGACACCAAATAAAATCTCACAAGGGTGTTATACAACCAATTATAAGGATTACAAACATATTCTGGAAGTTGAACAACTCAAACCAAGACAGATATTGCTCTACACAAGACAAGAGCACATTCACAGCAACTCAAATTATGAAAGAGTAAGAAACACAATCTTTCTACTTAATATAGCCATCAAAACATAATAAATGCAAATCTCTCTTACATCAAAAAACAAAGAAAGGGGAAAATCTAATTCCTCAAATGCATTCACGACAAAATAAACTCAAAAGTTCCCAAATCACTAGTTTACCCCAAACAAAAGAAACAAAATCATAGGAATGCATATAGCATAGGATTATCCCCTTGACATACATCAATCACAATTTCTTTTCCACAAACACGGTGTAGATAGTATATTCAAAATCAAATGCATAAAGAGGGATCCAAAACCACCGACCTAGAAATGAAGAAAATGACAAGAAAAAGGCTTGCAGAAGAGCAGACAGAACCACACCAAATCCACCACCAACCAATGAAATCACAGTTACAATAAAATCCAAATCCAAGCTCCAATACTCACTTCACATGAAAATTCATCCACCAAAATCTAGAATTCCAATAAAATCTCCAGCCAAAAGAACCCCACGCAAATCTCAAAACTTCGTATTTAAAAATCAACCAAAAATCATACCTCATCACACCGAAATCAAAATAATGAAAAATAATATTAAACATATCAACCATTCACAAAAATCAAGATAAAATATTATTTAAATAATATTAATCTCTAAATACAACTCCAAAAGCCAATAGTAAAAGAGGGTAAGTAAATAAACAATAAAATAAGTAAAAGGGTAAATAATAAAAATAAACCAATAAAATAATTAACCAATTAAACCAATGCACAAATAATATAAATACTTTAAATATGATCCCACTAAATAAACATTGATATATTATTAACTCCCAATAATTAAATACATTTATATTTAAATATTAAACCAACCATTGAATTATTTTAATCACCTATAAACTATATTTATCAATTGATTAATAAATTAGTTAATTAATAACCACAACTCCATAAGGCATCCCAACAAGGATAAAATATAATACCACATACACCTAGCAAGGCAACTCTAGCCATGACACCAACACTGACAAGGTGCCAACAAAGCCTAGAGTGTGATAAGACCTCATGTCACCTCCAATCAACTTTCCATTGGGATTAGAGACACACTTAGACTTGTGAAACTAGGTAGAGTCAATGTCTAGTACCTGCATCCTTGCACAATACTGGAACGTGTATAAAACAACATATATATTGCATTTAACATGAAATAATCAAACAAGTGAAAGAGAGTCGTGACATCATACAATGCTTGTAAACGAGTGGTATAGCATAGTCCCTTCCACATTCGTAGTGATAAAATAATCATGGCAACATAACATCATCAATAACCTCCTCACATCCAATATAAGTATGAAATATGAATAACACATAACATCATATCATCATGAACATATATAAACCTCAACATATATGTCCATCACCATAATAGTCATGAGTGTATCATCATCCATATAAACCATAATATATCAATGTCAATATGAAATGCCAAGTATCAACTATAAACATTTGAAATATAAATAAAGCCATAAGTATCTATCAAAAGCATCATAAAGAGTTTAACTAGGTCCATAAAGTCTATTGATGCACAAAAGAAAAGATGAATCAGAGAGGGGCACTACACTTTGGAAGCCCATCTAGCATCTTTTTGATATCCATTTGTTATTTTGTTGTATCCCTTTGTTCCTTTTTGTTGTCTTTATACTACTCATTTCTATTTTGACATAGATCATGAGATAATACTAGTAAATGCTCGGGAACATAGCTCCATAGATAGTCTTTATACTACTTATTGCTAACTTGACATAGATCATGAGATAATACTAGTAAATTCTTGGGAACATGACTCTATAGACAACAACATTTTTTTGAAATTTTCTAATGCCCTTAAGAAATATATACCAAATGTAAGATAGAATGACATCTCGTATGGTATTTTCCAACCACTCACATCCTTGTCACTCCTTCCACACTTTTTATACATGACTACCCTCTTCTAATTAATTTTCATTTTTTTATTGCATTAGGTTAAGTATATTTTAAACAAATCCGTTTTGTCCATATCCTATAACCGTAGTGTTTGTTTGGTTGCAACTCTTGGAGGTGTCTATGTTTTTGTAGGGAGTGGAGTTTGGTGTGCAATTTCCCAACATTTCAATGTAGGCAAGTCCATACATTTTGACTTTTTGTTCTTTTCATATAAATCTTGTGAAACTTTCTCACTTGTGTAAGGAAAGGAGTGTTGAGGATTGGTTTATTTTGTACTTTTTCTTGTGGCCCCATGGGTTCCACTTTTCTACATTTATAAAGGCTTTTTTAATGTTTTTATCCTTCCCTTGCTTACCTTGTGAGAATGTGATATTTGTAAGGACTCTTGAGAACTTTTCCATTAGTTTTTACTTTCCCATGTTCATCATCCTCTCTTGTTGCAAACAATCAATCTCCACTTGAAGGCCATGGTGAAATTGATGTAAATAGTGAATTGTAATGTTTATTTTGTGTGAATACTATAATTGGTATTATAAAGCTTGATATCTTCCTTTTATATTGGTTTATCTTGCACTGTGAAAGGAAATGCATTGATGTTTTGTATCCTCCTATCCATATATGATATGTTTTGTACCTTTCTCTAGCCATTTTTCTTTTGGACTGGATTTTTTTATTCTTTATACTATTATCAATAAATGTTCAGGCATTTTATATTTTATCCAAAGAAAATTTGTCATTTTCTTCGTGTATGCTTGCCAAATTTGCAAATTATATCAAGGTAAAGATTTGAAGGTGAAATTTAAGATTTGCATCTATGCATATTATTTTTCAAATCTTGAATTTATGATTTAGTGAATTTAGATTTTAAAATGTATCTTTTATCGTTACATGCGATCTTTGAATTTTTGTCAATTTATCATTTATGATTTGTAAACACATTGATTAATTTTGAAACTTTTGTAAACAATTCTATATAAACATTAATGAATGTTGAGTGGATGTAAATTAAATTGTATGACTTCACATTAATCTAACAATTTCATTTTCTGCATAATTAAAATTTGTTGATTTTGATGTGGTTTTGCCTAGAATCAACTTTGACCATTTGTAAATTGCTAAGTGTAAATTATAAATTTTAAGAGATGGACTATATTTAAATCATATGAATCCAATTATGTATGCAATTTTAATTTTAAATTGGTGAAAATGAGTCAAAATAACATTGCAAACCAACTATTGAAGTTTCCAGGAAGTTTATACATTGTGTGATAGCTCATAATTTGTGTTAGAAAGGTAAGTCCACACTTGTAATCCAATTGCAACTACATTTGAAATTAATGTATTATAAAATTGGCATGTTTATACCTTGAAGAAATCCTTTATAAATGTTATATTGACTTTCCATGTCATTTTACAACTTTGTGAAACTATGAATTGTGAGCGAATGAAGATGATATAAAGTATTTAAAAAGATACACCTATCAAATTGTATTAAAAACCTATATTTTACATTGAGATCTAATCTTCAACACTTAATCACATTCTCAAATTATATTGATGGAGGAGTTGCAATAGAATGAGGAGATTGAAATTGACTTCAAGCCACTTATGGCTACAACCAAGAATTGATTACTTTGCTTTGATAAGTATTTCAACACTTCAAAACAATTATCAATGTATGTGACCAAGAATTAAATGATGTAAGAATTAATTTTTTCAACTTGTAATGTCCTAAAATTACACCCCTCGCAATTTTCAACTGCATTTGGGTCTTCGCCTTAGTGTTTGCGCCCCACAGCCTGATCAGAGACCTGAATATGCTCATGCACACCAAAAGCACCTTGCAATTCAATAATGTACTCAAGGGTCACCTTGATCTTGCCCCAAAATATGGCGCCCTAGTCCTCACTAGGACCAAGGCATGGCGCCCTGGGACCCCTTAATTGGGGCCTATCTTGATCCCCTCCCTTGGACCTAACTCAAATTTGAAGCAGGAAAATCCCCCCTATGTCGAATCAAGTTGGGAAATTAGTTAATAAATCCTATTGACAAGTATATAAGAGGGATTTCCCCTCTCATTTGACAGATCATGAAATTACATCAAGCATTCAAGAGCAATTGAGCATTTTCAGTCTTCCTTCAAGCTTTGGAGCAACAATAAAGTCAAGATTTCAATCATTGAAGAGGATATCATCATTCTACTTCATGAAATCATAATTCCATGTGGAGGCAAGAAAAACTTCACAAGGAGGTATAAGCATTTCATTTTCAAGAAATTCAACATCCCCTCGAAGAGGAGGATTTCTACTTTCAGTCATTTCATTTACATTATTTCAACCACTTGGTTAATTCCCAAACCGGGGTTTCACCTAAAGGCAAACACCTAATCTTAACACATTTCCCTTTCTTTATGTGTGCAAGAAATAGGTGCACATCTATACTTTTGGAATTAATCTTTATTTGCAGAGATGAAAAAACCCTTTTCAACATGCGGAAAGCTCGAAGGTGGAGGGTACCCCTGTCTAGACACATAGTCCCTACAAATTTTGCCCGATTTCGTAGAGCAAATCCAAATCATCTCAAACTTCTCATATCCAGAGGTGCGCAACTGAATCCTGAATCTGTAGCTCATTGTTTTTGCATACTTTTTCTTCATTTCCAACACTTAATCTTAATTCAACTAGTCAACTTACAAAAGAGGGTCAATTGCATTCTAATTTCAACCAATCTACTTAGTGTTCAGTCCTTTCATCCTTTGGGATTGGATCTAGTAGATCCATCCCCTTATTTTAAATGTAAAGTTTCCTCAAGTGAAAATTGAGCTTAGTGAATTTTCCCTTCCAAGTGGATAATTTGCTAAGCTCCCAGTTTTCCACTTTACATTTTGGTGAATTTGACTCCTTACACCCTTAATTTTGATTTTTTGTTTTCAGATCTGAGTATTTGCAATTTAATATTCAAATTTTCATTTACAAGTTTAATTTCCTTGCATTTTAAAAAAAAATTAGAGGTTGAATTCACAAAAACCCTAATTTTTGGATTCAAAATAGAACTTGTCATTTGTCTAAATTGGATTGATTGTTTTAGATCTGAGAACTTTTCAATTTTGCAATTCAAGTTTTCATTTACACTTTCAATTTTTAAAAAAATTAAAAATTAAGTGGTTAAATAACAAAACCCTAATTTTTAATTTTAAAATTGACCTTATGGATTGTGTAGATCTTGAATTAATTTTCAGATTTGGGCCTTTGCTTCAATTTCAAAATTCATTTTACCTCCTTGCAACATTCAAATTTTAAATTTAAAATTTTTAAATTAAGTAGTTTATGCAACAAACCCTAATTTTTAAAATTAAATTAATCTTGTGCAAATTCAAATTTTCCTTTAAGCATTTAATTGATTCAATTAAATCTAAAGTCTCTTGTTGTCCCTCTAAACATCATAAAAGTCGCCCCTTAAGTGTGTCCTTTTTGTTCTTCTTTCAATTAATCATTTTATCAAACATCCTAAGTGTGTCCTATTTCAACTTTCAAGGATTATTTTTCGCATATCTCGACATCTCCAATTCTCATATCCTTCTGGAATTTGCATTAAAATTACAATATCTTGCTTCCCTAAAATTTTGGTAAAAAGTTGGCCGGACCGTGTGTTCGGACCATGCTGCTACCACCTTGTTCTTGACTTTTTCTGCTCAAATTTCAGGAGCTTGTTTTGACTGATTTTTATTGTACAATTCTAGAGTTTTGTGAAATTTTATTGATTTTAGGTCACCCTAAGGTCGAAAACAAATCTGAATTTCAACATTTCCATTTTCAATTTAAATTTTAAAATTAAGTGGTTAGCTAAATATACCCTAATTTTTAAAATTAAATTGATTTCTTCAATATTTCAACATTTCAAAATTTCAAAATTTTAATTAAGAGGTTAGATTTGGACAACCCTAATTTTAATTTTGATTTTTCCTCCTTTCAAACTTTTAAAATTAAGAGGTCATTTTCAGCCCTAATTTTGAATTCAAATTTTTAATCTTCTAGGGGATAATTTCAAATTTAATGTAAGAGGTTATTTTAACAAAGCCCTAATTTTAAATTTCAAATTCCTATGAGATTGCATTATTCTTTCCAATTTCTTTTTCTTGGTGCATGAGTTGTACTCCTATTAGTCCTACCTATAGTATCCCCATTAGAAGAAGTTGTAAAATTAAGGTTGCCCAAGGTTTAATTACCGAGGAAATGGAGCCTAATTTGGCTAGCTTTTTCAATGAGGATATTGGTGGTTCTTCTAATTCTACAGATATTCTTGTTTACCCTCTTGATAATTCTCACAATGAGGAGGATTTACTAACTAGAGTCTCTATTGACCAATTGGCGAAGATGGACAATCAATTTGATAATCTTCAACAATGGATGAGTCAAGAATACCTAGAAAGTGAAGTTCTCCCATTGATTCAAGGATTAAAAAGAATGATTCAAAGTGATAAACATGGTGTTGATATCTTGTGTGGTATTGCTCATATTTTAGATTCTAATATCATGCCTGTGAAAAGTTGTGCTAAAAACGTAGGTTATACACAACCTCCTAGTCAAGTTAATCATTTCATTCCTTTAACAACTCCTATGACTAGTGTTCCTACATTCACATCAAACATCATGGCTACCTCTACACAAAATGTTATACCTACAAGTGTTAGTCATGGGGGCAATACCTCTTCTTTCATTTCTCCTACCATGAGTGTTCCCCTTGTTACCCAATCACATTCACCACCTATAAATGTTAGCCAAGGGGGAAACTCCTTCAATCACAATTCCTTTATTCCTCCTATGAGTCTTCCATGTGTTACCCAATCTTATCCATTACCTACTTATCATAGTGTCCGACGTCCTTATTCTCAATCTCTTCCTTCATTCAACAATATCACTTCACTCTCTCAATCCAATATATCTAATTTCAATCCTTCTATCGAAGCTACAATCAATAGTCTATCCCAAACAATGTCTTCCTTACAACAACAAATAGATTCTATGAATCAATCCAAGTATAATGTGCCCACATTTGATGTAGCGAGCCCATTATCCAATGACATTGTTAGAGTCATCTCTCCTAAACATGTATAAGTCCCTCAATTGGAACTTTATAATGGAAAAGGTGATCCCTTAACTCATGTGAAAACATTCCAAACTTTGTGTAGTGACTTTGCTCATGACCAAAGGTTGTTAGCAAAATTGTTTACTAGAACATTAAGGGATAGAGCTTTGCAATGGTATTGTTCTTTTCCTCCTTGTCCTATTACTTCTTTTCAACAATTGGCTAATGCTCTTATTCAATAATTTCATAATAACATTGGCCCTAAAGTTACTTTGACTGATTTGATGCATTATAAACAAGGAGTTAAAGAAAATGTGACTAATTTTATTGGTAGATATAAGCATTTGTATTCTCAAATTTCTTTTCCAGTGCTTGATCAAGACATTTAAAAGTTTTTCACTCTCATTTGGGTGCATTTTCCAACAAATATTTTCAATGAGCTATGGTTTTCTTTTGCTTTGTCATATTTTACGCAATTTGTGTCAAATTTCCCTTTTTTTTTGAAACCTTGCCCGTGTTCGTCGGAAGTCCTCATCGGAATTCCGACGAAAATGGGATATGTTTTTAAAAAAAAAGTAATGTACGCGCCTTCATTATACGCGAGAATGGTGCAAAAATGGGGAGGAATCGGGCACATGATGAGAACATGATGAGCGTTTTTTAGAGTTTTTGAGATTGGGTAAGTTATGATCTCTTGCCATTGCCATTGTGTTATTTATTTTTTCACTGCAAATCTGATTTACATTTTGCATTTTTTTACATTTACATTTTGCAGGTTGAGGCAATTCCAAGTGTCGACCC
Source organism: Cryptomeria japonica (assembly GCF_030272615.1). Taxonomy (NCBI): domain Eukaryota; kingdom Viridiplantae; phylum Streptophyta; class Pinopsida; order Cupressales; family Cupressaceae; genus Cryptomeria; species Cryptomeria japonica. The sequence goes on from NC_081408.1 coordinate 326,754,228, forward strand.
GGGTTTGATTCAATTTTTAGAAAGTTCACCATTATTTTTCTCCTGGCTTGCATTGTACGTATACATTCTCAAATTCTTTTCTGCATATTAAAAACCCCAAATACTTCTTGTACAAAATAGTATGAACATTAAGAGGGATTTTCCTATACTTGATCGAGCTCTACATGGTTTGTAATCCTTGATTCACAATATTCTTATATAATCCTAAAAGAGTGAAATAATGAAAGAGTTTACATTGAAAACTACTAACTCATGGCAAACTATACCATAGACTATTAGCCCCACAATCCCCTCAAGTAGCACTAGCACAACTATCAAATAACCCAAAGAACATTAGAAACACGAAAAATCTATATACCCCCCATCCTAATAAATGCATGGACCATACATAATTCAAATGCAATTACATAAGATACAGGATGGTAGCCGCTCGATTACCCAGATATACCAATTTTTCTATACTTGCATCTGACAACCAATTTTCCTCAGTATTCATCATCCTCCTAAAGGGATCCAAGTCACAATTGATTACCCTAATTCGGAATACCTCCCAAGACTTGGCCAGGAAGTTTTCCTTCCTCTTTCTCTCTAGATTCAGCCTTTCGATCTCCTCTTCCTCAACTTCTGGATCTTCTTCTTCATCTAAAAAGAAAGTTGCAGGGTTAAAGTAGACCCTCAAATTACTAGAACATTCCTCCTCTAGTTCTATAATAGCACTACCAACAATGTCTACATTGACTTCTCTGACAAAGCCAACAAGTTGCACAACGCATTTTTCCTTCGAGGCAAGGATGTTCACCAGAATTGTGAGCACCGCTTCATACACATAACCATCACATCAATGCCTGTTTCCACTCAGTACCTCTACCACTAACCCCCTAATAGCATCTTGTCCCTCCACATCAATGCCAAAAATCCTTTTGCATTGTTCCTCCAGTGTTTCCTCCCTGCACATACAACTCACACCAAAATAATGACCCATTCTAAAGCTAGCTCCATTCAACTCCACAATCAAGAAACATTTCCCCACATACCTTAAATAGCCTTTCTTACCACTAAAAGTTTCCCAGGAAATTCAGATATATCTAATCCTTATTCAAATCTGACCCCTCCCCCAAGAAACCACGAACTATGTCTAGATCGGGTTGATTTCACCCCGCAGCCAAATAATCCACTTTAGTCTCATCCTTAGATTTTCTTAGGATCTTCTTACAGTGAATCTAATTGTTGTACATTCTAGTCGATACACATTGTACTACTCCCTCTGGAAATTCATCTCTTCTAGTTGCAAGAGATGACAACACCAACACATGAGACAGACAAGACACCCGTTCTGACAAAAGTTGCTACCTATATCTAATCCCAACAAATCTCTTTGGTACCATTACTGCTACAAAGGCCAAGATGCTATCAATATTTCTTGCTTTGAAAGGAATCTCGATGCACACTTGATTACCCAATTCCTTTCTTGACCATAGTCTCTGCATTACTAAAAAGAATATCTATGAAAGATTTATCTCAACCGATGCTATTATCAATTGTCTGATCCAAAACTGCTCTGACCCCCTTATTTGCAAGTCAATCTTCCGCCCTGTTGCCTTCTTTATATGTGTGTTGCATCCTATAATCCACTAAATAAATCAATATTTGTTCAATCCTGTGAGTCCACATTTGAACTCTCCAATTAGGAAAATATCCTTTTGAAATCAGATTTCAATTACATTTATTAATAGGTAAATGCTCATCGTATGAGCCACATCTTGAAATTATACTATCAATAAACTCTCTCTTGGAAGGGATACGAACAATAGTTGATAGGGAATATGAGTGAAGTCCTATCTCCATATACGTGACGTTCACTCCATTGTAAACAATGAAGACTAATACAAAATTGTCAATCATTGAATAGATTTTCTTGCATGAGAAGTTACAACTTCAAGATCAATTTTTATCTATAGTTTTTTGTGACATAGATTTTACAAACAAGAGAAAGAATAATAAAATTAGATTCAATGAATATACCTACATAACTATAAATATATATATGCATGTGTGGTGCCACAATTTTTGAATAGTAGTAAAAGCACATCTTTTTGGAATACCAAAGGAACTTTAATGTTGTCTTTAAAATGATTCATACATCTGTAATCTTAAAATTTGTAGAAGTGCTAATAGTATCTTCTTCTTGTATCATTTTACACATAACAATTAATCTCCCTTTATAAAGAGTGAAATAGTTTGACATTGAAGGGACATGCCCTTTCAAAAACACAACTAACTAATTGACAAATAACTAATGAATTCTTAACAGAAACAAATTAAATAAACCAAGATGATGGATGTAATCATCACTACAGTAATATTGGAATTCCTTGGTTCATTTCCTCATGGCATTCTCCAGCGTGTAAGCCCGACCAACCACATATCTCACAAAGGGTGCCATGTCTCCATTTTTATCAACTTGTGCCCTTGACCTGTCTAGAAATCCAATCAAATTTCCTTGATGGGTATTTCTCTTTTGAGTTGGATCAACATTAAACCCTCTTTACAAAAATATTTATTCCAGTGGGAGCAAGGAGGGTTCCTCAGGCACTTTCTGTCATGTGATTTTGGTAAGAAAAATTTTGTAGCTTCATTCCAAGGGTGATAAAAAGGCTTGGTGATGACAACTTTAGGTGGTGAAAACTTTGGTCATAACAGGACCATCTGTGGGTCGTTATTGGATTAAACAACTGACAAAAGTGCCCCTACACCACCTAGTTCAGACACTCCTATTTATAAGAATTTCCTACAATTGCAAAATAAAATTGGAATGAAGATCTATCATCTTGTCAATGACTCATTTCTCTAGCTTGTAATAAAAAAAGGGAAGGTTACCGAATTCATTTCTACATGGCCTTATTAGGTTACCTATTACATCTTCTAAGTGGCCTTATTAGGACCTTACAAACATATTTCATTCTCAAACCCTTAATTAACCATTAAACCCCAATAATATCAAATAATGATATAAATATGTCTGCAAAGATAAAAAATGGAATGGTGAGTCGATGTAATCAGTTTTGATATCAATATAACATGGTTTTCTACTCATTTTTCATGTTTTTGACAGTATAACAATCTGATCACTTGAGTTTTATGTGTTAATACCTTGAAATTTTGGTTTATCTTCTATTGGATTTGATGTGGCACTAAAAAAAGTTCAATTTAGTTTTTATTCTATTCAAATCCATCATTGTTTAGGCAAGATATTCAAGTTTTTGTCCAAATTACAAACCCTCGGTCTAGGGTATCCAGTGACTGGTAAAAACGTAATAACTTTTGTTTTCCCTTGCATCAAGTTCCCAAACTTGGTAGTATAGAGGGGAAGGATGTGTAAAATATGTGTTTAATCTTGCATGAGACCATGTATGGATTGACACGTGTGTTGGTGGATGAATATGACTAAAAATATGTCTCAGACTGAGACAAAGCAGTGAAGTGTCAGTTTGATAAAGGTTTTGTGCATGTAGGTTGCTTGGAAGGGAAAGTGGTGGTTTGGAGAGATGTAATAGTGACTTTTGAATGTTTCCAAGTGTTTAAAAGGGTAAGGGACACTTGTTTGGGGTTGTGTTGGGTGACTATCTCAGATAAAGGTATGAATGTCACAACTGACAGTGAATTCTTGTGTTGGAACTTAAGTTGCAGTCAAAGGTTGGATTGTTAGTTGCATTGGAGAATAGTATTGAATTTTGTTGAAGGTCTCTTAATATGTGTGAGGAGTCAATATTCCTAAGGTTTAAGGGTTTTTTTCAAACCAAGAGTTGTTAAGGGTTGTTGAATACTTAAGGGGAAAGTTTATGGGATAGTCACAACCATATAAGTTGTTTAATGTGTTGACATAGGTTTGAAGTTGTTAATAAGCCATTGTGAGTTCTTTGGAGTATAAGGATGGTTTGGTTGTGTGTAGGTGAGTCTAGGTTGTTACCACAAGAAGTGGAGCCTAGTTATCAATACAAGGGTTGTTGAGTTGTCAATATGAAGGATGTTGTCATAGGAATGGGTATGTGTTCAAACAAAAGTTGTAGACCAGAGTATGTTATGACCATTAAGAGCATTGTTTGTGAGATCAAGTCTGGAGGGAAAGGTTGGCTAAGGGTGTTGAGGCCTAATGCATGAAGTCTTGACCATAGTAGTAATTTGAAGAAGCAAAGAGATTGTGAGTGAGTCATGAATGATGGTGGATCTTGGAGATAGGTCCTGATTGTGAGTTTGAAGGTGTTATTACCAAACAAAGTCAGAGCCATGAAGTGTTTCATTGTAATTGTTAAGAGGACCATGATGACTCCTCATAATTACATGACCCTCCTTGTGTTCCTATGGTGTTCAGGTGCTCCTGCACCACTTGTGACCTCTCTTTCAAGAGTACAAGTTCTCCACCACTAGGCCAACTCAGTTTGTCTTCGAACTCATGCATTGCCACTACTTTGTAGGCATTGATATCACTGTTTCATAGCACAGTAAACTATCAATATATATGCATCCACATTGTCTTGGTTTATTTCTAACTTTGGGAGTCATGGGGTTAAGTATTATTGGTGTCACTGTCCTCATACTACAATGGTCACTACTTTGATATTACCAGAGTGCTTTGACATTGTTGTAATATAGTTGTTTCTCTTGTGATCTATCAATGATTGTTGTTCATGATGATAGTGATGCCTCCTATTCTGGTCATGCCTAGGACAAAACATATACCTATGCTTTAAGTTTTCTTATTAACCTTAAATTGGCATTATGTTGATCTCCACAAAACCTTGAATTACCCATCCCTAGGACATCCCCGCACCGGGTACTTGGAGTACCCGAGTACTATGTTACTATGTTGAATGTTCAATGGTTTTGGTTCTTTGCACAATTTTTCTATGTTTAAGTATTTCAATATGGTATATTATACTAAAAAATAATTTCATAACTAACATTTCAAGTTCTTTATAACTATTTCTAAGAATAATTTTGTACTTGTGACATCGTTTTGCTTAGTTTGTGAAGGTTATAGACCGAAGTTTCCATAGCCCAATTTTTTTGCCTGTGAAGAAAGATCATGTCAGATAATATCAGCAAAGAACAAAATAAGGAGACAATTACTAGATTGTGGTCTAGCTTGAAAAGAAAAGGTGATGGAAAATTTTATTGTCCCTACAAAAATTGTAAGGGATTAAAGACTAGAAGACTTCTAATCGCAACAGTTGAGAAACATTGTAGGCAACATGGTCACATTGAAGGGGGGCATGATTGTCGTCCATTAGTAAGTTGATCATTATATCATTTTAATAATTTATATACATAAGAAACCACCTGATGATGAGATCATGATCATGGTTTATTTATGTGGATCATTTTTATATAGGTGGAGTGCCCTAGGGCACATGATATGGACTACCACAACCTAGAGAGTGTAGTTTTCCAAGTGGAGGAACATGGAGGTGTGAATATCAAAGATGAAGATAATGATCCTATGGAAGAAGATGATTATGTGCTAGAAAAAATAATTGAAGATGATGGTACAAATACATTGATCCACGACAAATTTAGTGCTAGTGCAACTGATCATGATGATCAAGATAACTTTGATGTTGTTCATGATGTACCTCTACTTGAGAAGGCATACAAGCCCCTTTATGAAGGCTCCCAAATAACTCTTTCTTTGTTGTATTGTTGTTGGTGAACTTGAAGGTTATGAACAATTTATCCAACATAAAAATCTCACGTATGTTAAGGCATGTCATAAATGTCATCTTTTTTCATCTATTTTTGTTGTTATTTCATTATAGTTAATAAAGGGTGAAACACACACAATTAAGATTCTTTATATTAACAAATTATATGTTTGGTTGTAGATTGATAGGTGAGTTTTTGTTACCACCATCAAATATTCTCCCTTGCTCATACCGAGAATTATTTTCCATTATGAAATATATTGGAATGGAGTATACAACAATAGATGCATGTCCCAATGATCATATTAAATATCATAAATAAAATGAATTTGCAATAGAATGCCCTGAATGTCATATGAGTAGATATCAAATAGATCAACTAACAAAAAAGGTGTCTCACAAGGTTGTTCGTTATATTCCCATTATTCCACATTTGCAACGATTATTTAGGTGCGAAATCTTGGCGCAATTTATGGAAAACCATGCACACAATAGAAGTCGAGATGACATTATTCGAATGCCTATGGATGATTCTGCATTTATGGACATAGAGGAAAAGTGGCCACACTTTAAAGAATAACCTCGTAATCTCAGGCTTTCATTGGCAGTGGACGGTGTTAATCTATTTGGAGAGTTGAGATCTACTTACTCCGTGTTGCCTATTTTTGTTATCAACAATAATATTCCTCCATGGATGTTAGTAAAGAGGGAGCACATAATGTTGGTAATGATTGTTCTAGATATTTTTTCATTTAATATTCATCTACATTAAATTATAAATATCGCAGCAAAATGGTCATAATAATTATGTAATGTTTTTGTTCATTCAACGAGGCAAGTACCAAGTAGAAGATATGAATGTATATATTGAGCCTCTTATCGATGAGTTGTTGGAGTTATGGAATGGTGTCACTATGTATGATGTCTCTAGACCAATAGGACAAAGACAATTTCAATTCCACGCAATGCTTGTATGGACAATTCATGATGCCCCAGGGCTAACACATTTTTGTGGTATGTTATAGTGTTCAACTTGCGCATAATTATAAATATAAAAATTATCATATTTAATCCAATTATACATGACCTTGTAGGTCTTCAAACAAAGGGAAAATTTTCATGTCCAATTTGTGGTCCAAAGATGAAATCTTGTCGTTCAAAAAATTTAGGAAAGCAGGTGTTTGATGAGTATAGGCACTTCCTCCACAAAAATCATAAGTACTGAAATATTGAAAAACATCTTTTCAATGGGAAAGAAGAGAATGCATCAAAGCCACAAAGAATGACACCTTCCCTATGCAAGTTGGAATATAATAGAATTAATCGTCAAGGTAATGTCATTCCATCTAATGGTTTATGTTTTGAATTTATATTTTTATATTGTGTTTTGTTTACTGATGATGTGATTAATGATGATTGTCATTGTTAACTTTTTAAACTTATATGCCTCATGAAGGTCGTCAAGGAATTAATGACCACCTTCCAAAGGGACTAAAAAGTTGTTAGGTCCCAGAGACAACTGAGAGGGAGGGGGGGGGGGGGGGGGGTGAATCAGTTGTCTAATAAATTTAATCCAAAAACAACTTAATCAACTTTTTGCTTAATACCGGTGAAACAATCTTTTATACCGGTGGACAGTTTTATCAGATAATTGTAATACCAGTAAATATTAATGCATGAAACAAAAGGATAAAGTCATCCACAACACATAACACCAATATTTGTACGTGGAAACCCTGTAAGGGGAAAAACCACGGTGGGAAACCTTACCCACAATTAGATGATACTACTGTATATAGTAAGTGTATACAAATGGGGTCTGCACATGCAGAAAGGCCAAGCACCTAGAGCTCACTGCTCAAACACAAAATAGGAGTCACACTGACTACAGTTGGATGGTTAAATCCAATAAGGACGTATTGCTCAAAATATCATCTTCATATGCTGGATTCAGTATTGGTGTAGTTCTGATATGCTTTCACAAAACCTTCCTTCACCTTCAAATGATGTCTGCGTGTATAGCTCTGCTTATTCTCGCATATACGTTCACACAAATCTTCTTCGCATTCCCTTTTTGATCTTACAAATAAGATCTTACATTTATATCATAACCTAAGACCAATTTTAGTAGGTCGGCTCTACAAGATATTACAATAAAATCATTTTACAAATAAATTAATGCCCGATGCAATAACCGATTCAACATGTCGGCTTAATGCATTTACAACAACAATAAGTCATCTCCATAGCGTGCCATGCTGATCTGGAAAGGATAAACCTGTCGGTGTATAATTTGGACCTATTTGCTAGTAACAACAAATATGAAAATTCAAATATACCAATAAACAAAACTCCAAGACATGGTGTCCACACGATGTCTTCGACATAACTAAGTGTTTTCCATGCCCTTCCAAGTGCCCGTGATCATTATATCCTGTCGGTGTACTAGATACCAATGACTGTGCATAAGTCACTTGCTTGCTGGTGAATGTTGTTGATTCTCCAAAGTGCCAGAGTTGATAAGTGTTTAGTAGGTGTTGACATCAATGACAAAACCATACCAAAATACCAACAATCTCCCCCTTTGGCATTGATGGCAACACAAGATGGAAAAACCATCAAAGTGCCAAAACAGAAATGCCAAATACCAAAAGCCAACAATCTCCCAAAGTAATCAATCTCTCCCCTTGAGAGTAACATGTGTTTCCTTGTGTTTTTCCATACCAATCTCTCCCCCTTTGACATCAAATGCCAAAGTTATTACCAAGCCAAGTTCATATACAAAATACCAATCAATTTAGTATACCAACTACTCCCCCTGAGAAGTAGCTTCCTCATCAAAGCCGGAGTAAAATATTTCTCTGTTAATTATGTCGGTTGATGACAAACATCAACTTCCTAAGTCTCTATCGGTGGGGGTATGACCCCAAGCTGGTCTCTGAGATATTCAAAAGTCTCCTTAGGCAGAGGTTTAGTGAAGATATCTGCAATCTACTCTTTAGTATTCACATAAACCAGTTTTATTTCCTTTGCTTCAACATTTTCCCTTAGAAAATTCAGTTTGATGGAAACATGTTTGGTTTTAGAATGTAGTACCGAATTCTTAGATATATCAATTGCTGCAGTGTTATCACAATAGATAGTTATAGGTTCCTTGCATTTTACCTTTATGTCTTTCAACATTTTCTTAAGCCATAGTACCTGTGTATAGTTAGTTGTTGCTGCAACATATTCTGATTTCGTTGTTGATAAAGATGTACAACTTTGTTTCTTACTCAACCAAGAAACTAGTCTGCATCCAAGAAAGAATGCTCCGCTGGTGGTGCTTTTTCTATCATCCACATCTCCTACCCAATTTGCATCTATGTATGCACATAATTTAAAGTTTTCATCTCTAGGATACCATAATCCAAGATTTATAGTGCCTTGTAAGTACCAGAAAATCCTTTTTACTGCTGATTCATGATTTTCTTTGGGATTACTCTGAAATCTTGAAACAATACATACTGCATTCATGATATCAGGTCTGGTTTATGTCAAATATAGTAAACCTCCTATCATAGATTTGTATCTAGTTGGATTAACAGGTGTAGATTCATCCCTTAGTGATAGTTTGTCATTTGTAGTCATAGGTGTGCTTACCGGTTTAGAGTTCTCCATCCCAAATTTCTTTGGTAAGTCCTTTAAGTATTTGGATTGACTCAAGAATATACCTTTACCAGTCTATGAAATCTGCAATCCTAAGAAGAATTTTATTTCTCCAATCTTAGACATTTCAAATTCTTGCCGCATTTCAATAGAAAATTCTTTACATAATCCATCTTCTCCTCCAAAGATTATATCATCAACAAAAACTTCTATAACCAAGATGTCATCATTAGTCACTTTATAATATAAGTTGTTGTTAGCATTACCTTTAGAAAAACCAATCTTCAAAAGATACTTATCCAATCTTGCATACCAAGCTCTTGGAGCTTGTTTCAATCCATACAAAGCTTTTCTTAACCTGCAAACCATATCTTTGTTATCTGTCAAACAAAAATCCATCAGGTTGTTCAATGTAAACTTCTTCTTCAAGATCTCCATTCAAAAATGTACATTTAATATCCATTTGATATACTTTGTAGTTCTTGTGTGCTGCAAAAGCCAAAAAAAATCTGACTGCCTCAATTCTGGCTACCGGTGCAAAGGTCTCATTGTAATCAATTCCTTCTTTCTAAGAATATCCCTTACACACTAGTCTTGCTTTATTTCTGATAACCTTACCATCTTCATTAAATTTGTTTCTGAATACCCATTTGGTTCCAATTACATTTTTATCTTTAGGCCGGGGAACTAATGTCCAAGTGTTATTCTTCTCAATTTGTTCTAATTCTTCTTCCATAGCTTTAATCCAATATTTATCTTCACATGCCTCATTAACTGATGATGGTTCAATTTGAGAAATAAGACATACCTCTTTATTTTCCAATCTTCCTCTTGTCATAACTCCTTTATACTTGTTTCCAATTATTTGATCTTTAGAATGATTCAGTTTTACATACCGGGGTGTCTATGTTTGTTGTTGTTCCTTAGTTACTGTGGAATTTTCAGATGATACCGGTGTAACTGGATCTTCATTTTTGTACCGGTGGATTCAGTGTAGGTTCATTTGATAGAATTTCTGTTGTCGATTCAGAATCTATATACCTTGAAGTTCCTCTGAATTGTTCATCAATCTTCACATTTGTACTTTCAACAATTTTCTACAATCTTTTGTTAAAACATCTATATGCTTTACTCTTAGATGAATAACCAAGAAATATTCCTTCATCACTTCTAGGATCAAATTTCCCAATGTACTCATCTCTTCTAATATAGCATTTACTTCCAAAAATTCTAAAATATTTAAGAGTAGGAGTAATACCAAACCATAGTTCATGAGGGGTCTTACTGGTTTCACCTTTGATGTGAACTTTGTTGAATGTATAGACCAATGTACTTACTACCTCTCTCCAATATACATGTGGTAGGTTTTCTTCTGATAACATACTTCTTGATGCATCCAAGATAGTTTTGTTTTTCCTTTCAACAACTCCATTCTGCTATGGTGTCTGAGGTGCTGATAGATGTCTTCTGATTCCATTTACTTCACAGAATGCATTAAATTCCTTAGATGTAAATTCTCCTCCTTGATCTGATCTTAGACATTTGATTTTCTTACCGATTTCATTTTCTACCGTTGCTTTGAACAGTTTGAACTTTCCAAGTGCTTCTGATTTTTCTTTGAGAAAAGTAACCCAACACATTCTAGAATAGTCATCAATGTTTAGCATGAAATATCTATCACCTTGTAAGCTTTTAGTTCTAGCCAGACCACATAAATCAGTATGAATTAAATCAAGAGCATTATTGGATTTTTATGGAATACTTTTGAAACTAGCTCTAACTTGTTTTCCAAATTGACATTCCTTACATACTATATTGTGAGGTTTGACAATTTTAGGTAAATCTCTAATTGCCTTAGTAGTACTGATTTTCACCATGCAATCAAAGTTTACATGACAGAGTCTCTTATGCCATAGCCAACTTTCATCAATATGTGCAATCAAGCATGTCTTTTCACTGTTATTCAATTGAAAGATATTACCTCTAGTCTGATTACCGGTTGCAATTTCCAAACCAATTCTATTCATGATTTTGCATTTTCCATTTTTGAATTGTAACTCAAATCCTTTCTCAACTAATTGACCAACACTCAAAAGATTATTCTTCAAACCTTCAACATAGTAAACATTGTCAGTGTTATGCTTACCATCAAGAGATATTGTACCCTTACCTTTGATCAAACAAGCTTTGTCATCTCCAAATCTCACTAAGCCTCCATTGTATTCTTGAAAGTTCAAGAATTTACCTTTATCTCCTGTCATATGATGTGAGCATCTTGAATCAATGATCCACTCATCCTTTACTTCAATTTTAGCTACCAAGGCCTACTCTACCGGTTGCACTATAGGTGCCAGTTGATCTTCTATTATAGCAACAAAAACCCATCCATTGTTTGCCAGATCCTCATCAAAATCATCGATCACTCCTTCATCAACAAGATAAAAATATTTGTCTTTATTCTTATTAAACCCATATCTCTGATATTCAAGGTTAGGCTTGTATGTTCTTCTAGCTTCTTCTCTTAGTCTAGCATGTCTATCAGGGCATCTTGAGGCCATATGACCAATCTTATTACAGTTAAAACATTTAAAGGGTGCTTTACCTTCATACTTACTTCCAACTGGACCTTTAGGCATTTTCCTTGCAAATAGTGCTTCAAGTTCTTCATTTTCTTTCCCACTTTCGTTAAGTTCTCTTGCATAAAAGGCTTTCCAATCAGATTTGTCAAATGATGATGCAGATGATGTTGATGCTTTAAAGGATAAATCTATCTTTATAGTAGCAACAAGACCAAATTCCTCAATTTCAAAGGCTGAAAGTTTTCCAATCAATGTATCTCTAGTTACTGATGTGTTAGGCATTGTTCTTAATTCATTTATAGCAGTAACCTTCATTTTATATGCCGATGGCAATCCTCTTAAAATTTTTGAAACAATTTCATCCTCACTTAAGGTTCCTCCACAACATTTAATACCCAAACCAATTTCATTAACTCTTTCCATAAAAGCATAAATCCTTTCATCTTCTTCCATTTTCAGATTTTCATACCTGACCCGGAAGCTTTCAAGTTTTGTAATTTTGATTGTGGGATCTCCTTCATTTAGTGTTTCTAGATGATCCCAAATAGCTTTAGCAGTAGACCTATCTAATAGTCCCATGATTTTCTGATCTGTTAATGCGCTCAAAAGTGCTTCTCTTGCTTTGCAATCATTTTCCTCATCTTTAGTCAATTTAGGTGGATTAGGCTGACTTTGAGTAGGAGCAGTATAGCCATTCTTTGTAACATCCTAGATGTCTTTTCCAATGCAATTTAGATGTGTCTCCATTCTAATCTTCCATATGCCATAGTTGGTTCCATCAAGTTTAGGACTGTCCTTCTTGAAATAGTAGACATTGGATCTCCTCAAGCTGTTAAACTTCTGCAAAAGAGGACTAGGCTCTGATACCATTTGTTAGGTCCTGGAGACAACTGAGGGAGGGGGGGGGTGAATTGGTTGTCTAATAATTTAAACCAAATACAACTCAATCAACTTTCTACTTAATACCGGTGAAACAGTCTTTTATGCCGGTGGACAGTTTTATCAGATAATTGTAATACCGGTAAATATTAATGCATGAAACAAAAGGACAAAGTCATCCACAACACATAAAACCAATATTTGTACGTGGAAACCCTGTAAGGGGAAAAACCATGGTGGGAAACCTTACCCACAATCAGATGATACTACTGTAGATAGTAAGTGTATATAAATGGGGTCTACACATGCAGAAAGGCCAAGCGCCTAGAGCTCACCGCTCAAACACAAAATAGGAGTCACATTAACTACAATTGGATGGTTAAATCCAATAAGGATGTACTGCTCAAAATAACATCTTCATATGTTGGATTCAGTACCGGTGTAGTTCTGATATGCTTTCACAAAACTTTCCTTCACCTTCAAATGATGTCTATGTGTATAGCTTTGCTTATTCTTGCATATACCTTCACACAAATCTTCTTCGCATTCCCTTTTTGATCTTACAAATAAGATCTTACATTTATATCATAACCTAAGACCAATTTTAGTAGGTCGGCTCTACAAGATATTATAATAAAATCATTTTACAAATAAATTAATGCCCGATGCAATAACCAATTCAACATGTCAGCTTAATGCATTTACAACAACAATAAGTCATCTCCATAGCATGCCATGCTGATCTGGAAAAGATAAACCTACCGATGTATAATCTGGACCTATTTGCCGGTAACAACAAATATGCAAATACGAATATACCAATAAACAAAACTCCAAGACATGGTGTCCACACGATGTCTTTGATATAACCAAGTGTTTTCCATGCCCTTCCAAGTGTCAGTGATCATTATATCCTGTCGGTGTACCAGATATCGGTGACTCTGCATAAGCCACTTGCTTGCCGGTGAATGTTGCTGATTCTCCAAAGTGCTAGAGTTGATAAGTGTTTAGTAGGTGTTGACATCAATGACAAAACCATACCAAAATACCAACAAAAGTTATCCCAGACAATTTAGTAGGTTTCCCTACTATGAGAAGCTACAAATTATTCATTTGTTTGATACTTGTTGGCAAGGGTTTGCCTATATCCTAGGTTTTGCCATCATCTTTCAATTTTTGTGTTCTAGTTCATGTCATGATCAAGGTTAATTTTGGGCAAGTTAGTTATATGGTAATTTGTATCCTTGTCTTTCAAGGTAAGGTCGGCAGTTTGTAAAATGTGTACTTCACTGAACTTATGTGAACCTAGTTGAACTAGCATGAACTGCCTTGTACTTTTTGTTTTCGTTCAAGTTGGTTATTTCTCCTTTCTTTTCAATATAGTCGGGAGTTTTTCTTGATAAATACATAAACATGCTTGAACATGTGTGACTGACTTGAACCTTTGTATTCAATGGGTTCACGGGGTTCATTATGATTCATTTTGAACGCCCAGGACTCTTCTTTCAAGATAACAGCTGGCACCGACTTTCCCAAGGCACATGATTGGATGTTTGTAATCATGGAAAGTTAAGTTAATGAAACACGTCAAAATAGTTGCAATGAGTGGAATGAGTGAGGTGACGAAAGTTAAGAGATTGCATTTAATGCTTGTCATATCAAAATCTCTGGCATGTGTGAGGTAGATTTGTTTCTCAAGGAATTTTAATTTGATATATAGCATCATTATAAGTGGTGATTTTACCAACAACTCAGTTAGTTTTTTATAAGGTGCTAGAGGTGGCGAGAGGTAAACTTTTTCTGCAAGCACAGGGATTTTAGGAATTTGTTGACACAATGTGAGTTCAGTTCTTCTATTTTCCTGCTTGAGGAATCGTATTTTAATGGATGAGTTAGTGAAAGTGAAGTCTGCATTTCATTTATTCGGAAATGCTGCTAGTCTAGAATGTGTGCATCCTGAATTCAATGACACTATCCTGAGAGATTTTGACATGGGCAACCTCTTAGAGAGGTTAAAAACTCAAATGTCAGACCCATTCATGACTGAGATAGAAAATAGTGATTTGGTGGAAGTTGCAGCCTTTCCTTTATCGATCACTTGTCCATAATTGGTGAGGGAATGCATCAATAGGTTTGATATTAGACACCAGTGTATAAGGAAAGATGATGGTCAGGTCTTATTAACAGTGAACAGAGAAATAATCATCTCAGTATTTAGTTTTCCCGAGAGGGATGCCTACTCTGAATTTACCCCTTCTCTCTCTGTTACAAGATTTCATGAGAAGGCCGACAAGCATAGAAATGTTATTTCTAGAAGTTGGTTGATTAAACCTCAGAGAGGTGGTTCTCGCTTACCAAAATCCTTGAATAGAGATCATGTGAAACCCTACATTAGGGATTTGATAGTTTTGTTGCATAAGGTTAAGGGAGCGGCTGATTCTTATCTGTTCACGGAATGGATGTATCATTTCATCCAAGTCATCTTAGATAGTGCCTGCTACATTGATTGGGGAGAGGTTATTGCAGAAGAGCTCCAGGATCAATTGAAACAAGCGCAGTTTGGGGATAAGGATTTCTACATCTCTTCATATCTTATATATTGTCTAGCATGCATAAAAGAATGGCAAGGAGTACCTCGAGCCCCGATGTTTGAAGGAATTCAAGTTTTTGAATTCTACCCCTATTTTCAGAGTGAAAAGGCTTTGGGAAACTATAGGTGGGTTCATGATGTTTTTACAAGAAGAGTGTTTGCAGAATTGACAGGAAGTTTGGAAAGAAGGATTTCTAAAGAGGCTCAACAATTAATCAGAGTATACGGGAGCTACTATATTCAATATCCCCACTTTACTTACCTTCGAGTGGGTAGTTTTGAGGAGGAACCCATGAAATTGCCTCGGTATGCTTTTGATTGTTTTGTGTTAGCAGAGCTTTGTAGGCAATTGACCCATGTGATTAAAAAGTATGCAGATTTAAGTGATTGTGAAGCCCTGTTTCCCCTTGAATTGGGTTCTTTTTCTTGCAAGTCATTTGCAAATGTAGCCAATATTGGAGTTGATTTAAAGAATTTCAATTTTGGTTTCTATTGAGCTAGGAACAGTTTTGATAATAAACTCTTTGTTGTTCATACCTTTAAATTAGGAAAAAGTTATGCTCCTTCTGCCCATTTGGAAGATTTTTGGGAGAACTGTAAAGATGAGTTTGAAGTCCGGTTAAGAGACTATAGCAGATTGAGGATCCAACAGGTTATTGATTGGAAGTTGGAGATGAATGTTGAGGGGGTTACAGATCATGACAAAGACATCCTTGATCTTGAATTTGATAGAATCAAATCAAAGCCTTTAGATGAGATAAGTTGGTTTGAGTATGAAAGGGATGACATTGATGTCAGGGGAATAACCATGATTCAAAGAACCATACATTGGCTTTCTAGAATGAGACAATTGGATGCTCAGAGTTTAGAATTACAAATGATTAAGCAAGTTGTTTTTAGGGCTCCTGATGCTAACATTTCTGAAAATATTTGTCTTGCAGGAACAAAAACAAAAACCAAGAAATCTTCTCATCATAAGAAACCTACCTCTATAGCTAAAGAGGCTATTAGATCACCTGTTTCTGTTCGTGTGACTAGATCAAGGGCCAAAACTGGTAGGAGCGAACTGCAGGTTGCAGAACACTTTATTGATCTAGACCCGAGTGAAGAACGTGAGAAGGATAAGTTGCCAAAAGAAAGTAACTTGTCAAAGATGGATCACTTCAAGGATAATATTGATCTGGATTTTGCTGAAAACCTTGACACTTCTCTTGGTTTCAAAGAACAGACTCAGGAGAAGTCTTTAATCCTAAAGGATTCTGTTGTTAGTTCTCCCCAATGGCTAGTGTCTTTTGTAAACAAAAGGAAAAATATTGTTCCCATCACTTTTCCAATCGACGATGTTGCAAGTAAGTATGTGATGAAAACACCTTAGCCAAAAAGGGAAAAGGCAATGACAAGGTTAGGGATTGATGATAAAATAGGTAAATGGATGGTGGAGGTTGCGAAGCCAAAGGTTGATGGAGAAGCATCTGAGCTTTCTGCCGATAGTTACCACGTGGAGAAAGTAGAGCTTGGAGTTGCTGATAGAGATACAAATAACCATCACTTTGAAGTTTTTGCAAAACGCATGCTAACCTAATCACAAAAGGACGGGAAGGATAAGAAGGAGTTGAAACAGACGATCAGAGTGCTGGCGGATTACATTGATGCGATCAGCAGTGTATCTTCTTCTCCTAAGCCATTAGCTCAAGCTTCCCAATCTTTTGATCCTACATCTCCTACCAATCAAAAGTTATTGAGTTAGATCCAAAAGGGAAAGGCCATTGCAGCTATTTTTGACAATTGGGTGAATGGAGTCATTAATGACGGTTGCAAATTTATTCGAGAATCCAGAAAAGTGTTTGATGAAACCTCATTGTTAATAGAAGACATTCAGTCATGGGTTAAAATGTGGGAGAGTGAAGAAACCAAATGGACGTATGCCTCTTTACAGATTTATGAAATTCAAAGGTATGGAGTGCCTAAGTTTCTAACTAAAAAACCACTTAAAATAGTTGATGAATCACTCCTATTCACTAGTAAGCACAATATTGATTGGAGGAATGCAACACTCAAGATAGGATGTGTGGAATTCATCAAGTGGGAGAAAGAATTAAAGGGAATATGTCAAAATTTGGCAATTGAATTAAGACATATTCATACCACTTATGTCTAGGGTGATGGTCAGATTTTACTTTAGTGGCGAATATTCGCCAATGGTGAATTTTTCACATCGACCATGTTGGAAATGGCGAATATTTTGTACTGACTGGGGGTGACCATGTCGCCAGAACATTATCAATTTCTGTCAAAGTCATGACCCGATCGCCATATGTTCTATGCAATTAAATGTTTCTATGCGATGATTTCGCCAATACAATATATGGTGGACACACAGTAAATTTAATTGTTTCGCCTACACTCTCTGAGGTTGCCTTAATAAATGACCTTAATTTGCCTATAAGCATGTGAAGATTTGTTAGCCAGGGGACCCAATTCACCTGACATCTTGTCGAAGCGTGTCTCCATTCACCCCAACTTTCGCCAACTATATTGTATTCGCCTATTATTTGGACGACCTATAATTGCCTCAAAAATTACATAAGTCATATTTGGATGACCTATAATCGCCTCAAAAATTACATAAGTCGTGTTATAGTTACGTGGGATTCGCCAAATATTTGTATACCATATAAAATTCCCATGAAATTTGCCATATAAGGATTGGTATAAATACATGCAAAGATTAGATTTATCTCAACACAATCTGGTGGGTTCTAGGCTCTGAATTCTGACCAATAGCAAAGTTTCAAAACAAGGAAAATCATTGTTGTTGACTATATTGGCGACTGCTAGTGACCTAAAGAGTAAAGCCTAAAGGTGAGCGATCATATTTTTGAAGTGGTATATTATACATTATAGTCTATTATTGCTTCTTCAACAAATTGTTATTTTTTTGGGAGCCTTTATTTCATTGCAGATGTCGAATAGGAAGAGGGGTAGGAAACCTGAATGTGGGGAAGGATAGGAGAGGCCAACAAAAAGCAGAACATTGTCTTTATACTTTGGCATTGGAAAATATTGTGGTACTGGTGAAAATCATAAAGGTACATCATCACAAGTACAAGTACAAAATTTGCCACCTGCATCGCATGTTGAAGACGGCGGCGAACCTGATATCTCAGATCAGGATGATCTTGAAGAAGATTATCTGGTAGATACCCAAGTTAGCTGGAATGATATAATTGACTTGGGTGATAATGCCATTGTTGATAATGCACAGAAGGGGAAAAGAAAAGCCATATCAAAAAAGGGTGAACCACAATAAAAAAAGGATCGGGAGTGGGATATGTCAGTGAGGAATTTTCAAATTAATTGGGCATCAAAGTATCCATTCATTGAACCAGTGGAGAATCCAATTGAAGGCGAGCCTCCAATAGAATGCAGGTGTAAGATTTGCACTTGGAAACATAACAAGGAAATTAGATTGTAGCTAAAATTTGACACCATAGAAAAGCATATGGGTAAAGTTTATGAAAAACTAATGATAGACGAGGTTGAAAAATCAGTGATAAGATGGAAAACAAAGGACAAATGTAAGAATGTGAGGAATGCCGAAGAATATTATTTTCATGAGAAATTACAGACGAAGCCTGCTAAAGTTAAAGGTTCTATTGAAGCTATTTTTGGAAAATCAATGCAAATAGAACATCTGGGAAAAGCTGTTCAGTTAAGCATTGTTTTTCATATTTTGAGCAGAGGGCATGCTATGATAGATTTCCCATCAATTAGTGGTTTATTACACTTTTTGAAAGTTCCTAACTATCCTAATAGACACTGGTCAGTAAACAATGGATGGGAATGGGCAAGTTGTGTTGCTGAGGTTGAAAAAGAAGATGTACAAGAAAAAATAAGAGAGTCAAACTTCATTGCATTTTCTTTAGATGAAGTTACGACAGTAGACAATACTTCATGGGTATGCATGCATGTTTATACTATAGAGAATCATACCCGCCAACCTCATCTACTATCTGTTGCTAAAACGAAGGAGAGTGCGATAGTGGAAAATTTATTTCAACTAGTAAAGAGAAGTTTAATTGAATATGGAGGTATGGATGACATGACGGTAGCCAAAAAATTGGTTTGTGTTGGAGTAGATGGAGCTTCAGTAATGCAAGGTCACAGGAACGGTCTTTATACAAAGATTGAAACTTCATTTGCACTATACATTACTGCAATTCACTGCATAGCTCACAGAATGAATCTAGCTTTTGGAATTGTGAGCAAGTTTGCTTCGGTTAAAAAAATTGAAATTTTCATCAAAGAGCTCTACTCACACTTCTGTCAAAGTCCCAAGCGATTTATGGAATTTCAACACTTTGCTAATGGATTAACTGATGGGAACAAGCTTCTCAAGGATAATGATACCAGATGGATCTCTTTGGATGGTCCAGCGCATTGAGTGTTTTCAGAATATCCGTCCTTGATTGGACTATTTCACATAACTCGCGATGAATCAGATCAACCAAAATTTCTTGAACTTCTTGGCAGGTTAGGTAATTTAGATACACTCTTAACTTTAGCAGCTCTTATGCCCATGCTAGAGGAAATGAGGAATATTATGAAGGTTGCCCAAAAAAGAGCTCTGTATATTGCAGAATACGCTATGCTGCATAAGATGACATGCATGACCCTCGACAATCTCTATCGAAATCAACCAACACTATCTGATGAAAAATTTGTTGTGGCAGACACTCACAGATTTGAACAATCCTAATAACTTTTTACAAATCGGTGCAGATGGGGAGGTATGTGCCAATGTACAGGGTGTTGAGATACCAATGCACTTCTATGCCACGGTCGACCTTGAGGAACCAGGAAAGCGCCCAAGGAAGAAACTAGCAAGAGTTACAAAGGAATATTTCGACAAGATTGTTGAGACTGTAACTACTTCTGTGAAGAAAATTGCATATGATCTTTCCTCACAAATTAGAAGTAGATTCCCTCCTGACAACCTACTCGAAGCCATGTCTATTGTGTTTCCTCATTATTGGAGCCTCAATAGTGCATCTGATTTTTGAAGTAAGCTACTGACTTTGGTAAAACAATTTTGCATATCCAGAGAATTTAATGGAGTAACTATAAATGGAATATTAGACGAAACTCATCTTCGAGAGAAATCATCTCATTTTGCATACACTATGAAAGAACAATATGCCAAAATGGAGAACCTCCACGAAGAGGGATCAGTAACAAGGCTTTGGAAATATATAGCTGAGAATGCATCCTTGCGTGATTCAATGCCAGAATATGTGAAGCTTGCTGATTTATGTCTTACCATGATATTGGGTTCGGTGAAAGATGAGAGAGTTTTTAGTGCTTTGGGGATCCTAAATCAAAGCTAAGAAACAAACTAGACAAAAATTTAGAAAGTTTCTTGAGGCTCTATACATCTAGGTATGATGTCCACACTTTTCCTTAAAATAGGGCACTGCAAATCTAGAGGTCCAAATGTGAAAGAAGAGGTTTGGGCAACACTTCAAATCAAAGTGCTAGTGGGACTACTGGACGTACTGGTAGCATTGAGATGTAGTTGGGCGAAGATATGTAGACTCAGACTCAGAGTGAAGAAACCACAGACGAGAATCAAGAAAGCACTAAATTTGATGAGGATGAATGGCAACTATAAGAGATTGGTATTTATTAATCTTATTACTGTATCTCATCATTCATATTACAAAAGCATATTACTTTTTGCAATTAGAATTTAATATTGATTTGTAATTGTATTTTTCAACTTTCTATTTCCAGATTTAAAATAGCATAATAAAAAAAAACCATAATGTGTTTATTGATATAGAGATGTTTATTGTTTATTTATACATGTTCGAGTCTCAAATCTGTGTGATACATTTCAGAACCATATGATACAATTCATTCAATAGTAATACACATGTCGAGAACTTAGATTTTCATTAATTCTTTCAAAATATAGCCATATGATACAATTCATTCGATTGTAATACACCAATCCATGTGATTCTCCATGCCAATTGCAAAAGTGAATACAAAGTTTTAGAACACTTTGCAAGATTGCAAATGACCCTGAATTACCTTTTATAAAAACAAGGGAGCAACAACAACTTCAGGTCGAATTGCAAGTTTTCAACATGTGAACACTGAACATCAAAATCACAAACTCAACACATATTTATATGGCCATCACAGGTCGTATTAGCAATTTAACATCTACTACATGTTTGATGTCTCCTGTTCAAAAACAGAGTTCAAAATTAAATATTAATTCACATCATGACAAATTAAACATAGATAATAGCAGTGCCTAAAACCTACTAATCAGAAATAGAGAAATGCATAAATGTTAAAGCAAGGGAGAATTTGAGAATACAAATTTATTGGCTGAAGTTTTGCACTGTGCATCATAGATTCATAGGCTGGCCGCTGGATTAGCAAAATAGAAATAGCGAGTGCTATTTTTTTCCTATTCATAAAATAGATTCATAGGCTAGATTAGCAAAATAGCAAACAGAAAAAATATAAAACCTTGAAATTAAGAATGAAAGAAGAAAATTGTGCAATACATACTATGATTCTTAAGAATTCCGTGTCAATTTTTGTAGGGTGCTCCACTCTTCGTCTGATGGAAGGTCAATATTCTGTAAACTATGGAAAGTCAACTCCAACTTCGTCAACATTCCATATTTAGAAGATTTACTTGACATCACCATTTCATCCAATACCAAATTTAGAGTTGTAAATGGTTGGATGAATTCCAGAAAGCTTTTGGGAGTTGTGTCCTTTGGAAGCAAGTCTAAATTAGACTTCATTTTTACCTCCATGCTTTTTTTGTAAGCTTCTTCTCCAATGAATTTATTTGATGTGTCAACAGGAATAGGCAAACCAAGTTTAATCAAATTATTTTTCTTTTCTTGCAGCTTCACTATCTTTTTTCCACAACTGTCCATAACTTCTGATGTTTCCCTTAGCTTCTGGCATTTTTGAATGATAGATGATGTCTTAATTGTGGCATCAATGCAGCTCTTAATTCCCTTGGATGCCAAGTAGCTGTCATTGGAACTGTAGACTACTTTCAGAATCTTTTTTGCCATTTCCTCTTTTGAATAAACACGTGTGCTCTTCTCATAGTGCCCTTTGATTTTAAAAAAAAATTGTCTCATACTTTCAGTCAATTGAAACCATTCACACAACTTCTCACTCCTTTGCATTATTTGCCGCCAAATGTTTTCTTGTATATACTTCGTTGTGTTTTTCATATTATCTTTCAATCTATCCTCCAAAGTTTTTATTTTATCATTTGCATTGTGCAGGTCTTCTTTCATTTGTGCACAATTTTTTCTTTCTTCCTCTACTTCCTCTTGCAAATGTTTTTCTTTTTCCTTCCCATGATCCAATAGGTCCTGTAATTTTCTTATTTTGGCGGCAGAAGACTCATAAATTTTGTATAATTTTTGAAAACTGGCTTTTTCCTCAACAATTTTTTTACTGCTTTTAGCCAGTTTTTCTGTCAGGTCCTTCAATTCTGCATCCTTCTTCTCCTGCTCTGCAATTTCTACTCCAGAGCCAAAAAATTTTATCCTTTCTTGTAAATCATTGCACTTGCTATCTGTTGCTTTCCTCCTTGATTTTTCGTTTTCCAGGTCTGCCTGTAACTTTTCTATTTGTTTCTCCAGTTTATTTTTTTCTCTCTCCACCTTTAGCAGTGAAGTGTAGACCACTTCGTTAGTCCTTTTTGACACACTAATTTTGTCCACATTATGTACTTTGGAAAAATCCATTTGGAGGGTGCTAACTTGAAATTGAGAGGGCTCTATATGACTGTGTGGTGGATTTTTATCTTTAGATGGGCTCGGGGGCATAACAACCATGAACTCCATCATATCTTTTTATGGGTCATATGTTTGGAAATACCCTGTTCCTTGTAGGTTGTTCATTTACAACTTCAGACACAGAATTCCTATGTAATGCTTTCTTTTTTTCTTTATTTGCTTTTGTTGTGTGTTCATATTTTTTATAGTAATCATGAAATTGAAAATCTGGGCTTGTTGAAGCAATTGAATGTTTGAAAGATGACATAGGAATACCATAGGCTCCAGTTCCACTTATTCCTGTGGTTTTAACTAATGCTTGACTAGGATTACCAACAAAAATTCTTGATGCTATCCCACTCCCATTGACACTTTCATGTGTAGTTTTCATAGTCTTTTGAGGTGTGTGATTTGAAGCTACAAATGATTGATTTGTAGTGTCAGTTGCACTTGATATAGGATTCTCAATAGTATGAGATTGAGTATCTACCTCTAGTGGCCTCTTGCGAGAGATATTTTGTTGTTGCCCTTGTCCAACACAACCACAACTAGTATTAGTAGTAGTACCCATGCCAACCCCACCAATCACAGTGGCACTTGACTGAACAATAATAGGAATATTATCCTGTTACCTTGTCATTCGTCCCTCATAACAAGAGTGAGTCACCTTGCAAAAATTTTAGTTGAGTCTTTGTCTTGTTAAAAATTTGTTGGTTCAATCCCTTATCCACTTGTAAATCATTTTTTTACATCCTTAACATTAATGTTCACTGGTCTGTTGAACCTCTTGAACCCCTTGAACCATCATGAACAAAGTTCGTAGTGTTCATTTAGGTACCGCAGGTTCTAAGTTGTGTCTAAGACATTTTCGGGCTAACATTCACTTAAGTGTTGTGCAAGTGATATGTCATATACTATTCAAGTGGTTTAGGGAAGTTCAAACAGTTCATTCAGTTCAATCGGGTTCATTTAGTTCAGTCAGGTTCAAAAGTTCAGTCGGGTTCAAAATGGTTCAAAGTAGTTCAGCAGGTTCCAAAAGTTCAAGCAGTTCAGGAATGTTCAACATTTTCAATGAAGTTCAAAGGTTCAATGCACAACCAAAATGGAGAGACAAAGCAATCAGTGGACAAATTTGGTCAACCAACAAAAGTTTGGAAAAGGAATTTGATTCACCATTTACTTAGGCAGCAATTGATTATTTTTCCTACAGGATTGTGAAAGAACTAGCACGAAGAATGTTTATAAATTTCAATGCAGCTTGTAAATACAAATTTTCCGAGATAGCAAAATCAGTCTCTGTGTAGGGGGTATATCACTCACTGCAATCATTGGATCAAGATGGATTTTGGCTATGTTTTATGAAACCTATTTTTACAAGTTCTCACCAAAGGAATTATGGAAATTCAATCTGGTCTGCAAGATACACTTAACAAAATACAAGTGTAGAACAAAGAACATGTTCTGATTTTTGTGACAAAAAAACCATCATGTTGCGGGGGGCATATCTTTTGATTCCACTGTTGGATTTTTCTCATTTTTTGATATGTTGTGCATAGACAAGTTGCACACGTTTTCACTAGACTGATTAACTTAACTATGTCTCCTTCAAAAGATATGGTGGACTAAGCATGCGTCTATCCAAAGTGACCAACAACAACCAAGTTTACTGTTTTCAAATATTAACTAAGCACAACTTATATTTGCAACGGTGGAGCCCATAGTTAATTCATAAATATTATGTATTTTGAGTTATAATGTTTTCAGATTAAAGCATTATGATTAAATATTAGATTGAAGCCAAGAAAGTGTGGAAGGAATGAAGACAGTTATTTATATCCAGCTGTCAACATATGATATGCTAGAATTCAATTTTTGGTAACTAAAAGTATCTCACCGAGAGAAAAAGAGGGATAGTAGCCAAAGGAAAGGGGAAGAGGAGATGGTCTGGAGGATTGAATGGTTTTTGAGCCATGTTTTTGGCATTTGTAAAAAGAAGAGAAGTTATGTTAAATCTTTGACTTTAAGTATGTTTTCTTTGATTGGAGATGATCTTTGAGTTGTCCCAATCATTTCATATGTTGTCCTGTTTATTTGAGATGTGTATACGTTTGTCAAAATCTTTGAATTTTAATTAATCATATATCTGAAATGAAATGTCAATGTTTCTTTTGTTTCCTTGAAGTTGGAAGATTAGACAAATGGACTTTGTGCCTTTCATTTAGTTTTCTTTAAACTCATTAAATCTGTAATCACATTCATCTCATGTTAATGGATGAATGTTAGTTTACCTTCTTTGTCTTCAGGTTAAAGGCATAGCAAGTTATTTGATTCTTTGCAAATCATTCGAAGGTAGCTGTGCCTTGGAAAATAAGCAGAGAGAACTTGTATATAATTGTGGCAAGTGACTCACCTGTTGTCTTGCAAGTTTGTCTTTCAGCCTTGGGTGTTTAGGAGTCATTTTGTGGAGGTGTTTTGAGAAGACAAATCTGTTCACTAACAAATTTTTGGCGACTCTGCTAGGGAAAGGAATCGCAGTCTCAGTGTTTTCTTTTCTCAGAAATTTGAAGGTACCTCCCCGAGGATGGAGGTTGGCGGCTCTATTGAAAATGAATACCATGAGGTATATCAAAGATATCCCAAAATTTTAAAATATTGGGTTCCAGCAAGAAGTGAAGATATCTCTAATATTTTTATCTTTATTCCACCATTTAAAGAAAAACCAATCAAAGAAGTTACAAAAGACTTGGCAAGGGTAGTAGGATTCCTAAAATCCTTCTATGGTGCTATCCTTATCAAGAGAAAATCTATTGTGCAAAAACCATCAGCAAGCAAGAAGGAGCAAATTGGTGTTGAAGATGACCGTGCCTATGAGATGCCACAACAACAAGAAAGATCAACTATCAAAGAAGAGAACCCCACTGTGAAAATTTTAGAATATAGAAATGGGGTTGAGCACCATGATGTTTTGATAAATGAAGAAACAGATGGGATGCTTGGTAGGCGTAATGATGATGTGCTTCTTTCACAAAGTAAAGTAAGTATTCTTGTGAGAGCAGATTTCATGCTTAATAAAACAACTTGCTTTGCTGAAAAATGTCATGATACTAGAGATTTTGTAAAAAATGATGATCTTGGCATCATTTATTTTGAAGATTATGTAGTTTCCCTTGAGGAGGTTTCTAGACATCATTTCTTTCAGCCCGAAATTGAAAATCATTTGGGAAATGATATGCAAAAGGCCCAAGGAAAATCAGAAATTTATGATGAAGAATGGCATTTTGGGGGTGGATGGTTATTCAAGAAAGTTTTGCATGTTACTAATATGATTTATAACATTAACGGAGTCATCAGATGGCAGTTTTTAAGGACTACACCGAAGAGGCACCATCAATTGCTCCGTAAAGGCTCCTATTTCTCTCAGCCAGTCAATGGCTTCATGTAAGTTCTTGCTTCCGGTTATTGTGGTAGGGGTTTTTCCTACTTATGTACATATTGTATATATCATTGGTGTGTGTAACGTTGGTTCAAATAATTCCCAAGATTTGGGTCTGCAACTTGTCTGGGTGGTTTGTTGTTTTGGCTTTCCTTGTTTTCAGTTTTAGTTTGTTAGTTTAGCCCTGCTCCCCTCCACCCACATTGCAAGTAGTTTCCCTTCCACTCTTTGTGACTCTATTGCCCAATGGTGCTAGGCACTTGTCCTTTCAACCAGAGATTCAGAGCTCTTTGCATTCTTCTTCGCAAAATGCAATCCCTAGTCAGAGCCAATGTTACCTTTTCATTCGTCCCTCATAACAAGAGTGAGTCGCCTTGCAAAAATTTTAGTTGAGTCTTTGTCTTGTTAAAAATTCCTTGGTTCAATCCCTTATCCACTTGTAAATCATTTTTTTAGATCCTTAACATTAATGTTCAATTATCTTTTGAACCTCTTGAACCCCTTGAACCATCTTGAACAGAGTTCGTAGTGTTCATTTAGGTACCGCAGGTTATAAGTTGTGTCTAAGACATTTTCGGGCTAACATTCACTTAAGTGTTGTGCAAGTGATATGTCATATACTGTTCAAATGGTTCAGGGAAGTTCAAACAGTTCATTCAGTTCAAATGGGTTCATTCAATTCAGTCAGGTTCTAAAGTTCAGTCGGGTTCAAAATGGATCAAAGTAGTTCAACAGGTTCCAAAAGTTCAAGCAGTTTAGGAATGTTCAACATGTTCAATGAAGTTCAAAGGTTCAATGCACAACCAAAATGGAGAGACAAAGTAATCAGTGGAAAAATTTGGTCAACCAACAAAAGTTTGGAAGAGGAATTTGATTCACCATTTACTTAGGCAGCAATTGATTATTTTTCCTAGAGGATTGTGAAAGAATTAGCACGAAGAATGTTTATAAATTTTAATGTAGCCTGTAAATACAAATTTTCTAAGATAGCAAAATCAGTCTCTGTGAAGGGGGTATGTCTCTCACTTCAATCATTGGATCAATCCGGATTTTGGATATGTTTTAGATAACCCATTTTTACAAGTTCTCACCAAAGGAATTATGGAAATTCAATCTGGTCTGCAAGATACACTTAACAAAATACAAGTGTAGAACACAGAACATGTTCTGATTTTTGTGACAGAAAAACCGTCATGTTGCGGGGGCCAGGTCTTTTGATTCCACTGTTGGATTTTTCTCATTTTTTGATATGTTGTGCACAGACAAGTTGTGCACGTTTTTATTGGAGTGATTAACTTAACTATGTCTCCTTCAAAAGATATGGTGGACTAAGCGTGGGTCTGTCCAAAGTGACCAACAACAAACAAGTTTACTGTTTTCAAATATTAACTAAGCACGACTTATATTTGTAACAGTGGAGCCCATAGTTAATTCATAAATATTATGTATTTTGAGTTATAATGTTTTCAGATTAAAACATTATGATTAAATATTAGATTGAAGCCAAGAAAGTGTGGAAGGAATGAAGACAATTATTTATATCTAGCTGTCAACATATCATATGCTAGGATTCAGTTTTTGGTAACTGAAAGTGTCTCACCGAGAGAAAAAGAGGGATAGTAGCCAAAGGAAAGCGGAAGAGGAGATGGTCTAGAGGATTGAATGGTCTTTGAGCCATGTTTTTGGCATTTGTAAAAAGAAGAGAACTTATGTTAAACTTTGAGTTTAAGTATGTTTTCTTTGATTGGAGATGATCTTTGAGTTGTCCCAATCATTTCAGATGTTGTTCTGTTCATTTGAGATGCGTATGTGTTTGTCAAAATCTTTGAATTTTAATTACTCATATATCTGAAATGAAATGTCAATCTTTCTTTTGTTTCCTTGAAGTTGGAAGATTAGACAAATGGCCTTTGTGCCTTTCATTTAGTTTTCTTTGAACTCATTAAATCGGTAATCACATTCATCTCATGTTAATGGATGAATGTTAGTTTACATTCTTTGTCTTCGGGTTAAAGGCATAGCAAGTTATTTGATTCTTTGCAAATCATTCGAAGGTAGCTGCGGCTTGGAAAATAAGCAAAGAGCACTTGTATATAATTGTGGAAAGTGACTCAACTGTTGTGTTGCAAGTTTGTCTTTCAGCCTTGGGTGTTTAGGAGTCATTTTGTGCAGGTGTTTTGGGAAGACAAATCTATTCACTAACAGATTTTTGGCGACTCTGCTAGGGAAAGGATTCGCAGTCTCAGTGTTTTCTTTTCTCAGAAATTTGAAGGTACCTCCCCGAGTATGGAGGTTGGTGGCTCTATTGAAAATGAATACCATGAGGTATATCAAAGATATCCAGAAATTTTAAAATATTGGGTTGCACCAAGAAGTGAAGATATCTCTGATATTTTTATCTTTATTCCACCATTTAAAGAAAACCCAATCAAAGAAGTTACAGAAGACTTGGCAAGGCAAGTAGGATTTATAAAATCCTTCTATGGCGTTGTCCTTATCAAGAGAAAATCCGTTGTGCAAAAACCATCAGCAAGCGAGAAGGAGCAAATTGGTGTTGAAGATGACTGTGCCTATGAGATGCCACAACAACAAGCAAGATCAACTATCAAAGAAGAGAACCCCACTGTGAAAATTTCAGGATATAGAAATGGGGTTGAGCACCATGATGTTTTGATAAATGAAGCAATAGATGGGATGCTTGGTATGTGTAATGATGATGTGTTTCTTTCACAAATTAAATTAAGTATTCTTGTGAGAGCAGATTTCATGCTTAATAAAAAAGTTTGCTTTGCTGAAGTATGTCATGATACTAGAGATTTTGTCAAAAATGATGATCTTGGCATCATTTATTTTGAATATTATGTAGTTTCCCTTGAGGAGGTTTCTAGACATCATTTCTTTCAACCCGAAATTGAAAATTAGTTGGGAAATGATATGCAAAAGGCCCAAGGAAAATCAGAAATTTATGATGAAGAATGGCGTTTTGGGGGTGGATGGTTATTCAAGAAAGTTTTGCATGTTACTAATATGATTTATAAAATTAATGGAGTCATTAGATGGCAGTTTTTAAGGACTACACTGAAGAGGCACCGTCAATTGCTCCATAAAGGCTCCTATTTCTCTTAGCCAATCAAAGGCTTCGTGTAAGTTCTTGCTTCCGGTTATTGTGGTAGGAGTTTTTCCTACTTATGTACATATTGTATATATCTTTGATGTGTGTAACGTTAGTTCAAATAATGCCCAAGCTTTGGGCCTGCCACTTGTTTGGGTGGTTTGCTGTTTTGGCTTTCCTCGTTTTCAGTTTTAGTTTGTTAGTTTAGCCTTGCTCCCCTCCACCCACATTGCAAGTAGTTTCCCTTCCACTCTTTGTGACTCTATTGCCCAATGGTGGTAGGTACTTGTCTTTTCAACCAGAGATTCAGAGTTCTTTGCATTCTTCTTTGCAAAATGCAATCCCCAGTCAGAGCCAATGTTACCTTGTCATTCGTCCCTCATAACAAGAGTGAGTTGCCTTGCAAAAATTTTAGTTGAGGCTTTGTCTTGTTAAAATTTTTTTGGTTCAATCCCTTATCCACTTGTAAATCATTGTTTTAGATCCTTAACATTAATGTTCAATGGTCTGTTGAATCTCTTGAACCACTTGAACCATCTTGAACAGAGTTTGTAGTGTTCATTTAGGTACCGCAGGTTCTAAGTTGTGTCTAAGACATTTTCGGGCTAACATTCACTTAAGTGTTGTGCAAGTGATATGTCATATACTGTTCAAATGGTTTAGGGAAGTTCAAACAGTTCATTTAGTTCAATCGGGTTCAGTCAGTTTAGTCAGGTTCAAAAGTTCAGTCGGGTTCAAAATGGTTCAAAGTAGTTCAGTAGGTTCCAAAAGTTTAAGCAGCTCAGGAATGTTCAACATGTTCAATGCACAACCAAAATGGAGAGACAAAGCACTCAGTGGACAAATTTGGTCAACCAACAAAAGTTTGGAAGAGGAATTTGATTCACCATTTACTTAGGCAGCAATTGATTATTTTTCCTAGAGGATTGTGAAAGAATTAGCACGGAGAATGTTTATAAATTTCAATGCAGCCTGTAAATACAAATTTTCTGAGATAGCAAAATCAGTCTCTGTGCAGGGGGTATATCTCTCACTTCAATCATTGGATCAAGCTGGATTTTGGATATGTTTTATGAAACCTATTTTTACAAGTTCTCACCAAAGGAATTATGGAAATTCAATCTGGTCTGCAAGATAAACTTAACAGAATACAAGTGTAGAACAAAGAACATGTTCTGATTTTTGTGACAGAAAAACTGTCATTTGCGGGGGGTAGATCTTTTGATTCCACTATTGGATTTTTCTCATTTTTTGATATGTTGTGCACAGACAAGTTGCGCACATTTTCACTAGAGCGATTAACTTAACTATGTCTCCTTCAAAAGATATGGTGTACTAAGCACGGGTCTGTCCAAAGTGACCAACAACAACCAAGCTTACTGTTTTCAAATATTAACTAAGCACGACTTATATTTGAAATGGTGGAGCCCATAGTTAATTCATAAATATTATGTATTTTGAGTTATAATTTTTTCAGATTAAAAGATTATGATTAAATATTAGATTGAAGCCAAGAAAGTGTGGAAGGAATGAAGACAGTTATTTATATCCAGCTGTCAACATATGATATGCCAAGATTCAGTTTTTGGTAATTGAAAGTGTCTCACCGAGAGAAAAAGAGGGATAGTAGCCAAAGGAAAGGGGACGAGGAGATATTCCGGATGATTGAATGGTCTTTGAGCCATGTTTTTGGCATTTGTAAAAGAAGAGAACTTATGTTAAATCTTTGAGTTTAAGTATGTTTTCTTTGATTGGAGATGATCTTTGAGTTGTCCCAATCATTTCAGATGTTGTCATGTTCATTTGAGATGCGTATGTGTTTGTCAAAATCTTTGAATTTTAATTACTCATATATTCAAAATGAAATGTCAATCTTTCTTTTGTTTCCTTGAAGTTGGAAGATTAGACAAATGGCCTTTGTGCCTTTCATTTAGTTTTCTTTAAACTCATTAAATCTGTAATCACATTCATCTCATGTTAATTGATGAATGTTAGTTTACCTTCTTTGTCTTCGGGTTAAAGGCATAGCAAGTTATTTGATTCTTTGCAAATCTTTCGAAGGTAGTTGCGCCTTGGAAAATAAGTAGAGAGCACTTGTATATAATTGTGGCAAGTGACTCAATTGTTGTGTTGCAAGTTTGTCTTTTAGCCTTGGGTGTTTAGGAATCATTTTGTGCAGGTGTTTTGAGAAGACAAATCTGTTCACTAACAGATTTTTGGCGACTTTGCTAGGGAAAGGATTCGCAGTCTCAATGTTTTCTTTTCTCAGAAATTTGAAGGTACCTCCTCGAGGATGGAGGTTGGTGGCTCTATTGAAAATAAATACCATGAGGTATATCAAAGATATCCAGAAATTTTAAAATATTGGGTTCCAGCAAGAAGTGAAGATATCTCTGATATTTTTATCTTTATTCCACCATTTAAAGAAAACCCAATCAAAGAAGTTACAGAAGACTTGGCAAGGGAAGTAGGATTTCTAAAATCCTTCTATGGTGCTCTCCTTATCAAGAGAAAATCTGTTGTGCAAAAACCATCAGCAAGCAAGAAGGAGCAAATTGGTGTTGAAGATGACCTTGCCTATGAGATGCCACAACAACAAGAAAGATCAACTATCAAAGAAGAGAACCCCACTGTGAAAATTTTAGAATATAGAAATGGGGTTGAGCACCATGATGTTTTGATAAATGAAGAAACAGATGGGATGCTTGGTATGCATAATGATGATGTGCTTCTTTCACAAAGTAAAGTAAGTATTCTTGTGAGAGCAGATTTCATGCTTAATAAAACAGCTTGCTTTGCTGAACTATGTCATGATACTAGAGATTTTGTAAAAAATGATGATCTTGGCATCATTTATTTTGAAGATTATGTAGTTTCCCTTGAGGAGGTTTCTAGACATCATTTCTCTCAACCCGAAATTGAAAATCATTTGGGAAATGATATGCAAAAGGCCCAAGGAAAATCAGAAATTTATGATGAAGAATGATGTTTTGGGGGTGGATGGTTATTCAAGAAATTTTTGCTTGTTACTAATATGATTTATAACATTAATGGAGTCATCAAATGGCAGATTTTAAGGACTACACCGAAGAGGCACCGTCAATTGCTCCGTAAAGGCTCCTATTTCTCTCAGCCAGTCAATGGCTTCGTGTAAGTTCTTGCTTCCGGTTATTGTGGTAGGAGTTTTTCCTACTTATGTACATATTTTATATATCTTTGGTGTGTGTAACGTTAGTTCAAATAATGCCCAAGCTTTGGGCCTGCGACTTGTCTGGGTGGTTTGTTGTTTTGGCTTTCCTCGTTTTAAGTTTTAGTTTGTTAATTTAACCCTGCTCCCCTCCACCCACATTGCAAGTAGTTTCCCTTCCACTCTTTGTGACTCTATTGCCCAATGGTGCTAGGCACTTGTCTTTTCAACAAGAGATTCAGAGTTCTTTGCATTCTTCTTCGCAAAATGCAATCCCCAGTCAGAGCCAATGTTACCTTATCATTCGTCCCTCATAACAAGAGTGAGTCGCCTTGCAAAAATTTTAGTTGAGTCTTTGTCTTGTTAAAAATTTGTTGGTTCAATCCCTTATCCACTTGTAAATCATTTTTTTAGATCCTTAACATTAATGTTCAATGGCCTGTTGAACCATCTTGAATAGAGTTCGTAGTGTTCATTTAGGTACCGTAGGTTCTAAGTTATGTCTAAGATATTTTTGGGCTAACATTCACTTAAGTGTTGTGCAAGTGATATGTCATATACTGTTCAAATGGTTCAGGGAAGTTCAAACAGTTCATTCAGTTCAAACGGGTTCATTTAGTTCAGTCAGGTTCAAAAGTTCAGTCGGGTTCAAAATGGTTCAAAGTAGTTTAGCAGGTTCCAAAAGTTCAAGCAGTTCAGGAATGTTCAACATGTTCAATGAAGTTCAAAGGTTCAATGCACAACCAAAATGGATAGACAAAGCAATCAGTGGACAAATTTGGTCAACCAACAAAAGTTTGGATGAGTGAGTCGCCTTGCAAAAATTTTAGTTGAGTCTTTGTCTTGTTAAAAATTCGTTGGTTCAATCCCTTATCCAGTTGTAAATCATTTTTTTAGATCCTTAACATTAATGTTCAATGGTCTGTTGAACCTCTTCAACCCCTTGAACCATCTTGAACAGAGTTCGTAGTGTTCTTTAAGGTACCGCAGGTTCTAAGTTGTGTCTAAGACATTTTCGGGCTAACATTCACTTAAGTGTTGTGCAAGTGATATGTCATATACTGTTCAAATGGTTCAGGGAAGTTCAAATAGTTCATTCAGTTCAATCGGGTTCATTCAGTTCAGTCAGGTTCAAAAGTTCAGTTGGGTTCAAAATGGTTCAAAGTAGTTCAGCAGGTTCCAAAAGTTTAAGCAAATCAGGAATGTTCAACATGTTCAATGCATAGCCAAAATGGAGAGACAAAGCAATCAGTGGACAAATTTGGTCAACCAACAAAAGTTTGGAAAAGGAATTTTATTCACCATTTACTTAGTCAACAACTAATTATTTTTCCTAGAGGATTGTGAAAGAATTAGCACGAAGAATGTTTATAAATTTCAATGCAGCCTGTAAATACAAATTCTCTGAGATAGCAAAATCAGTCTCTGTGCAGGGGGTATATCTCTCACTTCAATCATTGGATCAAGCTGGATTTTGGATATGTTTTATGAAACCTATTTCTACAAGCTCTCACCAAAGGAATTATCAAAATTCAATCTGGCCTGCAAGATACACTTACCAAAATACAAGTGTAGAACAAAGAACATGTTCTGATTTTTGTGATAGAAAAACCATCATGTTGCGGGGGGCAGATCTTTTGATTCCACTGTTGGATTTTTCTCATTTTTTGATATGTTGTGCACAGACAAGTTGCACACATTTTCACTAGAGCGATTAACTTAACTATGTCTCCTTCAAAAGATATGGTGTACTAAGCGCGGGTCTGCCCAAAGTGACCAATAGCAACCAAATTTACTGTTTTCAAATATTAACTAAGCACAACTTATATTTGTAATGGTGGAGCCCATAGTTAATTCATAAATATTATGTATTTTGAGTTATAATGTTTTCAGATTAAAACATTATGATTAAATATTAGATTGAAGCCAAGAAAGTGTGGAAGGAATGAAGACAGTTATTTATATCCAGCTGTCAACATATGATATGCCAAGATTCAGTTTTTGGTAACTGAAAGTGTCTCACCGAGAGAAAAAGAGGGATAGTAGCCAAAGGAAAGGGGAAGAGGAGATGGTCTGGAGGATTGAATGGTCTTTGAGCCATGTTTTTGGCATTTGTAAAAAGAAGAGAACTTATGTTAAATCTTTGAGTTGAAGTATGTTTTCTTTGATTGGAGATGATCTTTGAGTTGTCCCAATCATTTCAGATGCTGTCCTGTTCATTTGAGATGCATATGTGTTTGTCAAAATCTTTGAATTTTAATTACTCATATATCCGAAATGAAATGTCAATCTTTCTTTTGTTTCCTTGAAGTTGGAAGGTTAGACAAATGGCCTTTGTGCCTTTCATTTAGTTTTCTTTAAACTCATTAAATCTGTTATCACATTCATCTCATGTTAATGGATGAATGTTAGTTTACCTTCTTTCTCTTTGGGTTAAAGGCATAGCAAGTTATTTGATTCTTTGCAAATCATTCGAAGGTAGTTCTGCCTTGGAAAATAAGCAGAGAGCACTTGTATATAATTGTGGCAAGTGACTCAACTGTTGTGTTGCAAGTTTGTCTTTCAGCCTTGGGTGTTTAGAAATTATTTTGTGCAGGTGTTTTGAGAAGACAAATCTGTTCACTAATAGATTTTTGGCGACTCTGCTAGGGAAAGGATTCGTAGTCTCAGTGTTTTCTTTTCTCAGAAATTTGAAGGTACCTCCTCGAGGATGGAGGTTGGTGGCTCTATTGAAAATGAATACCATGAGGTATATCAAAGATATCCAGAAATTTTAAAATATTGGGTTCCAGCAAGAAGTGAAGATATCTCTGATATTTTTATCTTTATTCCACCATTTAAAGAAAACCCAATCAAAGAAGTTACAGAAGACTTGGCAAGGGAAGTAGGATTTCTAAAGTCCTTCTATGGTGCTGTCCTTATCAAGAGAAAATCCGTTGTGCAAAAACCATCAGCAAGCAAGAAGGATCAAATTGGTGTTGAAGATGACCGTGCCTATGAGATGCTACAACAACAAGAAAGATCAATTATCAAAGAAGAGAACCCCACTGCGAAAATTTTAGAATATAGAAATGGGGTTGAGCACCATGATGTTTTGATAAATGAAGAAACAGATGGGATGCTTGGTATGCGTAATGATGATGTGCTTCTTTCACAAAGTAAAGTAAGTATTCTTGTGAGAGCAGATTTCATGCTTGATAAAATAGCTTGCTTTGCTGAAATATGTCATGATACAAGAGATTTTGTAAAAAATGATGATCTTGGCATCATTTATTTTGAAGATTATGTAGTTTCCCTTGAGGAGGTTTCTAGACATCATTTCTTTCAGCCCGAAATTGAAAATCATTTGGGAAATGATATGCAAAAGGCCCAAGGAAAATCAGAAATTTATGATGAAGAATGACGTTTTGGGGGTGGATGGTTATTCAAGAAAGTTTTGCTTGTTACTAATATGATTTATAACATTAATGGAGTCATCAGATGGCAGTTTTTAAGGACTACACCAAAGAGGCACTGTCAATTGCTCCGTAAAGGCTCCTATTTCTCTCAGCCAGTCAATGGCTTCGTGTAAGTTCTTGCTTCCGGTTATAGTGGTAGGAGTTTTTCCTACTTATGTACATATTTTATATATCTTTGGTGTGTGTAATGTTAGTTCAAATAATGCCCAAGCTTTGGGCCTACGACTTGTCTGGGTGGTTTGCTGTTTTGGCTTTCCTCGTTTTCAGTTTTAGTTTGTTAGTTTAGCCCTGCTCCCCTCCACCCACATTGCAAGTAGTTTCCCTTCCACTCTTTGTGACTCTATTGCCCAATGGTGCTAGGCACTTGTGTTTTCAACCAGAGATTCAGAGTTCTTTGCAATCTTCTTCACAAAATGCAATCCCCAGTCAGAGCCAATGCTACCTTGTCATTCGTCCCTCATAACAAGAGTGAGTCACCTTGCAAAAATTTTAGTTGAGTCTTTGTCTTGTTAAAAATTCGTTGGTTCAATCCCTTATCCACTTGTAAATCATTTTTTTAGATCCTTAACATTAATGTTCAATGGTCTGTTGAACCTCTTGAACCCCTTGAACCATCTTGAAGAGAGTTCGTAGTGTTCATTTAGGTACCGCAGGTTCTAAGTTGTGTCTAAGACATTTTCGGGCTAACATTCACTTAAGTGTTGTGCAAGTGATATGTCATATACTGTTCAAATGGTTCAGGGAAGTTCAAACAGTTCATTCAGTTCAATTGGGTTCATTCAGTTCAGTCAGGTTCAAAAGATCAGTCGGGTTCAAAAATGGTTCAAAGTAGTTCAGTAGGTTCCAAAAGTTTAAGCAGTTCAGGAATGTTCAACATGTTCAATGCACAACCAAATTGGAGAGACAAAGCAATCAGTGGACAAATTTGGTCAACCATCAAAAGTTTGGAAGAGGAATTTGATTCACCATTTACTTAGGCAGCAATTGATTATTTTTCCTAGAGTATTGTGAAAGAATTAGCATGGAGAATGTTTATAAATTTCAATGCAGCCTGTAAATACAAATTTTCTGAGATAGCAAAATCAGTCTCTGTGCAGGGGGTATATCTCTCAGTTCAATCATTGGATCAAGATGGATTTTGGATATGTTTTATGAAACCTATTTTTACAAGTTCTCACCAAAGGAATTATGGAAATTCAATCTGGTCTGCAAGATACACTTAACAGAATACAAGTGTAGAGCAAAGAACATGTTCTGATTTTTGTGACAAAAAAACCGTCATGTTGCGGGGGGTAGATCTTTTGATTCCACTGTTGGATTTTTCTCATTTTTTGATATGTTGTGCACATTTTCACTAGAGTGATTAACTTAACTATGTCTCCTTCAAAAGATATGGTGTACTAAGCACGGGTCTTTCCAAAGTGACCAACAGAAACCAAGTTTGCTATTTTCAAATATTAACTAAGCACGACTTATATTTGTAATGGTGGAGCTAATAGTTAATTCATAAATATTATGTATTTTGAGTTATAATGTTTTCAGATTAAAACATTATGATTAATATATTAGATTGAAGCCAAGAAAGTGTGGAAGGAATGAAGATAGTTATTTATATCCAGCTGTCAACATATGATATGCCAAGATTTAGTTTTTGGTAACTGAAAGTGTCTCACCGAGAGAAAAAGAGGGATAGTAGCCAAAGGAAAGGGGAAGAGGAGATGGTTTGGAGGATTGAATGGTGTTTGAGCCATGTTTTTGGCATTTGTAAAAAGAAGAGAACTTATGTTAAATCTTTGAGTTTAAGTATGTTTTCTTTGATTGGAGATGATCTTTGAGTTGTCCCAATCATTTCAGATGCTGTCCTCTTCATTTGAGATGCGTATGTGTTTGTCAAAATCTTTGAATTTTAATTACTCATATATCTTAAATGAAATGTCAATCTTTCTTTTGTTTCCTTGAAGTTGGAAGATTAGACAAATGGCCTTTGTGCCTTTCATTTAGTTTTCTTTAAACTCATTAAATCTGTAATCACATTCATCTCATGTTAATGGATGAATGTTAGTTTACCTTCTTTGTCTTCGGGTTAAAGGCATAGCAAGTTATTTGAATCTTTGCAAATCATTCGAAGGTAGTTGCGCCTTGGAAAATAAGCAGAGAGCACTTGTATATAATTGTGGCAAGTGACTCAACTGTTGTGTTGCAAGTTTGTCTTTCAGCCTTGGGTGTTTGGGAGTCATTTTGTGCAGGTTCTTTGAGAAGACAAATCTGTTCACTAACAGATTTTTGGCGACTCTGCTAGGGAAAGGATTCACAGTCTCAGTGTTTTCTTTTCTCAGAAATTTGAAGGTACCTCCCCGAGGATGGAGGTTGGCGGCTCTATTGAAAATGAATACCATGAGGTATATCAAAGATATCCAGAAATTTTAAAATATTGGGTTCCAGCAAGAAGTGAAGATATCTCTGATATTTTTATCTTTATTCCACCATTTAAAGAAAACCCAATCAAAGAAGTTACAGAAGACTTGGCAAGGCAAGTAGGATTTATAAAATCCTTCTATGGTGTTGTCCTTATCAAGAGAAAAGCCGTTGTGCAAAAACCATCAGCAAGCGAGAAGGAGCAGATTGGTGTTGAAGATGACCGTGCCTATGAGATGCCACAACAACAAGAAAGATCAACTATCAAAGAAGAGAACCCCACTGTGAAAATTTCAGGATATAGAAATGGGGTTGAGCACCATGATGTTTTGATAAATGAAGAAATAGATGGGATGCTTGGTATGCATAATGATGATGTGTTTCTTTCACAAAGTAAAGTAAGTATTCTTGTGAGAGCAGATTTCATGCTTAATAAAAAAGTTTGCTTTGCTGAAATATGTCATGATACTAGAGATTTTGTCAAAAATGATGATCTTGGCATCATTTATTTTGAAGATTATGTAGTTTCCCTTGAGGAGGTTTCTAGACATCATTTCTTTCAGCCCGAAATTGAAAATTAGTTGGGAAATGATATGCAAAAGGCCCAAGGAAAATCAGAAATTTATGATGAAGAATGGCGTTTTTGGGGTGGATGGTTATTCAAGAAAGTTTTGCATGTTACTAATATGATTTATAACATTAATGGAGTCATCAGATGGCAGTTTTTAAGGATTACACTGAAGAGGCACCGTCAATTGCTCCGTAAAGGCTCCTATTTCTCTTAGCCAGTCAAAGGCTTCGTGTAAGTTCTTGCTTCCGGTTATTGTGGTAGGAGTTTTTCCTACTTATGTACATATTGTATATATCTTTCATGTGTGTAACATTAGTTCAAATAATGCCCAAGCTTTGGGCCTGCCACTTGTTTGGGTGGTTTGCTGTTTTGGCTTTCCTCGTTTTCAGTTTTAGTTTGTTAGTTTAGCCTTGCTCCCCTCCACCCACATTGCAAGTAGTTTCCCTTCCACTCTTTATGACTCTATTGCCCAATGGTGGTAGGCACTTGTCTTTTCAACCAGAGATTCAAAGTTCTTTGCATTCTTCTTCGCAAAATGCAATCCCCAGTTAGAGCCAATGTTACCTTGTCATTCGTCCCTCATAACAAGAGTGAGTCGCCTTGCAAAAATTTTAGTTGAGTCTTTGTCTTGTTAAAAATTCGTTGGTTCAATCCCTTATCCACTTGTAAATCATTTTTTTAGATCCTTAACATTAATGTTCAATGGTCTATTGAACCTCTTGAACCCCTTGAACCATCTTGAATAGAGTTCGTAGTGTTCATTTAGGTACCGCAGGTTCTAAGTTGTGTCTAAGACATTTTCGGGCTAACATTCACTTAAGTGTTGTGCAAGTGATATGTCATATACTGTTCAAATGGTTCAGGGAAGTTCAAACAGTTCATTCAGTTCAAATGGGTTCATTCAGTTCAGTCAAGTTCAAATGTTCAGTTGGATTCAAAATGGTTCAAAGTAGTTCAGCAGGTTCCAAAAGTTCAAGCAGTTCAGGAATGTTCAACATGTTCAATGAAGTTCAAAGGTTCAATGCACAACCAAAATGGAGAGACAAAGCAATCAGTGGACAAATTTGGTCAACCAACAAAAGTTTGGAAGAGGAATTTGATTCCATTTACTTAGGCAGCAATTGATTATTTTTCCTAGAGGATTGTGAAAGAATTAGCACGAAGAATGTTTATAAATTTCAATGCAGCCTGTAAATACAAATTCTTCGACATAGCAAAATCAGTCTCTGTGCAGGGGGTATATCTCTCACTTCAATTAATGGATCAAGCTGAATGTTGGATATGTTTTATGAAACCTATTTTTACAAGTTCTCTCCAAAGGAATTATGGAAATTCAATCTGGTCTGCAAGATACACTTAACAAAATACAAGTGTAGAACAAAGAACATGTTCTGATTTTTGTGACAGAAAAACTGTCATGTTGCAGGGGGCATATCATTTGATTCCACCGTTGGATTTTTCTTATTTTTTGATATGTTATGCAAAAGCAAGTTGTGCAGGTTTTCACTGGAGAGATTAACTTAACTATGTTTGATACAAAAGATATTGTGGACTAAGTGGGGGTCCATCCAAAGTGACCAACAACAACCAAGTTTATTGTTTTCAAATATTAACTAAGCACGACTTATATTTGTAACGGTGGAGCCCATAGTTAATTCATAAATATTATGTATTTTGAGTTATAATGTTTTCAGATTAAAATATTATGATTAAATATTAGATTGAAGCCAAGAAAGTTTGGAAGGAATGAAGACAGTTATTTATATCCAGCTGTCAACAAATGATATGCCAGGATTCAGTTTTTGGTAATTGAAAGTGTCTTACCAAGAGAAAAAGAGGGATAGTAGCCAAAGGAAAGGGGAAGAGGAGATGGTCTAGAGGATTGAATGGTCTTTGAGCCATGTTTTTGGCATTTGTAAAAAGAAGATAACTTATGTTAAATCTTTGAGTTTAAGTATGTTTTCTTTGATTGGAGATGATCTTTGAGTTGTCCCAATCATTTCAGATGTTGTCCTGTTCATTTGAGATGCATATGTGTTTGTCAAAATCTTTGAATTTTAATTACTCATATATTCGAAATGAAATGTCAATCTTTCTTTTGTTTCCTTGAAGTTGGAAGGTTAGACAAATGGCCTTTGTGCCTTTCATTTAGTTTTCTTTAAACTCATTAATTCTGTAATCACATTCATCTAATGTTAATGGATGAATGTTAGTTTACCTTCTTTGTCTTTGGGCTAAAGGCATAGCAAGTTATTTGATTCTTTGCAAATCATTCGAAGGTAGCTACACCTTGGAAAATAAGCAGAGAGCACTTGTATATAATTGTGGCAAGTTACTCAACTGTTGTGTTGCAAGTTTGTCTTTCAGCCTTGGGTGTTTAGAAGTCATTTTGTGCAGGTGTTTTGAGAAGACAAATCTGTTCACTAACATATCCCTAGATTCCCCACCAGTGGCAGTGGCACTTGATTCACCACCAATGGGAATACCATGATGTGGTGGTGGTTGTGGATTTGAACCTGAAACAAATGTAGGTGGACCCTGAGGGTAATGAGTAGTACCTATCCGTGATGAATCTGAAGAATCAAGTCCAATGACTGGTTTATAAGGACCTTTTGATTTTGATTGTAATGGAAGTTGTACCTGAAGTGGATACCAAATGCCCTCTCCTCTGGGACCTAGACCACCACCTTCAAAACCCATTTTTTCCACAAGGTTTGCCCCTTTGCTATATTTTTCTTTCATGGACTCACTGACTCCACCTAATAGTTGCGGGACTGTAGTAGTGTTTGGAGGGGGCTCAACAGCAACCTCATGCTCGTCATCATCATCTTCAGTCCCGCCATGCTCCATATCCCACAATTTTCTAAACTCTACATCCTCGTCGATGCTCTCAAATTCTGTACTTGTCTTTGGTTCACTGAGATTCCTCCTCATAGTCCAAAAATCATTTATTTTGGTTTGAGTGAAATAATTCTCTTTACATTCGTGCAGAATTGATTTGGGAATAGATTTGTTAGATGGATTAGTAGATTTTAGGTAGAAATTGTAGGACCTCCTATTTTGGATACCCTGGATCTCCTCTGTTGTCCTCTTTGCATGCATTTGCAATGCCATAATTTGTGATGAAATTTCTTCGATTGAAATGTTTTTGTCAGCTGCAATTTTCTCCATCTCTTTTTTAACCTCATCCCATGAGTCCATGTTTCTAAGCTTTTCTAGCAACGGTTTACTTTCATGTTGACATAACGCTGAAGAGTTCCCATTTTTCTTAAGCCTTGCTTGAACTGCACCGATTGGATCATATTGCCAGAGACCCTCATCACCAAAGTTAAAAACTGTCAAAAAATCATGTGCCACATTGAATACTTTTCTCTCAAATGTGAACCCTCCACATGAGAAAGGAAAGGAGGGAAATATGCTCTTCTTTTGCTGACCATGGAAGTGCCTATCTGTGCTCTCCAATTTCCGTACATACTCTAATGCAAATACCCTATCTGTCACATGTATTGGAAGTCTGTATGGTTTTACTGCCGATCAGTAAAACCTTAACACAGTGAATTCTTCCATGAAGAACCAGTTAGCCAATTCTATTTGACTTCTGAGTTGAATGCAATCTCTATAAGACACAAGCAACCTAGGCATTGGAGTGCTTGTAATTTCATTATACATTGGTGCCAAAAAGAAGTCTACAAAATGGTTGTAGTTCTTTCTGTTATGATGCATCCTTATCTTTGGGGTCCAATCATATATTGGACACTCTGTTCTCTTCCCAGTCTTCTCATCAATCTTATAGCTCACAATTTGAAGCTTGTTGGTCTCGAATATTGCACGATACTTGGATAGGAGGAGATAACACAAGTAGGATGAGAACCTAAATGTCTTACAGGAACCTTTTTTGATCATCAGTAATTGTTTTGCATGGATTTTACAATGTGCTCAATAAAATTATATCTTATTGGCTGACCTACACAATGGATATTATAAATCATTTCAAGAAGGCTTGCACCCACTTCCCTATCATTTCCCAATCCCAGGCAAAATGACAGTAAGGAAATAGTATCCCTAACCCATGGAACAAATATGCTAGAATCATAAGGAGGCTTATGATTCTGATCCAACACAATACCAATACCAATCTTTATTAGACCTCTGATAAATGAATCTTTGCTACTTGGATCGAGACTCTCATAATTCCTTGCCATCTTTTCAAGGTCAATTTGGACGTTTGAGTTTTGGGCTTCAAATCCTAGGTTCAACAAACGAGCAAATTCTCCCTCGTTTATGGATAGAATTTCCTCTTTTGTATTTTTATTGACAATTACTTTTTATCTTCATCATAATTTTTGGCGTAGACCATGACAAAATCAGGGCAAGGGAATACTTCAGGTAACACCATGCTTCCCAATCCAACATCCCACGATGCGATTTTATTTGTTTTTTGTTTTAACATTGGGTTGAAAATAGTAAATTTTGCACTGGATGCATCTGCTGCCTTACTAGACAATGTATATCTAATATCTATGATACGCTTTTCACCATGGATAGCAGAGTCATAAATATCATGGTATTCATCCGTGAAACCTGGTGTTTTAACCAATTCGGTTAGGTGCATTTTATTTTTCACTTGGCTTCTTGTTGAACTACTGCTTCCCGTTTTCCCCATTACTATTATTGTTAATAATTTAAAATAATGCTAAATAAAAACCTGAAAATTCTAACCCTCAAATTGGACCACGATATTACCAAAAGCAAAAAATGCTAACCCTCAAATGTAGGTGTTCTAGATTTTACCCGAAAATTGGAATTTCTAGTTCACTAGATTGGCACAGATAGTCTCTGTTGCAACTTGCATTCCTCAATCTAGTAGTTGTTTCTAAATCTCCCTCGATTTACAGGTTTGTCCAAGAAATGAAAGACGATTATGATTTACGAGTCTCTTATTTTGAAAACTCTGAAAAGTAGAAAAGTAAAACCTAAAGGGCAAAATATCTAGAATCATGTTGTAATTTTATTAATTACTATTAATAACTATTCGATGCCGGAGGAAAAAACATTCATTACTTCAGTATAAATTTTGAGGACATTAAGAATCATGTTGTAATTTTATTAATTATTATTAATAACTATTCGATGCTGAAGGACAAAACATTCACTACTTCAGTATAAATTTTGAGGACATTAAATGTAATACGTTCAATTCCAGGCGAAGTTCTCCCAAATGTGTTCACTTCCCACATTCAGGCCGAAATCCACCCTAAGCCGTTGATCTTTGCTCATCCAACGGACAAGGGACCAAGGTACCTGTTGTGACTTTACGGGTCTGTTTTTTAAGTTTGTTTAATAATTTTAAACTTTCGCCCGAAAAAGTGCTTTATAGAGTTACTTATATTTAATTAGATTTAAAATGTTTCAATTCCGAGCAAAGTTCTCCCAAATGTGTTCATTTCCCACATTCGGGCTGAAATCCACCCTAAGTCAT
This sequence comes from Cryptomeria japonica, assembly GCF_030272615.1. Lineage (NCBI taxonomy): Eukaryota > Viridiplantae > Streptophyta > Pinopsida > Cupressales > Cupressaceae > Cryptomeria > Cryptomeria japonica. Next base: position 326,799,107 of record NC_081408.1, read on the forward strand.
TGATCTTTGCTCATCCAATGGACGAGGGACCAAGGTACCTGTTGTGACTTTACGGGTCTGATTTTTAAGTCTGTTTAATAATTTTAAACTTCCGCCTGAAAAAGAGCTTTAATGACTTAATTATATTTAATTAAATTTAAAATGTTTCAATTCCGGGCGAATTTCTCCCAAATGTGTTCACTTCCCACATTCGGGCCAAAATCCACCCTAAGTTGTTGATCTTTGCTCATCCAACGGACGAGGGACCAAGGTATTTGTTGTGACTTTACGAGTCTGATTTTTAAGTCTGTTTAATAATTTTAAACTTCCGCTTGAAAAAGTGCTTTAATGACTTAATTATATTTAATTAAATTTAAAACATTTCAATTCTAGGTGAAGTTCTCCCAAATGTGTTCACTTCCCACATTTGGGCCGAATTCCACCCTAAGCCGTTGATCTTTGCTCATCCAACGGACGATGGTACTTGTTGTCAGTTGTCGTGGGTTCCATGACTTCTACCAGTTTTCAGGCAGGTCACCATACTCGTGTCACTTTTCCGAGCAAAGTTCTTAGAAATCTGTTCACTTCCCACATTCACCCCGAAATCCACCCTAAGTCGTTGATCTTTGTTCATCCGATGGTCGATGGTACCTGTTTTAAGATGTAGTGGGTCCCATGACTTCTGCCATTTTTTCTAGCACGTCACCATACTCGTGTTACTTTTCGGGTCTGTTTTTAAAGTCTATTTAATCATTTTGAAATTCCGCTCGAAAAAGAGATTTATAGTCTATAGACTATAGACTTAATTCAATTTAATTAAATTTAAAATGTTCAATTCCGAGCAATAGTTTGAGATAACTATTAAATATAATGTTAATATTATTTGTAAAAATTTGAAATTCAAAAATAGTATAAAACATGAAACTTAGTTTCTAGAATAAAACAAATAACTAAATAAAAATATAAATTTTGATATAAAATTTGAAAGGTAAAAGTTTAATATTAAAAAGAAAACATTCAATATTAAATCTAAAATATTAATTTAAAGTTTAACAAAATTCTTTGAAAATATGTTTACGATATATAATTTTCAAAAATAGTTTTAAAATATATATAAAAGTTCAACATAAATTTAGTGTATTAATTTAAAAAAATGTGCAACTGCAGTCCTCAACCTATTAAGGCGAGCAAATTTGGAAAGTACAAATGCCAAGGTGGCGATTAATTGTTGCAGAAGGAGTTGCCTATGGCATGTTGCACGAACGGAGGAAGGGGAGGATGGCAGGAAATCTTTTTCCTGATCTCATGGCATTAATGTCTTATCGTGCACATACATTACCCGACCTATAAGATGAAGGCAAATTTTTTTACCTTTTGATCTGTGTAGTATGTACCACTTTTTGCTTTGAAGTAGTTGTAGAACAAATCTGTAATTCGTAGAATCATACCTTCTGTAAGACATTTTTTACAGGAAGTGATTTTGAAATTGCAGGTGATAATGGAGACCAATTTCACACTTCGAACAAACAAGAAGTTGGTGCCCTTTTTGGGAAAAGTATCTGATAAACGAATGCAAGGACTGTTCAGGTTTAAGGAGGAGAAGTTGTGGGCGATAGCTCGACTGATGCTTGCGGAGGAGGTGGCACATATCAGTCACCGGTATCAAACTAACATGGAGGTTTACTCTCTGATTATGGCGTGGGCCTGTGAATTCAAACCGGAGGTGGAAAAGGTAAAACTCACATTGTTCAAATTGATTGATGGGGCGTTTTTGATTAACCTGGATTCAATCTTGGAGTGGGTGGTGCCGGGAGTTGGCATTCGAATTAAGGAAGGGGACGACCAGGAGGAATTGCTTCCTTTTATTCGTGGCCCAGAGGATGAAATCAAATACCAATGCCATGAACAAGCCCGAGTGGGGTGGGAAGCGATGAAACTCTTTGTGAATTTAACGAGGGTGGATGAAGTCCTGAAGGCTTTGCATGTGGTGGCAAGGATGGAGGTTGGTAGGGCATTGAGAGATCGGGCTGAAGAAGGAAGGGCCATATAGCTACTGGCAAGCTTGGAGGGCGACCCTGACTTCGAGTGCCTAAACTGCATTCCTAAAATGAAAGCTGGAGCAGAAAAAGGGAAAGCCAAAGCATCAACCTCTGAGGAGGGAAGGGACTGGGAGGAGGTGACCCAGGGGGATAGTGAGACTGAGTGAGTGGCCTATTGGCAATGAACTAGTTTTTTTGTATCTTGAAACTTTTGAATCAATAGAATGAAAAAACCTTTACCGATAAACTTTTGTATCTTGATACTTTTGAAATGTTGTATTTTGAATGACTATATAGTATATATGTATAAAATTATAATCAACCATAATCAATGTACAAATAATTAATGGAATGAATTGAATTTTTTTTTTATAGCATTACATTAAAAAGATCACGACATTAAATTTATTTCCATTGTTTAACAAATAATTGAAATAACATAGCTCATATATAAAAAGCATTTGAAAGAAATTAATTAATAAAAATGAAGTAGAATTATAGAAAGCATTTTTATATCCATAAGACTGTAAGAGGCAAACTAAAACAAACTGGAATTCAAAAAATTATCATTAATATTTATGCTTTTGAAATTTACAATTTTTTCGTCAGAGACTTGAGTCCCCCTAAAACTTAAAAGCCAAAATGAGTGAGCCACTGGCACTCAGCCTATTAGGGTTCAAGGACATAGGAAAAAAAAACTACAGGTAGTGGAATTGTTTACAATTTTGCCCTAAGAATCTGGCCCTCCTTCCATGTAGAATTCTTCAGACAGCATAAGCTGAGAGAATTATTCAAGCCACATGTAGTTTGGAAAGTCGTCCAGGAGGAACCATTTCTAGATGAAGTCCCTGCCAATCCGCACCCATTTTCCGTGACGCGTCAGCTGCTCCGCATTCAAGTTTAGGAGAAACGGTTGCCTGGCAAAAAGGCATTGTTTGGTCAGGGAGGAGAAGCTTGGATAAATCACTCACCCAAGGGATCCCCACCCCTAATTCTGCAAGAACGACAAGAGTAATGTCATCTACAAGGAAGTCTTCCTTAAAAAAATTTCCTCAACAGCATCAACATATCCACCTTGTCTCCTCCCAAGTCCAGAAGAGATGCTAAGAAGCGGGATGTAAGGTCCGTGTTAACACGATACCTATTTTCGTTTCACATATATTCTCTGCCCAACACCATCCGCACAGCCTCATTGGTGAATGACCCAACCTCCTTACAGACTGATTGGAGGGTTGGGTCTCTAACGGAGCCTAGAAAGGCCCTTTGGTCCTCTGCAGAAATGCTTCTCAAGTGGATGGGAGTGTCCATCTTGAGAAAACAGATTAACAAATTAAACAACCTGAGTAGTGAGCCTATAAACCTAAAATACCGTGAGCTCTGACGATTTATTTACCAAATGGCAAAGGCTAATTGAAGATGAAAGAAGCAGAGATCATATATAAATTGTTGAAACCCTTGATTCTAATAATTACTTCTTTAACAGTATTAACTGCTATAAATTTTTTTAAATCTTTTGTATCTTTGCAAATCTTTCCCATAAATGCACGAGTGTGCGAAATTGGAAACAGCTATGAACCAGTACCAAATTGGCAAGCATCACATTGGAAGTCGTGGGGACAAAGTGGATTTCCGTAAGTGAATAGATATATATTAAATGAATGAAATTATCGATCATGATTCATGGCATTTAATACGTGTCTATTGAATCCAATTCCATTCCGGGCACTTTCTGGTGAGCTATGTTCTCTTCAGAAAATTGGGCCGAAATAAAACTTCAGCCATTGATCTACGATCATCAAACAGTTTAAAATCATTGATAGATTTTAGGTATGTGTCACCCTTTACGTGTCAAAGAGGCCGCCCTTATTGATACATCATGCAGAGTCCAGACTCAATGTATTATGTGATGTGATGTGATGTGCCTTGTCTATTAATGGCAATGAATTTATGAAATCGCCAATGAATTATATATTGTACCATAAATAACAAAATATTTGCCAAAACAAATTAAATAATTTTCAAGCGGTGGATAAAAATCGCCAATACATTTAAATAATTTTCAAGCGGTGGATAAAAATCGTCAATACATTTAAATAATTTTTCCTTCGGAGTAAAATTTTTCGCTCATACAATTATATATTTGTTCCTTTTAACAATAATTATTCGCCTCCCACAATAAATATTTTCCCCATAGAACAAGGTATTATTTGCCAGAAATTTATGGCATTTTCATACCCTAGAAAAAAAATCGCCAATACAAAATAATTTTTTCCTCATTTAAAAAAAAAAATTTCGCCATCGATATGAAAATTTCCCCCCGAAAATAATGTTTGATTCGCCAGGATTTTACGTAGTTTCCCAGGGGGGGGGTTTCTTAAAGTTATCCCTGGTGATGGTCAAGTAGAAAAGAGCATGAATGTGGTTGTAAAACTTTTCTGTGATGCTATGAATGAAGTTAAGAAGGATGCAACACCCACGACAGCTGATTTCACAAAGTTTGCCAGAGTTGAAGTTGTATTATACATTTACGCAGATCAGTTACTTAACTACGTGGATAAAATTAAGAAGATCCGGTTAGAGATAGAGGCGTGGAAACAGAGGATGACATCTGTTAAAATTCCCAGTATTCCATCTTTACAGGAGTTCGTCATGACGTACAAGGAATGGAAGGCGGCGTTGAATGTGGATGCTGAGGATGGCACAACTCAAAGATCCCCAATGCCTAGTTAGGATTTGTTTTCATTTATGAGGATATGTCCTCTTTTATCTTGCTCAAAAGACTTTTTCAGTTATTTTACAGTTACGTTTTCAAACTGTTTCTATTGGTAATTGTTTACCACAGAAAATTACTCTGTAAGGGTAAAAGAAACAATTGCTATTATTTAAGGGATGTTTTGAAACTAAAAGGGGGTTCGGATTTTTGGAGATATACAGAAGGTTTTGGGTTTATTACTTTTTGTTGTATGTTTCTTTCAGAAGGAAAATCATGTTGAATCATTCTTTATCTTTGAATGAATGAAGAAAATAGACCTTGGATGAAAGACTTGAATCTGTGTGTTCAATCTTGAGAATTTGCCTCTTTGTGGGTTTAATTATCACTGAATCATATATGTTTATGTGAATGATTTATCTAAGAAAGAACATTATCTATCAATACTGATTTGCCAATTCCTTGTTTATGTGAAGTCTGAAAAATGTGAAGTTGTGTTTTCATGATCAACATAAATATTTACGTATGTTATGTTCATTGTATTTTTATGAATGAATGTATTGCCTTACTGCTTTCAAGTTAAAAGTGGGCATAAATTTATATTGAATAATTCATTGAACATTATATAAGGGAGTTGTACCTATTTTAAAATTCAGAGGGAAAAGAACAATTGTGTTTTCCCAATTTGTTAGTTTACAATTGTAACTTTGTGAGGGCATGAAGTTTAATTGAATAAAAATTAAAGAAGCATAATATCTTAACTAACAATACTATGCATATTGGAAAGAATAGAACAGAGACATTATGGAAAATATTGGATGGAAGGCATGACAAAGAAAAAAAGGTCAAAATTTGAGGTGACATTCAAGAATCCAATCATATAATGAAAAATGTCATTCAATCAAATAGTGATGGAGACCAGATTAATATAAGTGCCCTTCCTTGGTTATTAACGAAGCAATAAATCAATTCTATAAAAGAAGTCATACAAAAAATTTGATTTCCCATAGGATTTGTTGCGAACATAAACAATCTCATAACAAAGAAAAGTGAATTTGGGCTAGGGATGAAAATGCATGATTGGCATACCTTGATTAAGGCAATCCACGTTCTTGTGTATTTACTATATATTTGTATATTGCATGTACTTTTCATTGTATTATGTTAGAAAACAATGAAAAAGATCATTTTATAATTGTTGCAGTACGTTCTACCTCTATCTCTCCCAGACCAATTCGACAATAATGTCAAGAATGTTATATATGATCTTGGAAAATGCATGAGGTAAGTAGTGATATTTGTTCAATTTATAGTATATATATTATATTTGCAATTTGTTTTACTTGTTATGTAATATATTGCATATCATTTTGTAAAGTCTCGTTAATATATTTGCATCTTGAATCTCTTGTAGGTGGTTGTCATCTAAAGAAATTCATAAAGAAGATATAAAATATTGGAAGAGAAAAATTCCTCGTCTAATGTGTGAAATGCAAAAGTGTCTACCTTCAACTTTTTTCAATGCACAAGAACACTACCTCATACACCAAGTTGAGGAGATTGAATTGTGTGGACCTATACACACAAGGTCAATGTCGATGGTTGAGAGACACTTGAATTTTTTTAAGTCTTTGGTTTGACAAAGAGCACATCTTGAGGGTTCTATAGTGGAGGGATATATGGTATACCAGACTATGTTGTACATTACTGAATACCTTCCTAAGTTAGTGGAAAAGATCCATGTAGATCATATTAGGGATCCCAACTCCATTAACAAATTTGAAGGGGAGTACCTGTTGGGGAAAGGTAGAATGAGGAAAGTGAGAGGTAATTATTCAATATTGCAGTTAATTTATTCGTAATCTTCAATATACTTTAGTTATAAATTTGTAGTTATTTTTTGTACAGTTGCTTGAGAGTGGGATGCACTACAATTGTATGTTGCAAACAATCTTGATTGGATGATGGTATGGATTCAACGATGTCAACAATTTGGTCGCGCATTAACATGGGAAGGTGTGGCTTCATTGGTTAAAGAAGCTCACCGTAATGGAGATTCTAGTGTTACACAGAGGGAAATTGATTTAGCATATGGTTTAAGAGATAAACAGGTACGTACAAATATATAAATCACCCATATTATTTAATTTTTTTCCAATTGTAATGATGTACATACTATATATTTTTGGCATTTTGCAGGTGAAACACCACAAGGCTATGTGGTGCAATGGTCATAAATTTCGCATCAAAAAGGTGGATGACATGAAGAAAACTTGTGATTATGGAATAAGTGTAGTATTTCAGGTTGACTAACATTTCATCTAGAAGGAACATACATCCTCGAGTCTTAGAAAATTGATACTATGCGATTTTGGATGCTATACTTGAGTGTGACTTTAGGTCCTTCAAATTAGTTCTTTTCATCGTCAAATGGTACAAGCTATGATTGAATGAAAATGATCCTGACAGAACTGTTATTGAACATGATAATGGATTTACAATGGTTAATACAAGGTTGTTTGAGTGAGCTAGAAATGAGCTGTATGTTCTTCCAAGCCAATGTGAGCAGGTATTTTACTCAGAGGTTCCTTATAAATCGGGTTGGTCATTTTTTGTTAGACATGATCCAAGAGGAAGGCCAGTAAAGTATAATATGATGGAAGAAGAAGATACCAAAGAAGTAGAAGATGATGTAGATGATGATCATGCTCGACATTTAGTTGATGTTCCTGGAGGAAATATTCAAAAAGAAGAAGAAGAATAAGAAGAAGAATGTGTGATGGATTACAACATATATGATGTATTACAACATGTTTATGATGATACATATGTGATTTATGATACATATGTTTCTATTATTACTCATATATTTAATATATTTATTGTTTATCAAATTGCAAATGTAATACTTATGATTCTCAATTGTTGGTGTTGATTACATGTATATATTTGTGTGATTCTACCATCCTTGGTGGAAATAGGTAATTGACTACAGACATCATCAACCCTTTTGTTGAGGACCTTGCACTTTCTAGATAAATGAAAGGTAAGGAATTAAAAAATATACAATGATTATGATGTTTGCATATTGTTCATGTTGTCTACTATGTATTTTTTAGCATATGTATCATGTAATGCTTATGATGCTTAATTCTTGGGGTTGATTACATGTATATATTTTGTGTGATTCTGTCATCCTTGGTGGAAATAAGTAATTGACTATAGACATCATCAACCCTTTTGTTGAGGACCCTACACTTTATAGATAAACAAAAGGTAAGGAAAAAAAACTACAATGATTATAATGTCTACATATTGTTCATGGTATCTACTATATAATTTTTAGCATATGTATCATGTAATTTTTAGCTAACATAAGATAAATGAATTATATATGCAGGAACCTGAACCCCTTTGATGAGGATCCCACATAGTGTCATGGATCGACAGGTATAAGTCAATACACCCTATAGAAACCATTTTTTAATTGCTTGCTTTCTCTTTAATAATAAGTCAGGTTTTAGCAACAATATTTTGTCAAAACTTTGATTTTTTTCTCATCGAAACCACATGTAATAGCTCATTCCACCTTCTCGGCCCTCCTATATGCTTTAAGTGATGATGAAGGCTATTTTTTATGAGTTTTTAAAACTCCAAAATTACTAGGAAAACAAACAACCCCTACTTTTCAGACCTCGACATTAGCAACAAATCTAATACAATTATCAACACTTGAGGCCCTAGTTGGGCTTATTCAAATTTTAATCTCAACATCAAATTTAGGGCCAACTTTTTCATCAACATTACCCTCATTTGCAAAATATCAACAACATATGGTGAACCATCTATTAAAAATTATTTTCATCTCTTGTGTAATAGAGTCATTCACTTGCAAACCCTACATATAACTCTGAAATACAATTTTTAAATCCTCCCTTGGATGGATCTGTCAGGTACCCAACCCTCAATGTTGCAATTAAATATCTTCAATCACAGTTAGTCTGACTGAATTTAACTTTCAGAGACAGGCCAATCAAGAAATAAAATGCAAATAGTCGCCTTTTGTCTCAAATGCCCTTTATATTCTTCTAACTTGTAATTATAATAAAAAATCTTCACACAAGGATTTAAGGTAACAACCACTTACTTTAAATGGTTATAACAGAGAACTGATTTGAAAATAAAGAATCCATAGTACAATTGAAAATAAGAAAATTGGTTTTCTTTGTATTATATTGAAAATAAAGTCTTTTGACTTGAAACACGGAGATATACTTCAAAACTTTTTTCTGTTACTAGCTATTTCTATCTTCCAAAAAATTTTCTCATCAAATTATTATATTGAATATTTTATAATATGCCAAAGGGTTATGCCCTTTGATTGAAGTCTTTTGAGAATAGATGAAACCTACAACTAATCTAGTTAAGCATAAATGCACATTAGTTAAATGTGCTAGATACTTCTCATTGTATCTAGTACCACAATCATGGATTATGTCTCGGGCTTCCACCTCCATCAGGACCACCCTTTCCATGACTTTTGCCACCTTATCAACCTTCTGGTCTTTAGCCGCTTTCAGTGCACTTTTGAGTATATGTTGACATTCATAGATCCGGGCCATTTTCTCTTTCTACTCTCCATCTTTGTTGAGTAGGGATGGAATATTATCTTTTCTATTATTGAGGAAGGTTTCTCTTTCTTTTGTTAACTCTCTCAGGTATTCTTTGTGAGATTTCATCAAATCCTCACAATTCTACATTGCATCAGGTTGTGCTTCATCTCTATTCTGTAACTCCTGGGATCTCTCATGCAATTGCTTATCCAACTGTTCATGTTATTCAATAATAGTGTGGTTCTTTTTGTATATGTCCCAGTAATTATCCATCCATGTCATCATATTAGTGATCCTTCTCTGAATCGGGACTAACATGGTTTTAGTTTTTGTTGTTTTCAATTTAGCATGCAGCTGATAGTTTTCTTCTTTCAATTTACTAGTCTTGGTCTATGGCTATGAGTTCTCGCCTTGCATCAACAATCTCTATGGATCCTTTTGTTTTAACATTTCTTTCAAATGATCAACCTTTTTTCTCATCTTGACAATTTAAAGCTTGTTTGATTTATTTTCCTTTACCAAGAATTGAATCTGCACCTTGTTCAGTTTGGCTATATTTACTCCCAAATCTGTTGTCATTATGGGATCTGTCTCACCAACTTGTAAGGTCATGATGTGTCTGAAATATTTTTGAGTATCAATAACCATAGGATTCTTACTTGGTGGATATAGTGACCATATTCACATAGAAATTTTGTCAGGGTTATATAGTGATCCCATGTACACTTGGGTCACATCCTCAGGAGACAATTTATGCTTGGCAACAATATCATGAAGAAAACTATCAAATATTAGGGTTGAATTCATATCCCATCCAGGAAAGATCAAAACATTTGCATCTTTGAGAAGCTTCCTTCCTCTTTCAGGCATCATCAGGGCCATTTCTTGTGCTACTTTGTTTTCTAATGTGGCTGATAATTATTTTTCATTTGAGGTATTGAACTCATCAACACTCTCCTTGATTTCTTTTCCTTTTATTATGTACAAGAATGACATAAATTCAAGAGATGTTATAAAATCATCATCAGATATAAAAGTATCATAGGCTAATCGCCACTAATACATTTGGGGTCAAATTCCGACGGACAAGGAGCATTGTGTGAAAATTTGATTTTTTTTTTTTAAATGCCCATGTTCGTCGGAATTCCGACGACCTCAGGCATTTTATTAAAAAAAAAAACACAACGCATTTTCATTTTGAAAGCAAATCTTGCCTCCCTGCCCCGCCGCACCCCCCGCCGAAGCAATCTCTGCACAAGCAAGGTAAGAACTCTTTGTTTTTCAATTTCTTTCTTAACTAATTTTTTCGCAATTTCATTTTCTTTCTTTCCCAGTGTATTGTTGTGTCTGCTCCCACCTGGCATTACCTGTCCTCACCCCCGGATGGCCGATCAAGGAGTAATGTGGTTGGGATGGATTAACCCACACTGACTAGTATAGTTGACAGTAGGGAGGGCTTCTGTTCTCGCTCATGGGGTTTCCAGCTGCATCCGAAGGGGCTTCTGTTCTTGCTCACAGGGTTTCAATGAGAAAGAAAGCAGTTAACCCCGATGGAGCACCCCCAGTTCGAGTCCAATAAAATCCCCTCCCCTAATTAACGAGGCCGAAGCCTACCTTCATTTTGCATGGGAAGAGGAGGATGGTAATAGTAGTATAATGAATGGTCCTTGCCCTCCCGATGGAGTAGGATAAGCAATAGCTAGGAGTTGTCTTGTCCTTGTGATAACTCTCATAAAAAACCCCCTTTGATTATGCTTTGATGCTTGGACTTCTATGAAGAATAGGTCGTTGAATTCTGGGTGTATGGGTGTTTGGGTTGTGGATGTTGAGGCCAAATATCAGGCTCGTTTGATGGTGGAGTGGATTTGGATTGGAGTTGGTTGTTGTGGGGATTGTGTGTGGTGTTTGAGTTGGGTCTACGCCTCAGAGTTAGGGTGAGGGCCGAGGAGGGAGGAGAGGATGTGTATGCGAGGGGAATGAGGGAGATTAGTAGTATGAGGTTTAGGGTAGAGATTTGTTGAAATTGGAGAGCTTGAATAGATTTTCTCTATTTCAAGTTTATGGATCCAAAGATATTTAAATGAATAATGTATGCATGGAAAAACATGTCTCTTATATGAGACATGATTGTATATGACAAATTATTTAGGGTGTGTGATTAAAAGTAGTTTACATTTGTTAACGCTCTCCCATAAACTTTATTTTATTACACAACTTAACTAGATGATGGATGCCATCTATGAAAAATAGTTTTATTAGATTCCCATGTATAAATGGAGAACATTTAAGAAAAAAAACCTTCTCCAAAGTATACAAACGTAATCTTGTTTTAACACCCTTGATTATGTGTTTTCACTTCTTTCCTTTCAGAACATTGTCTTTCAAAATGACCAAAATAATTATAATACTATAAAGCCTTTCTTTTTCTTTGCTCGTCAATTATTCATAAAAATATGTCTTTCATAGTTTCATCAATAAAGGACATGATATTTGACAAGAGAAAAGTACTTTTCATCCAATGATGGCTTTCTTCAAAGTTGTCACCACCAATCAACTTTGTAGTAATAACAATCAATATACTATTCACCATTTGGAATGATTAGTGTAATAAAAAATCATAGATTTAACAATAATCTTTATGATCAATGCTACAAGTTTTTAGATTTAGCAATGATCCCTACAACCAACACAATATTTTTTTAGATTTACCACCAATCTATGCGATCGAGCTACAATTTTTTTGGATTTAGCAACATTCTTTACAGTCAATGCTACAACTTTTTATATTTATCAATGATCTCTTTGATTAATATTATCTATTTCACATATATAATTACTTCAACTACAAATTTCATGCCTCCACATGGATATAATTCAAATGGCCCTTATAATGGTAAAAATATTATAAATTAAATTTTATAATTTTTAGTAGGATATCTACCCTTGCATGCTTTTGATGCTATAATAGACTTCACTTGTACAAAGAAAGAAGAAAATACAATAGAATGAATGGAGACAAGGATGACTAATATGGCCAAACAGTAAAACTAAAAGGTGTAGACAACATGTTGTTTTCTCTAAATAATATATATTGCAATTAATATTTTAATTAAACCTTCATAGCTTCTCAAGGTTGATCCTAGGCCAATCATGAATGATTAATATTGCAAGCTTCCTCATATTACAAATTCTAGATAGTCTTTTGAAATTATAACAACTTTATAGAATTATCAAATATGATCACACTAAATTTAGGCTTCCTATTCAAGTTAAAAGGGGGCATTACCTAACTAGTTTGATGATTAGGTCCTATTTATGCCTTATCACTTAAGTTTACTTAGGTTTCACATGGGATACTTATCACTTTACATGTGATCTTATCTTATCACTTTATTTCTCATATCATAAGATTAGTACACTTGTCATAATCTTATGATATCTTACTCCTCATCTTGGCCTATATAACCAAGGGGTTTCCTTTGTAATCTCATTTTTATTTGCATTCATTGATAAAATATAGCTTATTCTTGTCTGTGAGTGTAGTCATCTAAGGATAGGAAAAATTCACCATTTGCGTAAGAAAGATGGATAAGATAAATGATTTATGTGAAATAGATTCACCTAAGAGAAAGTAGATTCACATAAGGATAGGTGGATTTTCCTAAAGATGAAGGGATAAGACAACAAAAAGAGGACTTAGGATGATGACAAGGAGGATTCATTTAAGGATATGGCATATTCACCTAAGGGATAATGTATTCTCCCAAGAATATGGAAAAATTATTGATTGGTGGAATGACATACTAGATCAAGGAATGATACAAGGGTAGATTCACCTAAATATAGGGTAAATTCAACTAAAAGGGTACCCATGAGATTGTGGTCCTGAGTACCTATCTATGGATGGTGTATTTGGATACAAGTATGATGAAACCATGCTTGTGTATGATGAAACAAAGTCCAGATCTCTATTATAGGTCCAACATAATCTCTATTATTTGAGACACCATTTTATTAGCATATCCAATTAGGGTAATTTATGGGTTTAATTATGGATCATGTTGTCTATTTCCATGCACTATTGAACTTATTTGGATGTATTGTGATTATTTTAATTTTGAAGTTATAAATAAATTATGTTTGTACCTTAGAAAGGGTATGATGTTTGGGCAGTTTATTTGAAAACTTATGGTGATTATTGCCCTATGTTATGTAATGGAGTTATTTTTACACTAAGTAATTAACTAGAAAAATGAATTTGTATTGTTGTACAAGTATGATGAAACCATGCTTGTGTGTTTACATGTTTGTGCATCCTATTGAGAACCAACCTCGCTGTTGAGGAACTCAATAAATGTGGTGTTATGTAGAAGAATGGAAAACTCAAGAAGCTATGGTGACATATTGTGGCATTAGTAGGGATTATCTCTATTGACCACACCTTTCAAAGATAGTATCCCCTAGTTCTCCTCATAGAATGGACCATTGGATGGCTCATAGTGGTATCCTATCCTACATTTATCTTGATGGAATTGCCGATAGTTGGTATGTGGTTCTTGGTATGGGTTTCCTCTTACCCTATTATCTTATTTATATCTTTGTTCCAACATGTGGAGATTGATTTTTGTCATGCTATGATGATTTTCATGTTTGCATGTGTTTTGAAATTATGCAAATAGATATGATGTCACACCATACTTATGTTTTGATATAGTGTAGGTGATGGTTACATGTTGTTGATGGTAGCGATTTGGGTTCAAAGACACAATTCCACACACACACACAAATATTTGAAGATGCATTTTATATTATTCCTTCTTAGTGGCGATTAGCGTTGGAATATTTGCACACATGTAGAGAGGAACTCATGTTAGATACAATAGGTTGTGTTTGATAACATATGAATGTGCCTCATGATGTATACATATAGCTTTGGTGTGTGACATGCATGCACACTTTTCCATAAGACACATTGCTATGTGGCATGTGCCCTATGCATGTCTTTTTTGTGAGGCACGTTGCTATGTGCAATGTGGCCCTACGTGTGTCTTCTCTTTGAGGTGAATTGCCATGATATGTTAGGATTTGTAGTGTGCAGGCCACAAATGCATGCATGAGGGACTATTATTATAGTTATGTTTTTTGGGCATGTAACCTAGGCATGTCTTCTCCATTAGGTACATGGCCATGCCATGTGGGAGTTTTTGTGTTCATGCCACAAATGCACACATGAGGGACTATTATTGGAGTCATGATGAATTTTCACTCTATTTAGCCACATTTTCTAGTCGCATAGTTATGTAATGTGCACTTTTAAGGATTGTGAAGTTTCCTTCAATTATTGATGATCTCTCATCTTTGTTGTGTGGGCCAACATTTTTATTTTATCTTGTTTGAATTAGTTTAATCACTATTGTGAGTTTTCTCTATTGTGTAGTTATTGTGGCTATGTTTGATTTACTATTGGAATTGAACACATTTATTTGACCTATTATTGGTACTATTTTTTCTTTCTTTCAATATTTATGATCTTTGGTAGTTTAGTGAAACTCTTTCTATTTTTAAATGTTGCCTTCTTTGTTGTGATGTGATTCCTCACCAAGATCGACGTAGATAACCTTGGATGAGTGTATATAAGGAATCAAACATTGGGAAAATTTGAGGATAGGGGTAAGTGTTTGTTGTATGGGTAGCTACGATCCACTTGCACATTCTTAGTGATTATTGACGGCTATGTCTTGGAGGATAATCTCATTAAACAAACAAGGGGGAAGTCATACATAATCGTATGGATCCTCCCTAGTTGTGTGTGGATTCAAGACCATCATTTCATATGGTTCTTGGTTACTTTGTGAGACCATGGCATCCTCTTAGACCAATATGTGAGCCTTGTATTGTTATCCCTACAATGTGGATGAATAAGTGTATGTTAAAATAAATGCTTTGCATGCCATATAGTTGCATATGAGTTGTTCACATCATCAGATCATGATTTAGAATATGTGAATTCTTTTATCCATGTGAAGTCGAATGATTGATTATGAAAATGTGTTATACATTGAAGCATAATCTGTAAGATGTTCTCTTCAAGAAAAAATATTTATGCTTTCATAGTGAAATGTTGACGAAATGGGGTCCTAGTCTAGGAAAGTAAACTACAAACTTATACATTCACCATTTCAAAACATTTTATTGGGGAATAGTCAATTTGGTTCAATTTAATTCCTCTAGGAGAGACCAGCAATATGATTAATTGTTCCATTTTGATGTGATTGGATATGATTAGATATAATTTCATTGAAGATGCAAGAACTAAGTAAAATTATGCAAAATTGACAAGATTACGCATAAACAGGCAAATAATAAAGCAAAAAGCTAACATAGAGGTACATATTTGGAAATAAGACTCTAAAATGAACCTAATCAGTTACCTATAGGGAAAATGAGGTTAGAGATAATCTACCTATATGGAAAGTGGTTAAACTCTACCTCTAAGTGGCTCATCTTGAGCATTGTCGGTATATGGGCATTGATGGCATATTATATCTGGTTCTATCATTTTTGTGGGTGCAAAATTAACAAGGCAAAATAGTATTAGTGGGATCATGATCTCATCAAAATGGTTTTGGTTTGATTTGCAATTTTTGTGAAGCTTTTGCATTGAAGTTTCCATAGCTTGATTTTTTTGCTTGTGAAGAAAGACCATGTCAGATAATATCAGTGAAGAACAAAATAAGGAGACAATTGCTAGATTATGGTCTAACTTGAAAAGAAAAGGTGATGGGAAATGTTATTGTCCCTGCAAAATTTGTAAGGGCCTAAAGACTAGAAGACTTCTAATCAAAACAGCTAAGAAACATTGTAGGCAACATGGTCACATTGAAGGGGGACATGATTATCATCCACTGGTAAGTTGTTCATTATATCATTTTAACAATTTATATACATAAGAAATCTCTTGATAATGAGATCATGATCATGGTTTATTTATGTTGATCATTTTTATATAGGTCGAGAACCCTAGGGCACATGATATGGACCAACACAACCCGAAGAATATGGTTTTCAAAGTGGAGGAACATGGAGGTGTGAATATCGAAGCTGAAGATAATGATCCCATGGAAGATGACGATCATGCACCAGAAAACACAATTGAAGATGATGGTACAAATACATTGATCCATGACACATTTAGTACTGGCACAGTTGATCATGATGATTAGGATGACCTTGATGTTCATGATTTACCTCTTCTTGAGAAGGCATATGAGCCCCTTTACAAAGGCTCCCAAACAACTCTTCTCTCTGTTGTATTGTTGTTGGTGAACTTGAAGGTTATGAATGGTTTATCCAACATAACAATCTCACGTATGTTAAGGTGTGTCATACATGTCATTACAGTTAATAAATGGTGAATCATGTACCATTTATTTTCTTTATATTAACACCTCAAACCTTTATTTTGTTGTTGTAGATTGATAGGTGAGTTTTTCTTACCACCATCA
The DNA here is from genome assembly GCF_030272615.1 of Cryptomeria japonica. Lineage (NCBI taxonomy): Eukaryota > Viridiplantae > Streptophyta > Pinopsida > Cupressales > Cupressaceae > Cryptomeria > Cryptomeria japonica. The sequence continues at coordinate 326,815,953 of NC_081408.1, forward strand.
AATATTCTACCTCGCTCATACCGAGAATTATCTGCCATTATGAAAGATATTGGAATGGAGTATCAAACAATAGATGCTTGTCCCAATGATCATATTATATATCATAAACAACATGAATTTGGAACAGAATGCCCTGAATGTCATATCAGTAGATATCAAACAGATCAAATAACAAAAAAGGTGCCTCGCAAGGTTCTTCGTTATATTCCCATTATTCCACGTATGCAACGATTATTCAGGTGCACTAGCTTGGCACAATTTATGGATTACCATGCATGAAATAGAAGTCGAGATGACATTATTCAAATTCTTGCAGATGGTTCAACATTTATGGACATAGAGGAAAAGTGGCCACACTTTAAAGAAGAACCTCGTAATCTCAGGCTTTCATTGGCAGTGGACGATGTCAATCCATTTGGAGAGTTGAGATCTGTTTACTTGGTGTGGCCTATTTTTGTTATCAGCAATAATATTCCTCCATGGATGTCAATAAAGAGGGAGCACATAATGTTGGCAATGATTGTTCTAGGTATTTTATCATTTAATAGTCATCTACATTTAATTATAAATATTGTAGTAAAATGGTCATAATAATTATGTAATGTTTTTGTTCATTCCACTAGGCAAGTACCAAGTAGAAGATATGAATGTATATATTGAGCCTCTTATCGACGAGTTACTGGAGTTATGGAATGGTGTGACCATGTATGACATCACTAGACCAATAGGACAAAGACAATTTCAATTCCATGCAATGCTTGTATGGACAATACATGATGCCCCAGGGCTAACACATTTTTGTGGTACGTTATAGTGTTCAAGTTGTGCATGATAGTTATAATTTTAAAAATTAATAGATTTAATAGAATTATACATTATCTTGTAGGTCTTCAAACAAAGGGAAAATTTGCATGTCCAGTTTGTGGTCCAAAGATGAAATCCCGTCATTCAAAAAGTTTAGGAAAGAAGGTGTTTTATGAGTATAGGCACTTCCTTCACAAAAATCATAAGTACCGGAATACTGAAAAACATCTTTTCAATGGGAAAGAAGAGACTACATCAAAGCCACGAAGAATGACTCCTCACTTATGGAAGTTGGAATATAATAGAATTATTCGTCAAGGTAATGTCATTCCATCTAATGGTTTATGTTTGGAATTTGAATTTTTCTATCGTGTTTTGTTTACTGATGATGTAATTGATGATACTGAAGGTCATCAAGGCATGTATGGCCACCTTCCAAAGGGACTAAAAAGTTATCCCAAACAATTTAGTAGGTTGCCTTACTAAGAGCAGCTACAACTTGTGCATTTGTTTGATACAATGCATATTGGAAAGAATATAACAGAGACATTATGAAAAATATTGGATGGAAGGCGTGACAAAGAAAAAATTGCCAAAATTTGTAGTGACATTGTGGAATCCAATCATGCAATGAAAAATGTCATTCAATCAAATAGCAATGGAGATCAGATTAATATAAGTGCCCTTCCTTGGTTATTAACGGAGTAGCAAAGGAATTCTATAAAAGAAGTCATACGAAAATTTCAATTTCCCATAGGATTTGCTGCGAACATAAACAATCTGATATCAAAGAAGAGTGAATTTGGGCCAGGGATGAAAATGTATGATTGGCATACCTTCATTAAGGTAATTCGTGTTCTTGTGTATTTACTATATATTTGTATACTGCGCATGTACTTTTCATTGTATTATGTTAGAAAACAATGAAAAGATCATTTTATAATTGTTGCAATACGTTCTACCTCTATCTCTCCCAGACCACTTCGACAATAATATCAAGCAAGTCATATATGATCTTATTAAATACATGAGGTAAGTAGTGATGTTTGTTCAATTTGTTGTATAGATATTATATTTTCCATTTGTTTTACTTGTTATGCAATATATTGTATATTATTTTGTAAAGTCTCATTTATATATTTTTGCGTTTTCAATCTGTTTTAGGTGGTTGTCATCTAAAGAAATTCACAAGGAAGATATAAAATAATGGAAGAGAAAAATCCCTCATCTAATGTGTGAAATGCAAAAGTGTCTACCTTCAACTTTTTTCAATGCACAAGAACACTACCTCATACACCAAGTTGAGGAGATCAAATTGTGTGGACCTGTACACACTAGGTCAATGTGGATGGTTGAGAGGCACTTGAAATTTTTGAAGGCTTTGGTTCACCAAAGAGAACATCCTAAGGGTTCTATGGTGGAGGGATATATGGTATACCAAACTATGGTGTACATTACTAAATATCTTCCTAAGTTTGCAGCAAAAATCCACGTAGATCGCATTTGGGATCCCAACCCCATTAATAAATTCGAAGGGGAGCACTTGATGGGGAAAGGTAGATTGAAGAAAGTGAGAGGTAATTATAAGATGTTATTGTAGTAAATTAATTCTTCATCTTCTAAATAAATTAGTTGTAAGTGGTCTATTAATTATTTGTACAGTTGGTCGGGAGTGGGATGCGCTACATTTGTATATTGCAAACAATCTTGATTGGATGACGGTGTGAATTGAACGATGTCAACATTCTGGTCGCACATTAACATGGGATGGTGTCGCTTCATTGGTTAAAGAAGCTCATCATAATGGAGATTCCAATGTTACACAAAGGGAAATTGATTTAGTATATGGTTTAAGAGATCAACAGGGACGTATAATTTTATTAATCACCCGTATGTTTATCAACTCATGATGCAATAATTTTAATATGTTAGACATATTGCAGGTCAAACACCACAAGGCTATGTGCTACAATGGTCATAAATTTTGCATCAAACAGTTGGATGACATGAAGAAAACTTGTGATTTTGGGATAACTGTAGTCTTTGAGGTGACCAATATTTCATCTAGAAACAACATACATCCTCAAGAGTCTCAAAATCGATACTATGGCATTTTGGATGATATACTTGACTCTGACTTTAATTCCTTCAAATTAGTTTTGTTTGTCATCAAATGGTATAGGCTACGACTGAATAAAAATGATCCTGATAGGACTGTTATCGAACATGATAATGTATTTACAATGGTTAATACAAGGTCGTTTGAACGAGTTGGGGATGAGCCCTATGTTCTTCCAAGTTAATGTGAGCAGGTATTTTACTTGGAGGTTCCACATAAACCGGGTTGGTCATTTGTTGTTAGACATGATCCAAGAGGAAGGCCGATAATGTATAATGTGATGGAAGAAGAATATATCGAAGAAGTAGAAGATGATATAGACGATGATCACGATCGACAGTTAGTCGATGATGCTCCTGACGAAAATGTACATGAAGAAGAAGTTGATGATGATGATGTTGTCGTTGTTGATGGTGATGGTGATGGTGATGGTGATGGTGATGGTGATGGTGACAGTGATGGTGATGATGATGATGATGACGAACAGAATGACGACGACGACGACGATGATGATGATGATGATGATGATGATGATGATGATGATGATGATGATGATCATGATGGTCATGATGATGAGTTGGATGAAGAAGAAGATTAATGACATGAATGAAATGTATGAGATGCGATTATTATATTATCTATTTAATATTGATATCTTGATAGAAATTGATTTGACTTATGTGGTTACATAAATAATTCATATGTTTTGAATTCTAATGCCATTACTTAATTAATTCATGATGCACCTCTAGCTATGTGATAGATGATGATTTAAAATACATATGTGATGGATTACATGCTTATGATGATACATGTGACATTTTTTGAACTTTGTGTTTATTTATGGAATGTGGACTACTTATTAGCTATGTGATGGATGGTGATTTATGATACATATGTGATGGATTACATGTTTATGATGATACATATGTGATTCTTATGATGCTCAATTACATATATGATGATACATATGTGTTTCTTATGATGCTTATGATACTATAGTATTTACTGTTTATCAAATTACAAATGTAATGCTTATGATGCTCAATTGTTGGTGCAGGAACCTGGACCCCTTTGATGAGGATCCTGCACAGTCTCATGGATTGATAGGTATAAGTCAATACACCTTATAGAAATAATATATTTTTTAAAAATTACAAGAAAAACAAACTTCCTCAGTTTTTCAAACCTCAACATTAGCAGCAAATCTAATACAGTTATCAAGACTTGAGGCCCCAGTTGGACTTACTCAAATTTTAATCTCAACATCAACTTTATGGCCGACTTCTTCGTCAATATTACCCTCATTTGCAAAATATCTCTCTCATTACCAACTAACTCTCTCATTTGATGGTGCACAGGTATCACCAAATAGGTATTTGTCAGATGTGTCTTCCTCGAGTGAGGGAAATGTAGGAATAGAAGAGGAAAGTGAGACATGTAGTAGATCTCAAATAGGGAGATCAACTAGAGGTCAAAAGATTAGAAGAAAATTCAATAAACGCATGGAATTTTTTCTTGCTCAAGGGGGTTCATGTTCTTATGATGATGAGACCAAAGGCGACATTGAGGTGCCCTTGAGGTACAAACATCTACTGAAACAATGTGTACCCAAGGAACTTCCTCCAATAAACACTGATTTTTGTGTTAATGAGAGGATATATCGCATAGCACCTTCATCGTTACATGGTTTGGGCCTATTTTCCATGGACAACATAAAGGTCTGTTACAACAAAGTTGTTGAATTGATGGAGTTTGTTGGACCTTATTACAATTATAATGATTGGATGCAAATTGTTTGATATAAAAAAAGTATGCGTAGGTATGCACTATCAGCCAATTATATACAACAAAAAGATAATGATCAAAGTAAACGAGTGGCTATATACATTGATGGAAGGCCAAAAGCAACAAGGAATATTGCAGGTTTTATAAATAGTACACGACCTGGGTCAACTAATAAGAAACCCAATTGCATATTTGAGGCACGTGAGGGAAATTGTGTGTTTGTATGTGCGATAAAATCAATAAGTGTAGGGGAAGAGCTGCTAATCGATTACAATTTGAATCGTATAGATACAAACAATGTTACTATCATGGGGGTGGTACGTACTATATATATATACCATTTAAGCCAACTTCCAATTAATGAATCCAATAAACCATTGTATTATTAAGTTTTTTTTCTAAGTCTATTGGTTTCATTTTGCTAACGTTTTTATATTTTTTCTTTGTCATAGGGCCACATGGATCCACCACATAGCACAGATAGGGGTGTAGGTCTCGACACTTCTACGGAGCAGGTAAACCTCATTGTAATTGTACAATTTAGATAGAAGCAAACTATTACATTATGATCTTTTCTTGAGTGTTTTGAAGTAATTTTGATAGTGTTAATTATATTCTTGTCACACACGGATGTTCGGGATAAGGGAAAGGAACTTGCAGTACCTCAGCACCTCCATAGGGATGTGGGGTGCTCGACAGTGTTATGCGCTGATGACATCACACTTAGCACAAACCCTATACAATTGGTACAAAAGAATATTAGAAAAATTAGCCAAGAGATTGTTGATTTGGCAACCATAAACCCTTAGACTGATGAGATAACAGAGAGGGTGCAACTATTGTTGCAGACAGTGGACAACTTGCAAGTAAGCAGTAATGAAAGCTTTAATCATAACAAAAGTTCAATAATGGTTTATATTTTTTTCTCTTTTATGTCATTAACTAAAATATGTATGTGTTGTTTTTACAAAAATTTATAAGGCCTCATCATCCTGGTGGCAATGATCAGGGTATTGCGGGTAGTTCAGGTGATGACCATGTTCTATATATTAAAACCACTCCTTTGGACTTGTGAACTTGCCTTTTTAATGTTTTACATATTTAATGTATTACTCTTTAGGTGCTGACATGGGTCCGAGGTCGACCCCAATTGTATTGCCGACTGCAATGTCAGCAACACGTAGCATGCAGACATCATCTGTTGCACCGGCTCATGTTGACCCGCCCACTAGTGGTAGATCCCTCTTTTTCTCTCTCTTTCATTATGTGTTTATTACCCTTGAAGTGTTCTTTCTTGGAGGCATTTCATAGTGGATTCATTTACTATGGCAGGAGATGCACATGAGGATGTGCCAAAGGCGACTACTGGTGATAACATACCATCATTTCCTGGATATTCCCATATTGCTAGTACGGTAACATTGCATGCCACATTGGTGGTGAGCGACGAAGAATTGATTCCATTGAAGATACAAAAGGTTCCAGGTACTTTAAAATTATTATTATATATAGTCTGATTGTAATTTACTTACTGATCACTCATTTTGGACTAATGATCCCATGTTTTTTTTGCAGGAAATGATATTTTTTATAAAAATCTTAATGACATTACATTGTAGATATTTGGGCCCACCATACGTAAAAGGTGGAACATCATACGTGAACTAACCCTTATCCACTATTTTGATTTCATATCATTGCTAGAATAGTTTTCCTTTTATCCATTTCTGGAACTATATCAAAGGTAGCTTCAGTTTCTTTCTAAATCTAACAGGTTTGTTTTTTCTTTAAAGGTGGAATGACCAAGAAAAAAAGTTAAAAGATGAATTCACAAACTGTATGGTAGGGTTGTTTGGAAATGACACATTCGACAAGACTAAGCTCCTAGAAAAAGCTGGCACATATCTAAAGTATGTGAGGGACCAATACAGGACACATGTAGAGAAGAATGTAAAGTATGAGCATCCCCCCATGATTCCAGAGAGGGAGTGGAAGGACTTGATTTTGGATGCAAAGGAGAGAATTGAAAGGAAAAAAGGAAATACACCACTAGACGCCAGAAGAAGGTATGTGATACTATTAAGAATGTGAATATGTACTAATTATTCATTATATTTATATAATCTAACATATTTCATACTTTTCATAGATTGAGTGACACGTCAAAGGCAACCAAGGCAAGACAAGAAAAGCATGGGCAACACAAACTTGGCTCTAGTGGTTATATGAAACTTGCCGCACGAATTGTAAGAATCAATAAATTAAGTATCACATCAAAATATTTATAAATTGTAAACAATTTTTTTTTGATCAAACAATACAAGAAAAATTCACAATACTAAGCAAAAATGCAGGGCTCTGAATTCAATAGAGCACCCACAGAAGATGACAAGAGAATTGGCTACTAGTAAGGCTATATAGCCGTGGCTGAACGGATATGAGAATTGAGTGGGCAAACATGAGATTCTGATGCATCTGTCACAACGGTAATTAAGCTAAATGAAAATTATTTCAAATTGAATACTTAACCAATAATCTATTTGATGTTAAGTTTCAACATAAAGTGACTATATTTTTTTTAAATAAGCAAGCAATGATAACACTGCACGTGACATTGGAATGCAGCATGATAATCGTGGAACAGAACTTGTACATGAAGGTCCGGATGTGCATCCTAGTAGTGGAGGTATTCATTTTCTATTGAAATTTTTTTATGGAATTATTAATATAATTAAACATCTTAAATTGAAAATTAGTGTATTAATTAATGTAACCTTTATTGTTAATATTTTAGAGCATGTAGTCGGTGGTGACCAAGTGGAGCATGATCCGGGTAGACAACATCAGGAATGTGATGTTCCCCAATCAGGTAAAGAGGACCACTGTTATTCCTTTAAACAAATTTAATTGCAATTGGTGTATTGATTAATGTAACGTTGCGTATTTCAACTCCAGAGGATCTAGAGGGTGTTCAGCATGTCGAGGTTGAGGCTAGACAAAATGATGTGGAAGATGATGTGGCCCCATCAGGTAAAGAGTGTAACGGTTGTGTTCTTTAAATTAATGAAATACTTGTAACAATAATAAAAAAATGTTTTGAATTTAACCCAATTCTTTGTTATTGCAGAGGACCCCCCTTTGGTTCAGCATCCTTGTCCTTTGTATAGGACTAGGCATACATCAAGAGCACAAGAAGAGGGCAAAACATTCGAAGATGGGGGAAATGATGAAGAAACCGATGTTCCACTTAGTCTTTTCATAGCTTCAAAGAAAAAAGAAAGAAAGAAATGATTGTAATCTACCTTATTTGATAATGACTGATTTTTATTTGTTAATGAATGTAATTATGTGCTAATGAATGTTCATGAATGATATGTGTTGATGATTATTGATGAATGTTGCGTTTTAATGAAAGTTAATGAATTTTATGTGTTAATGAACGTTATGTGATAATGAATGAATGTTATATTTTAATAATGGATGAAAGAATGAATGAAAGAATGAATGAATGTTAGATGTTAACGTGGAATTTAGAGTGATGTTAGGGGGGGGGGGGAGGGGCCAAATGAGCTTCCACCTTCACATGGTTGGCCCTGTTAAGTAGAGAATATTAAAATATTCTCAAAACAAAGCGAAGCTCAATAAGATAACACACTTTTCAATATTTCATTATGTTGCACAATTAAGCTTATTGAATAATGTACGTATATTGAATCTTAATTGTAGGGTCCAACAGAGCCAACACGAACAACACCATGGTGTGACTACAAAAGTTTTGAATATGCCTCATCATGAATAAAGCTGAATTAGTGCATTCTTTGTAAAATCTCAAATGCTCTATACTTTGGAAGTTTTGAAATTTTTAAGATCATATCGGTCCCCTGCCTAAAATCTTTTTTCCTTGATTTTTTTGTGATACACATTGAGAGATTTTTATTTTTCCTTTTATTTATGCATGTCTTAACCATTCTCCATATGCTTCCCATTCTTATTTAGATTGTTGTATTTTTACATATGTTGGAATCTGTAGTTCCACGTACATGTTTTCTATGTTCTTTATAACTGTATGAAAAGGTGTAAAATGTGGGTATAGTCCAAAATCTTGATTACCAACAAGATATTGTTGTTTAATAGTTCCAGTGTTTGTATTAATTGAAACAATTTAACCATTTTAACATGTTTCATAGCAAACCTGCACTTTGTATGCAATCTTATTGTTACAGTTCAATTACTGAGGTGATGTGATTTTCAAAAGTATTCCGACGAAAACAAAATTGGTTTTCATTTATGTATTTTATTAAAATTTTAGAGTTTCCTTGTGAACATTTAAACTTAGAAGGATTTAAAAATTCAATACAAGAGTACTGGACATAATTTTTGGAGATAGAACTGAAACTCTCTCCCATGACTTCAGATTGTTTCCATGCTCTCTAGGCTAGTAGCTTTCAGACACAAAACATAGGTCTTCTAAATTTTGTCCCAACATTAATTAGTTCCTTTCTCTTCTTTTTAATCCTTTTGGAAAGAGAATTGGAAATTGTTAGGAATGAACATCTTCCTAGGTGATTTGTTAAAATACAATGGGGAACTCAATCAAATTTTAATTCACTTCGTTTTAAGTTATTATCACAATTCATTGAATTATACTTACAAAAGGCTTATATTTCCAAGGTAAAATATCAGTATCTTTCTTGGGTGATATTAGATAGCAAGGTCTCTTGGCTTAGACAAAATCAACCTCTCATTGTATTCAAAGTAGATGCGTAGCAAAGCTAGATGCATCAATCGTTAAATCATAAACAAACACAAGCTCAAAAATTGTGTTACCAAGTACGCTTGGAACCTAGCCTGTAACTAACTAGTTCATACTAGATATTGTTTGGGTATGGTATTCAATTCTATTAGAATCTACAAAATAAATATTAACCTAGAAATTAATGTAAGTGATAACATTTTTAAAATTGTTAAATATAAATGATAATAAAATCAAAATAGCATAACATAGTTGATTTCATAAGAGAGAAAATGAAAAAGTTCACAATCATCACTCGATATCCAAGATTTTTAATCCATGAGGATGAAGATGAGGATGAGATAGAAAACCAAAAGACAAGGAATTGTTTATCCAAATTTCCAAATTTTTGAGGATAAGGAAAAAAACATAATCCTATGAAAGAAGGAGAATGTGCAAGTCATTATCTCAAGTTAAAAGAAATTACTTAAGTAAACTAAACAAACAAATGCAATATCATACTTACGATAAAACATATCCACTTGGTGAATAAAATGGTACATTGGCACACCCCCTTAAGTGCAATTGAGGTAAGAAGAAATGGGTCACAAGGTTAGGTATCCATGTAAAATATGAAATAACCCCAAATTATAAAGAGAGTGTACCCTCTCAAAGTAGAGACTAGAAAATCCATAGGACAAAACTCCATCCCAAGTGACATATGTCAAGGATAATATAGACCCACCCCATCCCCTAAAGTTGGTGCCTCCACAAAGAAGAGAGAAAAGAAATGCAAAATGTTGAATGGTGAATGTTGTAGTAGGTTCATTTGCAACAAATGATGCACCTTCCTTTCACAATATGGAAATCTTGAGTTGTCAAATTGTTGAATTCCCATTCAAGTGGAATGTAGAAAGGAATTCAGATGTATGGTTTTTGAAGCGACTCATGTGTCTTGATGTTGATGTTAAGCTGTGATTGTTCCATAGAAGATTCAGGGACTACAATCATTGAAGTGTGAGACCTTAATTAATGTGAAATAGAATGTGTCATGTTGCATGATATGGTGGGGATAGAACAAGTGAATTTACAATGGGAGATGATGTAACTCGATGGGCATTGTCATCAATGAGAAGACAAATATTCTCAATTGTTTCATCAATATTTGAAAGGTGAGAGTCCACAAATAGATGTGAAATGTTTAAGTAGGCCTCCCAATGAAGTGGATCTCATAGACACGAAGAATCCTATATAGAGAATCATTGAGAGCCCTTGAAGAAGAAAATTTGAACTTCGATGAAGCAATACATGACGGAGGAATATCTTGCAAGAGGAAATAAAAGTCATTATGGTGTCATCTAGATCTGAAATGTGGTCTACTTTTCAAAAAAGTAAAGATGCTTGATAGGAATGTGTCCTAGTGGGGTGAATCTAGAAGACATATAATCCTATTGCAAAGAATCATGGAAAGTTCTAGAAGAAGAAACTTTTAATTTTGAAGTAGCAACGTGTATAAGAGATGTTCTCATTTGTAGATGGAGTATCAAGAGGAGGATCACTAGTCCATGGACCATGTCATTGTTGTTAAATACCTATGCTTTTGTTCATAGTCACTTGGTGTAGGAATGAATTCAATGAGATAGGGTAGGAGATCCTACATAATGTAATTTTTCACTATCCCTTGTTTCGAGTACAAATGGTTCTCTAAATTTATCTTGACAATAGAATGTCAGAATTTAATACCATAATCCATGATGAAACTGCCAAAAATGGAAATTTATCTTAGTTCGCAATTACAAAATGCTTTTATATAGGCCTCTCGAAGATTAAGTACATCAAATTGAGACTTTATAAATTGAGTGTATGTATTAGCAATCTCCCAAATTGTTCAATGGTCTCCAAACCTTGTCAATTTTTTATTTTTATTTTAACTCAAATATGTATGGTATAGGCATATCATTGGTTGTGTGATTTTTTTTTTCCTTAAATGCTTCTACGACCAAAAGAGACAAGTTTTAGATGAAAATGGGGTCTTATGGGCCTTTTTGACACAATGGTAGGTTCTTTAGACCTGAAAATGCCCCAACAACTAGTCGATTGCCTTAAGTTACAAACAAATCCTTGTTTGTGAGCATGCTTCTTGATCTCCAATTTTGGTGGAATGAAAGATAATATTGAATTTATCAAGCCTTTTGGATGCTTCGAAACCACCAAAAAAAAGCTACTTTGATCATTTAAATGTTGTAGTGACTTGGATAAAAAAAGAAAACTAAGTCTAAACTTTAGAAGTTAGTTTTTTCTTGTCAAATTGTTTTCAATTTTCAAATCATCCAAGGATGCAAGAGGAGTATATTTTGTTATGACAAGATAAAAAAAAAACTTAGAATCTTTTGAAACCATTGAAACATGGGGACCCCTTCCCCACCTCCAAAATCCCTTTTTTTTCAGGATGCAATACTTAGGGGAAACATCCCCTTGTCGCACCACTTAGGGACATCCTAGGGACTCCAAGGAGTCTCTTGACCATCTTGAGGATGCCTATGAGTCTCCCATGGACCCTAATTAGAAACTCCAATTCTAAACAAAAATGGTGAAATTATTGTGAAAATGTCATCCGTATTAAAGGTTTGGCAATGCCCCCTAACCTTGATGGGGGCTCTGCCCCAAACCCCCCACAAGGGGCACTACCCATTGACCCCAAACCTCTACCCACCATTCTTATTGTTAATGCAAGCGTTTCTATTTTTTTTATGTTGGCTAGTTTAAACACTTAGTATGCCAAAGTTTCATCTGCAATTCTTATACTTATTCTTAGTTTGTTCTCAAAGTTCCAAAACTCTACCACCATTGTTAATGTTCAAATTTCAATGCAATCATTGACATATTTTTAATGTTTATTGTAAAATTTACATAGTGTGGCAAAGTTTTATTTTCAGTTGTTATACTTATTCTATACACATCCTTTTATAATTAATTTTTTAAGTTGTATATATATTTGCATCCCACCCCGCCCCCTTCGTCATCCCCCTGTCGTCCCCAAACTTAAGCCCTTGGTATGTTAAGATATGAAAGCTCACAATAGTTTCATTTGATATGTTAATCAAGGAAAAACCTACAATATATAGATTCCAAATCCATGAGGATCATGAAGAGGTAGAAAACCAAAAAAAGAAACTGCTTATCCAAGTTTCCAAATTTGTGACAAGGAAAAAGTAGAATCTCAATCAAAGAAGGAGAATGTGCAACTCATTATCTTATTCTACCTAAGTAAAAATATTACCTAATTAAGCTTTTTAATAGTGGAATATCACACTTAGGATAAAACATATCCAAGGTAAATAAAATATTACATTGATAGGCTTCTTTGGTTGCTCTAAAAGTGGTGCCTTATGAATTATGTTCTTGGATACCAAAGTCTCCAAATTCTGGGCACTCTTGATAGCTTCTCATAGAGATTGTGATTCGAAGGCTTTAACCAAACCTTTCAATGGTTTCTATTGATGTGTTTTTTATGCACTATGCAACACAAAATAAAATACTAAGTATTCTATCCTCTCTTGAACAAAATCCTCCCAAGTGCTAAACTACGTGATCAAATGGAATGACTCCAAGATTCCAATAGTCGGGTCTTGACTTTATATTGCAGATAGACTCAATGATTGTGATGTGATATCTGTTGGAATCACAAGGGGGACTTATGTTGCTTGGGTCAAGACCTATCCATTCTCATGTTTCATGATTGATTTACACTCCATGATTTAGGTCATCCTTGAGCAACATCTCGACTTAGCCAAATTTTGTTTTTTGTACCCTAATTCTTTAATTTTGACCCCTTACTAGCATTTCCTTAGGTTTTATTAGAATTCTTGCTTCTCTAGCATGGGCACATTTCTAGGGTTCATTCACACAAATTGCTCTTGATGAGCAAGCTAGTATCATGACCATGACTTAAACAAAATTTTAACTTAGTCAAATTATCTCCTCCAAACTTCTATGAGTTCATCACCTTCATTCTTCATCATTTGGATGTCTTTTGTCATTGGAAGGTAATTCTTGACCACCATACCTCAATCTTGACCTATGCTACCATAAAACCCTAGAACATAGTCATGTTTACAATTGAGATCTTGGTGACTTGATCACTTAATATAGCTTAATCATGCATGCCTCATCTAACTCCGACTCCAACAATTAAGCAAATCAACCCTAGCAACCAAGTACTTTGGGAAATATCTTGCAACTTGACAGCATGGGTAATGATGGAGGAATGGAAGGTGAGACCTATGGAGGTGAGAGAGAGAGAGAGGGTGAGAGGAAGAGATAATGACCTGGAGAGGGTAGAGAAAGAGAAGTAGAGAGGGAGAGAAGAAGAGAGGGATGGAGAAAGAGACCTAGAGAGGGGAGAGAGAAGAGAGATAGTAGAGAGGGATAGAGAAGAGAGATAGAAGAGAGATACCAATGTCATTCTTTTTCTATAAAAAAAAAATTTCCAAAAAATTGGCCTACTGTCAGAATTATGACACCAAAGGGTAAAATTCTGACAGAAGAGTGTCGTCGGATGCACAACATCCTCGTCGGAACTCTCCTGTAGGCCGTCGTACGACGGCCTACAGGAGAGTTCCGATGAGGATGTTGTGCATCTGATGACACTCTTCTGTCAGAATTTTACCCTTTGGTGTCGGAATTCTGACGGTAGGCCGATATCGCGACGGTATTCTTTCGGGGTATGAGCATCCATGGCGGCTGTCGGAAAGGTTGGAGGTGATGTCAGAATTGCGACGACCACAAGGATAGTCGAAACTTCTGACACAAAGTTTTCGATGGCTTTGTTTGCCGGTAGTGCGACTAAATTTCATTGGAATTCCGACGATTTGCCGTTGAAATTTTGACCCGAATGTACTAGTGCGCCTTGGATCATCCTCTACTAGGATTCCTTCATTATGATCCCTAATAGGATCAGTATCTTGGAGAATTATTTAAATGAAAGCTCATCTTCTTCTGACTCCTCCTCCTCCTCTGAAGATGATATATATGTTGGAAATTGACACTCAATTGGTTGGTTTCAATATGTTTTCATTGATGGAATCATGGTAATTCATTCCGGCTTCATATTTTGGGTTAGTTGTGTGCCGGCACCGACACTGGCAAGTTGGAAGGAATTCTTTGGTTACCGGCAATGCGGCTTGACATGGTTTAGAATAAGGTTATCGGTATTGGAGGCCAACATATTTTGGATCCGACATCAACAATTGTTTTTGATTTTCATGTATTTATATTATCTAGTCGACATGTATATTCATATTGTAATTACCTTTGTAAGCAAAGCATGATAAATTGTAAAGGGTATATAGGTTAGTTGGTTAGATCATTTTGAAATATCATATGGATGAGAATATGTATAAGGAAGGAAATAATGAAGGAGATGTGAAATACATGAGAGAGATTATGTATGTGAGGATATTTTTGTAAAGGGTTATTCCGGTATAGGGTTAAGGGTTTCAGATTGGAATAGATAGAGTTTAATTGGAACCGTATTCATGCATAGAAGATGTTATCTTTGCAGTTCAATCATTTCTTTGCATTGTAGTCTTGATTTGTATGTAGTCAGTGAGGCTCCTTTTGTGATTGAACAGTGTGCTTTAGGTTGTAAGCCTTCCTGCAAGTGCAGGCCCCTATATTTTGTAATACCTCTTCATATGGCCGGTGGATTGATATTGTGGGTTACAAATCCCACCATGGTTTTTCCTCTTTGAGGTTTTCCACATATAATTTTGTGTGTTATGGTATTCATTTATGTGATTGGCTTATTGGTTTCTTTACTTCTTTCAATTCTATATGTACCGATATATCGGTTGGTGTATGCACGTTTTAATAAGGTTAAAATTGATCATTCTGGAAGAACATTGATTCAACCCCCCTCTTAGTGTTCTTGGATTCCAACAATTGGTATTGTTTATGGTGAAAATGGAATAACAATATTGAAAGACTAAATGAATTCAACCACAAAAACCCTAGCCTAACAACAACAAAGATCCACCATAACATATGAAGATTACCTAAGACAATGCAAATCAAATGAAATCACAAATATTATACCATCACATGTCCAATAGGGTTTGAATCTCCATTCTTCCTATCTCCATTGATCTTGCTTGATATATCTGCTCTCAGATTTTATGTGTGCACAAGAGCTCAACAAAGAACAGAAATGTGGTTGCAAGTAGGCTTGATCGCATATGAAAGTTTGAATGCTAAAATGCTTGATTAGTTGATTGAATAGAATGATTAGTTGATTAGGTTGAATAGGGTTGATAATGAAGGAAGAATCTCCTTATATAGAATACACTATAAGAAATGGAGGGATAATATTGAGAGGTGTAAAAGATAAATGGTCGGCTAGGATTAGAGGGTAGGTAGTGTAGGAATTAAGAGATGAATGACATGTGTCATGGGTAGAAAAGGTTAATGAATTAATTAAATAAATAAAGATTCATTTAAATAATATAAGAAGTGGGATCAATTAAATAAATAAGATATTTATTTAATTTAAGAAAAGGATAATTTAAATAAATAAGTGTATTTATTTAAATGAGAAATAAGGCTAGAAGAGGATAAATGAATTTATTAAATAAATAAAGATTTATTTAATTAATAAAAGAATTAAGCTTAACATAATTAAATAAATAAAATATTTATTTAATTAGACATGACAATTTTAGGTGTCTACATTTTGCCCCTCTTTAAGACAATGTAGCTTGTTGCGTTGTTTCAAAGAAGATAAGATGAATTGATACAAAGTTGCCCCAAGATGGGAATGATATGCCCCCTCGATAGATTGGATGAAAATGTCTGAAAAGATTGCAGACAATCTCTAGATAAGAAAGAAAGGCTAGAAAGGACTGACAAGATAGGATAGGGTGACAGAGTCACGTGATAAAGAAGACTGACTCGAGAGACTAGGGCTAGGGTAGTCTATAAGATAGACTATGAGGGAAAACATCCTCATTGTCATCCATACATCTAAGAGATCAGAGTGTAGAGAGAGCAAAGAGCAGTTAGCAGCGATGGAATTGGTGCATAGATTCAATCGCATTCGCTTATATTAGAGGCCAGCAGATGCAAGAGAGCCGGTGAGTACGGAAAAACCTCCTTGTACTTTTCGGCATTAATTGTTGTCATAAATGCATGTTAGGTAGATTAATAAATGCACTCTAGGTAGGTCTAAAAAAATGTCAAGCAAGGGGGAAAATGTTAAGGCGCGTCTGGGTAGGCTAGGAGAATTTGTTTCATGAATGCGCATTTATGTCTTCAAGGTCGAATCAGAAGTTCTGTGATAAACATATGATGTCGATTGGATAAGTTGTTGAGAGGATACACTCAAGCAGGTTCTCTAGGGAATACTAGGATAGCAGATAGGGCTAGGATTGGCAATTTTTTGATATTAAATACATTGCCAATGAAGAAACTACTCAAGAGGATACACTCAAGTAGAGGCCTTAGGATAAGATAGATCAAGACACTTTGTGATGAACAGGGTGTACCAAATAAATTGACAATTTTCTGATAGGACATACGTTGCCAATTGGACAAGGTTGAAATTGACAATTCTGTGATAGGACATACGTTGCCAATTGGATAGGGCTGAAATTGACAATTCTGTGATAGAACATACATTGTCAATTGGATAAGCTACCCAAGAGGATACACTCAAGTAGGTTCCCTAAAGATAGGATCAAAGTAGCACTTTGTGATGAACAGGGAATGCTACTAGGATAGAAAGCAGCACTTTGTGATGAACAGGGAGTACCACTAGGATAAAAAGAAATACTTTGTGATGAACAAGGAATGCCACTAGGATTGACACAGTTGATTTGCTTGACTGCAGTAGGACTTACCTATGCTGGAGTCATGGGAGATATTTCCTTCGACTCAGAGCTTGCAAGTAGAGCTAACACTCAAGGAGAGAGCAGCAGTCCAGGCTATGGTCTTTCGATATATTCTGTATGTGTCTAAGTTTCGGGTGAACATGGGATTGCTGACTGCATTAGCTGAGAGATGACACTCAGAGACTTGCACATTTTATTTGCCGATGGGTGAGATGATAGCCACCTTGGAGGATGTGTATAGGATATTGAGGATACCGATCGATGGGGAGTTGGTTCCTTACGATCGAGATGAAGACAGGGATGCACTGAGACGAGTGTTTTAGGATCCAGGACTGGAGATGAGGGCAGGACATGTGCAGCCATAAGAGAAGCCACATGGATAAGGTGAGGGGAGAGAGGAGGAGATAGGATACTAGAGAGACCTATATTATGGAGTGGTGCCACTAGATTAGTGGGCTAGGAGTTTTCAAAGACCGTTGCAGACTACAACGACCACTGGAGGGAGAGACAGGAGACAGGCGTCTAGTGGTGGGGTCATGGGTCCTCCACCACCACCAGATAGAGGGGGTAGGAGAGATGATCCTAGGGAGGGTCCTTCTAGGGCTCAGACTCTATCGAGGCTAGGTGACTCCGAGGGAGGGAGTTCATCATAGCCTTAGAGGGCTCCCTATGTATTAGTTTTGTACTATTTTGTATGATGATGTAGACACCTTCAAGTAATTGTAGCCATATGTATTTTGACATCATGGTATCATGACCCTTATGATTTTGATATGTATGAGATGATTCATCCTTGCGGTAGCTATATGCATGTGTGCCTATGTGATGTTTCTTCTATGTGATGCATGTTTCTATGTGATTCTTATGATATGGATGCAAATATGTACATGATGGAATGCAATATTTTTGTTCTTTTATGTTTTTAATATGTTATGCAAATGCAAATGTGAATGTATGAAATGCAAATGGATATGATGATGCAAATAACTATTTACATGATGAGAATGTAAAATGTGCTAACATGTGATGTGTGCAAGATGTGATGCAATTGTTATATCTATATGTATGTATGAAATGCTAATATGTGGCAATGCAGGTGCAAACTACATAAAATGCAAATATTTTTGGTGTGTCATTATACTCAGTCATGTGATAATGGACTACATGGACTCAAGAAGGATGATGGAAGTTAATCAAGAAAGGGGGATGAAAGATAGAACATATGGAAGTGAAAGAACTTCTTGTGCTATTATCATCATTGAGCTTTATTATGGAAAATAGGTTATGACAATCCAGATATATGTTCAGCCCAGAAAGTCATTGTACCTGTTTGCATGGAGATCAGATAGTCGCAAACAAGGAATGCCCCAGTTCATACTAGACTCACAGTGTCCTCATATCCTTGGACAAGTCATAGCATTACTAAGAGACAATCCACAAACAACAAAGAAAAACAAATAGGTGACAATACCCCATCCTTGCCTTTCTAGTCAAAGACATCCTGGAGATAAAATCTCTAGTCAGAGACATCCCAAAAAGCTAAAAGACATGTCACCAAAAGATATAATCAAAAGAAAACCAAGACTTGACACCAAAATCCACTGTAGTCCTCAAGTTTAGTGTCTCTTGTCACCTGTATAAGTCTATTTGATTGTGGTCACAATGTTTACTTTCACAAAAGGATAGATAGAACTAAACCATAATGTTGTTTGAGTCTATTGAAAGATTTGATTTATTGAAGCCCATTGTTGTCGTTGTGTCTCATCTAAAATTGGTTGAATCCATGCAACTGATACTTTATTTCAGAGAAGTTGAAACTTTATTGGAGATTGGTGATGCAAGTGTTCCTTTATTACGGATTGTGTGTTGGTAGACTGAAGAAAGCTAGAAGAAACTGTACTGCTCGGAACGTGTGATGCTCTCAGTTCCACACCCATCACTAGACGTAGGATTTTCCTTAGCCACAGATAGAAGCTGATTTATTATGGATGGAAAGGGTGAAAGGGGGGTTATTAGGAATGGCTAACCAATCTTGTATAGATCAATAACAAGCCATGGTGGGAATGGGTAAGTTTATTATGGATGAAGAGGTTGTGAGTGTGTGAAAAGTGAAAGGATGAAATGGAATCCTGAAGGAGGGAGGAGCAATGTCTCTACACATGGCGTCGGTGACCCAGTTTTCACCATGGTACTTTCCTAGGGCACCACCGAAGTGGTTTTCACCATTGAACAAATTTATTTCTCTCGACTTTTTTTATTTTTATTTTTGTGTGTCACAAGGCGCCTGTTTGCCTGGTTTTCACCAACTAACCATTTTTTATTTTTATGATTTTTTTGTATTTTTGAATTTTTTGAATTAAGATACTCTGAAAAGCTATGTGTAAAACCTACGAAGGTGCATGTTGTTGATAGGATCCTCCAAAGATTCGCCATCTGGAGTTGAGAGCTGATATGCACCGGATCCATAAGCTCCTATAATGATGTAAGGACCAAGCCAATTTGGTTCGAATTTTCCCTTCTTCTCTCTGTCTTGCTGATTTTTAGGATTTCCTTTGAGAACTAAGTCACCCACCCCAAATATGCGAGGCTTGAACTTATGATTGTAGTTGCATCATTCCTTGACTGAATGATGTGTATCTCGAGTGACTATCTTCCTTGATATAGGAACTGAGATAGAATTACTAGTGTGTGGACTACACAGTCCCATATGCATGTCACCTAAAGAAGTTTGGGCATCCTTGATAACAAATTCCTTTGAGGAAGCTCCATTAAAGGTCTATGATGTATCGCCAGAAGGGAATGGATGTGTAGAACAAGTGGATGAGTGATGAAGGCTTATGATTGTGAAAAGAAGTTAGAGTAGGATAACATGATGGAGACTTAGGATCAACAAGTATTCTTTTTTATTTGAAATTTTAGAACTTTTGCTCCCAGTTATTTTGGTATTAGGGGAGATAAAATCTTGTTCTTTTTCCTTCATAGAATATTTATCCTTGACCTTGATTTTTTCAGAGTCCAATAGCTTTTGATTTTTATTTGGACTAAAGGACTTTTCTTTATTATTGACTTTTAGATTTTTCCTTTCAAAGCTTGATTTTTGATTCCCAATGAGTAAGGGCTTTTCTGATTCTTGTCGATCCAAGTCTGAGAGAGGAGTGAAAATGGAATGAGTGGATGAAATGGTAAAGCTATGTGAGTTCTCAAGAGGGTTGGCGATATGCTCAATAGATTCTTCGCTGGAACCACTCTTAGGACTATTGATATCAAGAGTTGCTTGCACCACTAGAGGAGATTTGCATTCAGACTTAGTAGCCACAATGCTAGGTGGTTCACACCCAATTCCTTGGCATTTAAAATTGTTTGTAGATTGTTCCTGTCGACTGAATACCTTAGGAGATAGTGGGAATTGATCAACATGAAATATATACTCACCACATCCCATGTCTTTAACCTTGAATTTTTCTTTGAGCTCTATTTGTTTTGATGTAGAAGCTTTCAATGATTTTGGATCCACATATGCTGATGAAGGAATAGCTTGTCGATTGACTGGGATTGTTATTACTGATCTAGGTTGCATATTGTTTCAATATATGAATGGTTTTGGATCCGCTTTGATGGTCACTTCAACTCCATTGTGTGGGAACTTGATACATCGCTAATATGTTGAGGCAAAAACTCTCATTTCATGAATCCATGGACATCCCAAAAGTATGTTGTATGTGAGATCTAGATCAAGGACTTGACAAACCACATCCTTCATGATTGGCCCTACTCTGAGAGGTAAAGTGATTGTGCCCTTGGATGAATGCTCTTCGTCATCATATGCTTTGATGGTAATTTTGTTTGTAGCATTCACAACATTTTCAAAATATCCCAATTTCTTAAGAGTATTCAATGTACATATATTGAGACCAGCTCCTCCATCTATCAGGACTCATTTTATTCGATGTTTGTGTAGGAAGGCTTCAATGTCTAAAGGTGCATTATGTGGATGTCTTACAGAGGCATCATCAGCTTTTGTGTATGTAAGGGAGTGTGGAATGGAAAGGTATCCCACCATGGCTTGAAACTGGTCCACATTCAGATTAGTGGGGACAAAAGTGTCTCTCAAAGTTTTGTCAAGAATGGCCTTATGTGCAGGGGATATGCATAAGAGCTCAAGGATTGAGATAAGCGCAGGTGTCTTCCCTAACTATTCGACAAGGTCATACTAAAGTTTGGTTGATGAGGAAGTGGTGTTTTTAGCTGGAGCACCTTGCAAAGTGAATTTACCTCGATGAGTTGTAACATTACATTTAGAGGTAGGTTCAAAAGAAGATCCAATTCCTTTTAGGACAACCTTGGGTCTTTGGGTAGAATTTTATGGTGTTTTGTCCTTAATGATAATGGTAGAGACATAATTGTCCATCGATCGACGAAGAGGTTATCGTTGAGGCCACGGGGATGACTACTGAGGGTATTAAATTTTACAGGGACAGAGAAATATCAGATAAAGCAGCAAACAAGTTTCCTATTATAGATGGAGAGAGGAGAAAGATGATCAAAATTGACAACTCCTACCACTCCCCGAAGATATTTTTGTTTATTCGCTTCTATTGAGTACATTACCTTAGATGGTAGGTTTACGAGGGCCTACGGGCATCACTTCGTCCTACTCAACCATTTCCATAATGGAGAAAGGGTTAGCCTTCCCTATTACCTCACCTGTTCTATGGATCATACTATAAAGGAGATCTAGAAGGATCCTAAAGGTGATCATGCCCTCCACCAGGGGCTTATGGTCTTGGTTTATAAAATGCTAAAGGGGAAGCGCAGTGAAAAGCCTATTAAAGGCAAAAATGCAAGAGATGAGACAACGGAAAGTAAGGATAGTGATTTTAACTTTGATTCGAAGACCGAGGGAGAGTCGGAAGAAACTAGCAAAAAAGGGAGGAAGAGAGCCAAGAAGAGGAGGATTATTGTGGAATCTGAAATGTCAGATTCTGAAACTGAATCCCTTGAGGAAAAATCTGTTAAAAAGAGGAAAGGGAAAGCCACTAGAAAGAAGGCACAGAAAAAGAAGACTAAAAAGGGTAGCAATTCTAATTTCAATTATGTTCTGGTTGAATCTGAGGAGGAGGTTGAAGAAAACAAGAGGGTCGATAGTCAGGACAAAGAAGGGGAGGGTAACCCAGTTAAGGACAATTTGGAGGCCGTGAATACCACAAGTCTGCATAAGGAGGAAAAAGGGGATTAAAGTGACAGTGGTGACAAAGATACTGTTAAGGCCTTCTATGAGACCATCGCTACTATGGTGAAGGATATTAACAATCTAAAAACCGATACATAGGCCATTGCAAGAATTACAGTTGGTGACAGGCCCTTGGCGGATCATGTTAAAGAGTTAGTGGCCATTCTGCATAATGCAGAAGCTATTGAATGTATGGTTGGAAAAATCATAGCAACGGAAAAAAAGGTCAATGAGATGGGAGATAGAAAGGAAATGGAAAATAAAATGAAAGATTTTGGCAGCAGAATTGACAGGTTGGAGCTCAATGTCAAGAAGATTGCTGATCAAAATTTCCAAATCCTCAAATCTTCGGTGGACAACATGAACATCCTTATCAACAGGTTTGAGAATAATGCAGAGAAGGATGGTGATAAAGAACAGTTGAACAAGAAGGGTCGTGAAAGGAGGACCAGAGCTAACACAAAGAATAAGGGCGACATCAAAGGTCGTGAGCTGGAGGATCTGAAGACCTCAGCGAACAACATGAAACAAATGGTTGTTCACGCTGAGGAAATTATGAATAGTATTTAGTTTCAGTTGTTGTCCTTGGTTCTGTCTCTTTGCTGTCTTTGTGCTTTCCTTTTGCTATCTGTTCTGAGTTTTTAATGTAATGTTGTGTTAAGTTGATCCCTTTCGGTGGGTTAATTTTATCTTTTTGAAGTGATCAGGCACTTTTTTAGCAGTTCTGTTTTCCTGGCTTGTAAAAGGTTTGGGTACCTTTCAAATACCTGCTTTTACTTAATCAAAATAGTTGAATCAAAGCTATATGATGCTCTGGTATAGTTGGTTTTCTCATCTATGGCTTTAGCTTTTCCCTTGTCATGTTTTGTGAATGGTTCTTTAAACATTTCATGTTCTTGACTGGATGAATGCCCTTCAATCTCAATGTCACCTCTATCAATAAGGTCTTGTATGATGTTCTTCAACCGGTGACAATTTCCTATTTTATGTCTCTTGCTCTTATGAAATTCACAATACTCATCGTCATTCCACCAATTTGGTTTGACCTTTGGATCATATGGAGGCATATCTGGAATTGTTATTATTTTGTTTGCCACTAGCTTCTTGAAAGCCGACTCAAGTGGTTCTCTCAATGGGGTGTACTTCCTTCATGATTTTGAAGTTGTTTGAGTATTCACTTGATTGTTTTTAGAGCTTGATCCAGAAAAAAAGATTTTGGGTCATACTGTATTGGCATCAGCAACACCATCATTGACTGTGTTCTTGTTTTTTTTCTAAAATCTTGGCTTGTCTTTTCCTTTAAAGTCCTCTTTGTTTCCTTTGAATATTTTGACGATGCCTTGCTCAATTAGGACCTTCTTTGTTGCTAAGCCTTTCTCAATGAAATCCTTGAAGGTGGACAAACAAGCTTTTCTCAAGTCATAACCAATGTTTTTGTTGACATTTTGAGTGAACATATCTACCATTTGTTTTTGTGGAATTTCACAAGAGCATCTACTGGCTAGATTCCTCCATCGTTGCAAGAATGATGAAAAAGAATCTCCATCCTTTTGCTTGGTGTTGCACAAAGTAGTGACTACTATGTCTGTCTTTATGTTGTATGAAAAATATTGGATAAATGCCTCTGCTAAGTCACCCCATGACTTAATTCCAGGTGGGAGCTGTGAGAACCATTCCATAGCTTGATCACCTAAGCTCTATGTGAATAATCTCATCAAATATGTCTCTTCTGTTGCTACCTCAATGCAAGCCATGAAAAATTGTCTTATATGTGCCTTAGGATCCCCTTTTCCTCTGTACTTATCAAACTTAGGTGTCACAAAGTGTGTAGGAAATGGAGGCATTGGAATGCTTTTGTCAAATGGATAGAGACATAATCTCTCATTGTGTAAGTTGGCTTTGGTGTATTTATGTCCTCCATTTTCTTTTGTAAGTCCTTAATTTTCTGTTCCAAATGGTTCTTAGGTGGAGATCGACTTCTTGTACCATACCCCATGCCTGGACCACCGAGTGGAGGAGCATACTGCATATATGGATGATATTGATCATACACATGTTCATATGGAGGAGGTCTATAATGATGCTGCATATAAGGACCACCCGCTATAGATTCATGATGAGGAATGGAATATCTATTTTGTCCATGTATACCATACTCTATAGGCATGTCATGAGTTTATTCTAATGTGTTTCCCCCAAATTTGACATGGGGTTTCCTTGTGTCCAAATTTTGAACATGCCTTTGGATATCCAATTGCTTTGGTGGTTGGTCCTTAGCATTGGTATGTGATTGAGTATATTTTTCTGCATAAGACTTCCATAATGGTCTGCGAAGGTGAGTATCATATGCTTGACCATGTGTATGTGGAACCTTAGGTTTTTTAAACAAATATGATGGTGATTCAAGCACAAGATGTGGTCCTCTAGTACCTCCACTATTAGGTCTCCTTTGATCCATGTTGAGTTGAGTTTCTTGCAAAGGTTGATTTTCCATTATTTGAGACATGTCAAAATCATGAGGGATCTTGGCTCCACTTTGTGCCATCATTTGTAAGAAATATTGTCTATCTCTCCTCATTATTTCCTCAACCAATCAAATAAAATAGGGATCCATAATAGAATCTTCCACTTCTGCTAAATGTATGGAAAAGTTGTCCATATTGTCATTGTGTGCATCATTGTTGTTTGTAGTGTCCATGTTCTCAACATTTGGAATGTTTCTATAGGCATCCATGTCAGGTAATGTAGTATGATCAGAATTGAAAAAGACATCATTGTCATACTCATAGGCACTCATGTTTGCAGACTCTTGAGCCTCTTTAGCTTCTCTCCTAGATTTTTGGGAATGAGTTTCAACCATGAACTAGATATTGACCAAGATGTGTGAGAATAGATGAAAATGGAAAATTATGGAAGACCAAGAGTTGGATGGAATGTAAATGAATCTGAGGTGTACTTGCAATGTCCAAAGTGTAAGACCAAGTATGTATGCAGTAGAGTAGGTGTGACTTCCAAAGAGATGATATTTTCTCTTGATGAGGTAAGTTGACCTTGACTCTAAGTAAGACCAAATGAGACCCAAAGGTGATAGACCTTGATGAGGGACCACTTAGCAAAATGTTGTTGTATGTAGTGTGTTGACAAATAAAGATGAGGACAAGCAAGTGACATTTTGACTCAAGTTTAGACAAATGTGAATGTAATGCAAGGTGTAAAGCAATGATGAACTTTGTGAGACCCAAAGGTAGGTTGAATGCTAGATGAAAATCTAGAGAAATAACTTAGGAAGCTCAATGAATCTGAAACTTATTGCTCTTGTTTGTTGAACTGTAAATTTTTCCAATTTGTGAAGTTTTTGTTGTGAACAAATCTGAATTTGTGACATTTTTTTTTTGTGACAAGAGGACACAATGTTGATGAGAACTCAATGTTTGCAAGTGTCTAGACTCAAAATGACTCAAAAAAAAAGTGTGTTGTTTGATGTAAAAAATATTTTGCATACACTTGAAGACACAAAAGACATAATGTTTTGATGTTTGATCTTGAATGTTTGAATGTTTAAAAGAAGGCAACCACAATTCCTCTGGTTTCCCAAGACAATAGTTGTTGATCCCACATGGGTTTTCCCCCGAGGCTACGCTATTCAGAGAAGATACTTAGATGCTTGACCCCACTGGCTCCACCCTCGGCACTCACTTCTCCGAGGAAGCCAAGCATCAGTTCCCACGAAAACTCCTCATGACAAACTTTGTATCTCTACTAGGAACCGTATGTGTGTGGGTTGCTCCAGAGGTTCGACCTCCTGACCCAACAACTAGAAATTTTTTGGCTTTCTAAAACAAAAAGGTGCTAGTAAGGGCATCCGCTCATGTGGCCATACATGTGGCACTTTCAGCTTTGTAAATACAGAAGGCTCCCTGCCGGTAGGGGTTAGGCCCTACAACTGATCAAATAAATTTGATCAAATGGGTTTATGGGGAGACATAGTGTCGGTATGAACTAATCAACACACGTTACCCATGGCTTTCACCATGGATACAGTTTTTTATAGTGGTTCGGAAGAGGTGGGTTTTCCTCGCTACCACTTGGGTTGTTATCTCCTCACTAGTAGTCCTAATGACTACATAGGGAGACAGACCCTCTAAAGATTAAACAAAAAGAGCCTATTGCTCAAGACACAAAAGACACTAGTTCAATTTTAGTGCACCAATTGAAATGTTTGATAATCTATGAAAACAAGGCACACAATAAAGATAAAAAAAAAATCCTTGCCAAAATTTTGCAACAAAGATTTGTTAGTAGTTTTGCAATAACACCCCTCATGCAAGCACACAAGTTAGGTAAATTTTAGATCCAAAAGACTTTGTGAAATAGGGGCCTTCGACAATGCGTTTTTTTTATAGATTCAAAGATCTGATTTTCCATAAGATATTTTGCATCATAAAAAACATATCACTTGTAAAATTTCAAGAAATTTCCAGAAATGTAAGAAAATCCCAAAAAATTGCTAATTTGCTCCAAAAATTAATTTTTTATGAAAAATCATAAAAAATTCATAGAAACTGCAAAATTGATCCAAAAAATCTGATTTTTTTACTGGACATTCTTGATATCCTTCCAAACCTTCATAAACAAATTCCTGCAAAATTTCCAAGCAATTTGTGAGATATGAGTAAAATAATGCAAAACCCTAATTTTCAAAGATAACATTTTTAGGAATGATTTTGTATCAGATTAAAAATAATAAAGAATAGATCTTGTGTATAATTCTGAGATATTTCCAAAAATGTAACAAAATCCAAAAAATTCGCTAATTTTCTCTCAAAATTATTTTTTTATGAAAATACATAAAAAATTCATAGAAAATTCAAATATTCTTCAGAAAATCTGATTTTTTACTGAGCACCTCTAGTAATGTTCTTGACTTTCAAAATAGATTTGATGCCAAAATTCAAAGCCGCTTGTGAGATTTGAGCAAAATAATTAAACACCCTAATTTTTAAAGATCAGATTTTTAAGGAAATATTTTGTATCAAAATTAAAATAAAAAAGAACATATCATGTGTATAAATCAGAGAGAATTCCAAAAATATAAGAAAATCCTAAAAATTCGCTCATTTGCTCTCAAAATTAATTTTGTATGAAAATGCATAAAAAATTCATAGAAAATTAAAATATGCTCCAATAGATCTGAATTTTGGTTTGAGAGTTGTTGATACTGTCTTCAACCTTCCAAAATAATTTGGTGCAAAATTTCCTAGCTGTTTGTGAGATCAGATCAAATCTCTCCAAGATCTTGATTTTGTGTCCAAAACCCTAGCTGCACAAGGTTATTCTCCAAATTGTTTTACAAAACAACAATATAGGGTTAGAAAAACCTACAAAAAACACAAATCTAACAAAAATCCATATCCCACGGGGCATGCCAAAATGTTTATGGTGAAAATGGAAACAACAATATTGAAAGACTAAATGAATTCAACCACAAAAACCCTAGCCTAACAATAACAAAGATCCACGATAACATATGAAGATTACCTAAGACAATGCAAATAAAATGAAATCACAAAGATTATACCATCACATTTCCAATAGGGTTTGAATCTCCATTCTTCCTATCTCCATTGATTTTGTTGATATATTTGCTCTTAGATTTTATGTGTAGAACAAAAATGTGGTTGCAAGTAGGCTTGATCGCATATGAAAGTTCGAATGCTAGAATGCTTGATTAGTTGATTGAATAGAATGATTAGTTGATTAGGTTGAATAGGGTTGATAATGAAGGAAGAATCTCCTTATATAGAAGACACTATAAGAAATGGAGGGATAAGATTGAGAGGTGTAAAAGATAAATGGCCGGCTAGGATTAGAGGGTAGGTAGAGAAAATAAGAAAATAATGAGAGGAAGGTAGTGTAGGAAATAAGAGATGAATGACATGTGTCATGGGTAGAAAATGTTAATGAATTAATTAAATAAATAAAGATTCATTTAAATATTAGGAGAAGTGGAATCAATTAAATAAATAAGATATTTATTTAATTTAAGCAAAAGATAATTTAAATAAATAAGTGTATTTATTTAAATGAGAAATAAGGCTAGAAGAGGATAAATAAATTAATTAAATAAATAAAGATTTATTTAATTAATAGAAGAATTAAGCTTAAAATAATTAAATAAATAAAATATTTATTTAATTAGACATGACAATTTTAGGTGTCTACAGGTATCAGAGCCTTGTGCCTCGGAGGAAGTTTAACAGCTTGAGGAAGATCCTGAATCCAGAATCCATAGATATGAGTTTGGAGAAGCAACTTGAGGTGGCACTTGAAGATTATGATGCTGAAAGGATGAATAACTTGAAGCTACAAGATTAATTGAATTTTTCTCAGGAATTCATTCTTGTCCTACAGGAGAGACTGTCATCTGTTCAGGCTAGGAGGAAGGAACTTTTTCAGAATAAGGATAATGATGAGAAATATGCACTTAATGAGAGATGTCTGAAGCCAAGTCAGGAGAACATGGTTATGAGGAATGAAATGCAAGCTATAGCTATGAGGATGTCTAAAGAGATTGAGGACCGGAAGAAAAAGGAAGAAAATCTTGTTGTATCTCTGAAGAAGAAATTTGAAGAATGTGGAAGGTTGGTTCATGAGAATGATATGTTAAGAAATGATTTAGTAAAATCCCAGAGTAATGAACAAGAGATTGAAAGACAAATGATAATTCTGAGAGATGATCTGACTATTGCAAGTGAGTATAAAGAAAAATTCAAGATTAGTTTAGCACAGCTAGATGAGTTGTTGAAGAGACAAAGGCAAAATGGAGATTCCAGTGGACTTGGATTTGAACAAGGATGGAGTTTTGGTACTGCAAATGAAGATCAAAACCTTAAGGCACTGGTAAGGTAGTTTAATGCTTATAAATTTAATGGTAGATGCTTTGTTTGTAATAAAATTGGTCACATGGCTAGGCAATGTAGAAATAGAGCAAATCATAACCCTGATTTTGCTCTCGGTCAATGTTTTAAATGTAATAAGTATGGTCATAAGACAACAAATTGAAAAATGAATGTTAAGTGTTATGCATGTGGAAAATTTGGACATATGGCTAATCAATGCAGGTCAAGCAATTACACTAGTTTTAGCAAAGCAATTCAAAATAACAATGTTACATGTTATGCATGTAATGAGGTTGGACATATTGCTCAGTTTTGTAGAAGCAAAAATCCACCAGTTGGTAATGTAGGATCAAATGAGAAAGGAAAAGAGAAGTTTAATGAAATATGAAAAGATCATACCCAGAGATGGGTCAGGAAGACTGAAGAACAATCAGCAGATGGTAATGCACTAGTTACTCAATCGAGTGAGGAGGTTTCTCCTGCACTGGCAGGAAGCTCATCTGGTAACTAAGGAAGATGCCTTAGGGGTAGGCAAAATTTATGAAGATGTTGCATATGCCCCGGGAAGAGGTTCTAAAAGATGTTCCAAACATTGGAGATGCTTATCCGACATGGATATGTTTGATTGAGATATGGTATCTTCCACCAAAATTCATTGATGTTAATGAAAGATTAGGGTTTCTTGGAGGATAAAAGGTTGAATTCACTTCATTTCTGATCACTTTGCATTCAGAGAGATTCAAAGTGATTCAGAGGAAGTCTAAGGTGAATCAGAGCTATTGATATCAATGCACCAGTTACTCAACCGATAGAGGAGGTTGCTCCTGCACCGGCAAGAAGCTCATTCGGAAACTAAGGCAAATGCCTTAGGGGTAGGCAAAACTCATGAAGATGTTGCATATGCCTCGGGAAGAGGTTCTGGAAGATGTCCCAGACATTGGAGATGCTTATCTGGCATGGAGATTTTTGATTGAGATCCAATATCTTCCATCGAAAGTCATTGATGTCAATGAAAGATTAGGGTTTCTTGGAGGATAAAAGGTTGAATTCACTTCATTTTTGATCACTTTGCATTCAGAGAGATTTAGAGTGATTCAGAGGAAGTATAAGGTGAATCAGAGCGATCGATATCAGTGCACCGGTTACTCAATTGACAGAGGAGGTTGCTCCTGCACCAACAGGAGGCTCATCCGGTAACTAAGGAAGATGCCTTAGGGGTAGGTAAAATTCATGAAGATGTTGGATATGCCCCAGGAAGAGGTTCTGGAAGATGTTCCAGACATTGGAGATGCTTATCCGGCATGGAGATGTTTGATTGAGATCCAGTATCTTCCACCAAAATTCATTGATGTCAATGAAAGATTAGGGTTTCTTGGAGGATAAAAAGTCAAATTCACTTCATTTCTAATCACTTTGCATTTAGAGAGATTCAGAGTGATTCAGAGGAAGTCTAAGCTAGATTAGAGTGATCGATATCATCTTGAGCGATTTCACTAGCGATTGGAAGAGGTCTTTAGGATTTTTCACCGGTAGCGATTCACGGGTATTTAGCTTCAATCATGGAAGTGGGATCATCAACTGTACCTATCTTTGTTACAAATCTGACTGTTGTTGAGGTCAAGGACCGTCCTAGACCGATTTTCAGGTGATATCCACATGTTGCTACCCTAGACGATTCAGTTGGAGCTTTTTCCCATGTCCTGAAAGGAGTCGTGTATGTCAAAGATGTAAGATCTTACATTTACTGTCATATTGGGGATTTAGGAATGACTGATATTAAGAGCATGTACATGAATGAGCTAATGGGAGATTCTAGAAAGATTAAGCCTGAATACTAGCATATTGTGGATTTAGGGTTTACCGGCATTCTTGATATTCTGAAATTCAAAGATGAAATCGTTAGGTATGTTTTGAGTAGGGTGCATGGAGAGTTTATCTGGTTAGATAGATTGTATAAGATTACAAAGGAGGCCATCAGGGCAATCACCAATTTACTGCAGGATGGACAATGTCCAGAGAAGAAAGTTTCAAATGATCACTTCAACAAGATTACCGGTGCAACATCAGACAAGCAGTCAATGAGGATCAGTACTATCACTGACACAAATATCAGATTCAAAAGCATGGTCATTGGTTACAAGGTAACACAATCAAACTGACTGAATTCTGTTTCTAGCTCCTGCATTTATGCAACTCAAAAGGATGAGGGAGAATGAGAAGTTGGATCTATATGGTTGGATGTTGGATGAACTGTTGATAAACCTAGGAAAGATTAAAGGAGAAAAGAAAGGAACATTCTAATATGGTAACCTAATTATCTGTTTAATGCTATTTTTCATCAATGAGACTCCCAGTTTTGGGAAGAGAAAATGGGTATTCGATATCCTCATAGGGAGGCAACTAAAACAGTCAATTTCTACATTGGGTAGTCAAAGAGATGACAAAGTGTGGGGTTATTTTAAAGCATTTCAAAAGGCTATGAATTCTAGGATGAGGGTTCCCAACATTGTTGATAAGTATTCAACTTACATATGCTTCATGGTCAAGAAAGATGAAACTTTGATGGAAGTTGTTAGGCCCTGGAAGATTTGGATTGAGGAAATGGGTTACGAAGTTGATGCATAGATTCTTGATGCTTATGCACAAATGCTAATTGATGTATCAGTGGATGAAACTGTAAAAACCTTTAGCACTGCTAAGTAGAAGACACAAGAGGTTGAAAGTGAGTTCAACTGGAAGAAGAGAGCGAAGTAGGAAGAAAAGGAAAGTAAGCTTGTTGAAAAGGTTTCACAGGACATCAAAGCATTGATTGATGTTGTCCCAGAGAAAGGCAGGAAGAGAAAAGAACCAAAAATATTCATTGAACCTATTGTAGTTGAATCTACATCTGAAAATGACACACCCTTGGCATTTAAAAGGGTATTGAGGAAGAAAAATAAAGAAACTAAGGTAGAGTCTAATAAACAACCAGTTAGGAAAGTTACTATCAGGATACCGGCACAGAGAAGAGCACCAAAATAAAGACCTTCAGCCCCATCTGGTACTGGAAGGAGAAAGAAGAAGGATGACATTGAATCTGGTAATGTAACTATCATTACACCAAAGACTTGTGCAGAGTTAGTTGATGAGATTACTAAAGATGGTATGTTAAAGAATGTACAATTTTATTATGAGCATTTCGATAATGATGAACCAAGAGAGGTAGAGGAATCAGTTTTGTTGTATTTGGATATCTATAAGAAAGCCTTGATAGAAATTGAAAACCAAATACTTGAATAATTGTATGATATTTTAGATGCTAGAAGACTATCAACAATGCAATAATTCAAGCATATAAAGATACAAGAGTTGTTATATGTTTGTGTTTCTATTGCTCTAGAGGAGATGGATGAGACACTTGAGGTTGCAGATAGGAAAATCTTTAACAACAAGCATAAAATAATCAATCTTATGATAGGTAAAGTAAATGAGATAATCAAGGAGACCCACAAGGCATGGGTTAAGTTCTTTGAAGAGAATGGTGGTTTTTATAATTCACCAGAACCAAAGGCAGATACTGCAGATGTCCCGGTTGAAGGAAATGGAAAGGATATTATGGGTACTTCACCCTTAATTTTGAAAAACATTAAGATAGTGGATATTGATCCCCCAGTAAGTACAAAGATATAGGCAAATATTGAGATACCGATAGATACAGAGAGTGTAAATGTTGATAATGTACAGGTTTCTAATGTTGAGGACAATAGTCCTCTGGATACAAATGTATAGGATGAGGTTACAGTTCCTAGGGAGGAACCGGTAGTTATTGAGACTGCACCAAGTGGTGAAGCCACCGGTGCAAGTGAGGAATCTATAAAGGTTTAAACATCAGAGGAGAAGAAAGGGCAATCTAGAAAGGAACCGGTAGTGAGTCCATTATTGTTGTCAATTTACACCTCGCAAGTTGAAAAGAAAAGCATAACCAAGATGAGTTCTACTAAACTCGTGATGATGGTTGCACAAAGAATGTTAAAGGAGGGATCTATGGATAAAGGGATTATTGATCAGTCTATCATTGTTCTCCATAGACTCATCCCAAAGTGCAATTTTGATAGAGAAACAAGCCCATCTGGCAAGCTTAAGGCAATAATTAAGCACATTTCAAAGGATTTTCAATCCTTGCAGCAGATATCAAATCGACAAGCACTGGAGAGGTTCACATAGGCAAAAAGAGCTACATTTGATTAAGTGATTGAGTCTGAGAGGAAGAAGATTAATGATAAGATGAAATTGAGAGATAATGCGTTGAGGCAGTGTACTAATATCTACCGAGTATGTTGTAATACAGGTTTGCTCACAGTTGAGACAGATAAAAAGATTAAGGATATTGAGGAGGAGATTGTAGGTATAGCCAATTCTTTTGATGGAGTGAATTCATTAACTACATCTATAGATGGTCAAATTTTGGTTTTCGAAGCCCAAGTTTTTTCTCTTGAGAAGGAAAAAGATAAAATCACAAGGAGAGCCAGAAGTCTTAGAGGATTGGTGAGTCCTTGGTTGGATTCACTTAGTCTACATAAGAAGGAGTGTATATATGTGGTTGGTAAGCCCACACTGGCATAGCATAATGAGAAAAAGTCATTTGCCCATATGCTAAATGGACTTGTATCTATATCTGTCACTTTCAAATCAGGTTGAGATACCTATCTAGAGATATTGGAGAAGGCCGATCTCAATATTTTCAAATACATTCAACTCCGGTAAAGTATTTTGGGACATATTCATTGTACAGTCCTTCATTCTTCATCCCATTTTTTGGCTTTTTGGTATTTTTTGATGGCATTCATGTCAAAGGAGGAGTGATATAGATGTGAAAAAGAAAAGGGAGTTGTATACATTAGGGGGATTATAGGTGGAAAATTATGGAAGTATCGAGTATTTTGTATTGATAGATATTCAGCTCAGGGGGAGCAAGTTCAAGATGAAACCGACAGTTGGAAACCATGGCCATTTTTCACATGAGTGTTGCAATCAATTCCAAACAGGGAGATTGTTAGCAATTGACATTCAGTTGGTTGGTTTCAATATGTTGTCATTGATGGCATCGTGGTAATTTATTCCAGCTTCATATTTTGGGTAAATTGTGTATTGGCAGACACTACATCGACACCGACAAGTTGGAAGGGATTCTTTGGTTACCAGCAATGCAGGCTGACATGGTTTAGAATTAGGTTATCGGTATTGGAGGCCAACATCTTTTAGATCTGGCATCGGCAATTGTTTTTGATATTCATGTATTTATGTTATCTAGCCGACATGTATATTCATATTGTAATTATCTTTGTAAGCTGACATAAGGCATGATAAATTGTAAAGGGTATATAGGTCAGTTGGTTAGATCATTTTGAAATATCATATGGATGAGAATATGTATAAGGAAGGAAATAATGAAGGAGATGTGAAATACATGAGAGAGATTATATATGTGAGGATATTTTTGTAAAGGGTTATTCCGGTATAGGGTTAAAGATTTCAGACCAGAATAGACATAATTTAACTGGAACTATATTCAGGCGTAGAAGATGCTATCTTTACAGTTCAATCATTTCTCTAGATTGTAGTCTAGATTTGTATGTAGTTAGTGAGGCTCCTTTTATGATTGAGTAGTGTGCTCTAGGCTATAAGCCTTCCTGCAAGTGTAGACCCCTATATTTTGTAATATCTCTTCTTATGGCTAGTGGATTTATATTGTGGGTCACAAATCCCACCATGGTTTTACCTCTTTGAGGTTTTCCACATATAATATTGTTTGTTATGGTATTCATTTATGTGATTGGCTTATTGATTGCTTTATTTCTTCCAATTCTATATGTACCGATATACCGATTGGTGTATGCATGTTTTAATAAAGTTAAAATTGATCATTCTAGAAGAAAACTGATTCACCCCCCCTCTTAGTGTTGTTGGATTCCAACAATTGGTATTAGAGCCTTGTGCCTCGGAGGAAGTTTAACAGCTTAAGGAAGATCTTGAATCCAGAATCCATTGATATGAGTTTGGAGAAGCAACTTGAGGTGGCACTTGAAGATTATGATGCTAAAAGGATGAATAACTTGAAGCTACAAGATTAATTGAATTTTTCTCAAGAATTCATTCTTGTCCTACAGGAGAGACTGTCATCTGTTCAGGCTAAGAGGAAGGAGCTTTTGTAGAATAAGGATAATGATGAGAAAGATGCACTTAATGAGAGATGTCTGAAGCTGAGTCAAGAGAACATGGTTATGAGGATGAAATGCAAGCTATAGCTATGAGGATGTCTAAAGAGATTGAGGACCAAAAGAAAAAGGAAGAAAATCTTGTATCTCCGAAGAACAAATTTGAAGAATGTGGAAGGTTGGTTCATGAGAATGATATGTTAAGAAATGATTTAGTACAATCCTAGAGTAATGAACAAGAGCTTGAAAGACAAATGATAATTTTGAGAGATGATCTGACTATTGCAAGTGAGTATAAAGAAAAATTCAAGATTAGTTCAGCACAGCTAGATGAGTTGTTGAAGAGACAAAGGCAAAATGGAGATTCCAGTGGACTTGGATTTGAACAAGGACAGAGTTTTGGTACTGCAAATGAAGATCAAAACCTTAAGGCACTGGTAAGGTAGTTTAATGCTTATAAATTTAATGGTAGATGCTTTGTTTGTAATAAAATTGGTCACATGGCTAGGCAATGTAGAAACAGAGCAAATCAGAACCCTGATTTTGCTCCCAATCAATGTTCTAAATGTAATAAGTATGGTCATAAGATAACAGATTGCAAAATGAATGTTAAGTGTTATGCATGTGGAAAAT
This sequence comes from Cryptomeria japonica, assembly GCF_030272615.1. Lineage (NCBI taxonomy): Eukaryota > Viridiplantae > Streptophyta > Pinopsida > Cupressales > Cupressaceae > Cryptomeria > Cryptomeria japonica. The sequence continues at coordinate 326,852,238 of NC_081408.1, forward strand.
TGGGACATATGGCTAATTAGTGCAGGTCAAGCAATTACATTGGTTCTCATATGGATAATCTTTGTGGCTCCTTTTGTTTTAACATTTCTTTCAAATGATCAACCTTTGGTCCCATCCTGACAATTTAAAGCTTGTTTGATTGATTCTCCTTCTCCAAGAATTGAATATGTGCCTTATTCAGTTTGGCTATATTTACTCCCAAATTTGTTGTCATTATGGGATCTGTCTTGCCAACTTGTAAGGTCATGATGTGTCTGAAAGCTTTTTGAGTATCAATAACCATAGGCTTCTTACTTGGGGGATACAATGACCATATTCACATAGAAAGGGTGTCAGGGTTATATAGTGATCCCATGTACACTCAGGTCACACCCTCAAGAGACAATTTGTGCTTGGCAACAATATCATGAAGACTATCAAATATTAGGGTTAAATTCATATCCCATCCAAGAAAGATCAAAACACCTGCATCTTTGAGAAGCTTCCTTCCTCTTTTAGGGGTCATCAGGGCCATTTCTTATGCTACTTTGTTTTCTAATGTGGCTGATAATTGTTTTTCATTTGAGGTATTTAACTCATCAACACTCTCCCTAATTGCTTTTCCTTTTATTATGTACAAGAATGACATAAATTCAGGAGATGTTATAAAATCATCATCAGATATAAAAGTATCACACGTCAATTACCTTGGATCATCCTCTACTGGGATTCCCTCATTATGATCCTTAACATGTGACACATGTTCTTCAATCAGTATGTTGGAGAATTGTTTAAATGAAACCTCATCTTCTTCTGACTCCTCCTCCTCTGAAGATGATATATCTGTTGGAAATTGACACTCAATTGGTTGGTTTCAATATGTTGTCATTGATGGCATCATGGTAATTTATTCCGATTTCATATTTTGGGTTAGTTATGTAGCGACAGACACTTCATAGACACTACACCAGCACCAACACCGGCAAGTTGGAAGGAATTCTTTGGTTACCAACAATGCAAGCTGACATGGTTTAGAATCAGGTTATCGGTATTGGAGGCTGACATCTTTTGGATCTGGCATCGGCAATTGTTTTTTATATTCATGTATTTATATTATCTAGTTGACATGTATATTCACATTGTAATTATCTTTGTAAGTCGACATAAGGCATTGTAAATTCTAAAGGGTATATAGGTTAGTTGGTTAGATCATTTTGAAATATCATATGGATGAGAATATGTATAAGGAAGGAAATAATGAAGGATATGTGAAATACGTGAGAGAGATTATGTATGTGAGGATATTTTTGTAAAGGGTTATTCCGGTATAGGGTTAAGGATTTCAGACTGAAACAAACAAAGTTTAACCAGAATTATATTCAGGCATAGAAGATGTTATCTTTGCAGTTCAATCATTTCTCTAGATTGTAGTCTAGATTTGTATGTAGTCAGTGAGGCTCCTTTTGTGATTGAGTAGTGTGCTCTACGCTATAAGTCTTCCTGCAAGAGCAGGCCCCTATATTTTGTAATATCTCTTCATATGGTTAGTGGATTGATATTGTGGGTCACAAATCCCACCGTGGTTTTTCCTCTTTGAGGTTTTCCACGTATAATTTTGTGTATTATGGTATTCATTTATGTGATTGTCTTATTGGTTTCTTTACTTCTTTCAATTCTATATGTACCGGTAAACCAGTTGGTGTATGCATTTTTTAATAATGTTAAAATTGATCATTTCGGAAGAACACTGATTCACCCCCCTCTCAGTGTTCTTGGATTCCAACAATATCTATAGTCTTCTTCTCCCTAGCCTTTTGTTCAACATCTCTATTATGATCATCAATAGCCATTTCAACATCCTCCTCATCCAGATTCCTTATTAAATCATCCATTAAATATGGGATCTATTCATAATCATCTAGTCTTTGCTTCTTCCTCACTAAATGAATATACCCTTCTGGGTCAAAGTTTTTCCTTGGAGCACCCAATTTCATGTTATAATGGAACAATTTATTCATTGTGAGCTCCTGTCCTTCTCTCCCATTCACAACAAACTTGCCAACACATAGAGTCCCAGGCAGAAAGGATTGCTTATCATGTGAAGCTTAATGCATATAATTTGATTCCCCCATTTGCCTTGTGATCTCTAGATAAGCTATTATGTTAGGAACCATTTTAGGAAGCAATAGTGGGGCACCCTCAAAGTAGTAAGCCCTTATCATGGTTACATCAAAGAAGCAGTACCAATCTCCCCAATTGTGTTTAACAATCTCTGGTCCTCCAAAATCTACAAGCCTTAATAATCTCTTTATATCTTTTGTAAAGTGTTTTCACAAAAAATTATTCAAAATGATTGTAATTAGACCTAACAAATCTGTAATCCCATATTGAAGTCCATAATTGGACTGGCAGATAATGGTTATCATCATCATATCTTCTTATCCTCATTTCATCAAGCCATAGACCCATCTCTTGCCCATAGAACAACACCATATGCATGAGCAGGGAATAGTGTGCAAAATGAATCTTTCAAGAGTCCTTCTGGATGGTTTTAAGTCCCATCACAAGTTGCTCTGCTATGAATGTGGCAAAATAAAACTCTCTAGCCTTTTGGGATTGAATGTTTGTCGCAATAATCATGGATTCGACTCTCATAAAGTCTAGAGTATTCAACCCTAATACCTATGTTGGCATTTGCATGAAGATTGCATTAATGAAATGTTATGTTGTCATTGATGTCAATTAACCAGTAATGATGTTGTTATAATGTTGTCTTGCAATAGGTAGGAAGAGCTAGTAAAGGGAGTTGCACCTAGTAGGTGAGTTTGTGAAGGAAACAGGTATTACTAGAAAAGAAGTGAGATCAACTTGTAAACCCTACCTATTGATATGATAAACCCTAACCGATGGAGTTCGGTGAATCAATTTTATTGGTTTATGAACTAATGATGAGCGGTAATGATTATGACATGTATGCATGTTGTATGAGAAGAGTTTCAAATGGTTTTTGGCATGTAGAGATAATGGTTTTTGTCTTGGGAATGAGCAAGTTCATTGCATGTAATAGAAACCGTGTGATGAGTTATAGAGCTCGATGAAGCGGTAATCAAGGAGCGGTCAAGGATATATTGAATGTTGTGCAATGATTGTTATTTAATCCAATGGTCAGACTTGAACCGATTTGTTTGTAATCTCTATGAGATCTTAGGTTTGTGATGTGTTACGGACCTATTGTTTTATTTTTAAGGTCGATGATTTGTTTTGTTATAGAGTTGGAAATTTGTGATTGAGAGTAAGAGAGTGTGGTTGTCAAACCAGATGATGTATCTGCAGTATGTTTAAAGGTAGATAGGAGCATGAAAAGTATGTGAACAAGAAAGTGTAGTGCTATTCAAACAGGTCAACAAACCCCCATTGCTCTCTAACAATTACAACAGTCAAATCTCCTAACCGGGTAAGCTCTAACAAGCTTCGTGTTATTCAATTCCTCTTACTAGGTGATCCATTAGCTTGGATTTCAAATCCTCTACCAAGGTTACTCCTAACGGGGTATTGCTTATAATAGGGAATTATAGTCAATCCCTTAACCAGGTGGTCCCTAACATGATATGTTCTTAACAAGACTTTTTGTAAAGCTTTAACAGGCTAGGCTCCTAATAGGGAAAACTTCAGAAGAGTTAAGAATACTTGTGGGTATTCATCCCCATAGTGGTTTTTCCCATTTGGGTTTCCACGTCAAAAATATTGTGTCAAGTGGTGAATGCTTTTGTGGTTATGTTTACTATGGTTGATTTGCTTAACTGCTAAATCCACTTTGATATGTTATGTTAACCGGCAGCAATCTGAAATATGTTTTAACTACTGTCAGTAAAGTATTTGAATGATTCAATTAAATTTTTTTGAGAGTTTCAAAGATATTTTACTATTAGTCTATTATAACAGTCAACCGGTTTAACTTGTCAGTAATATTGCATTTAAAGTTCAGTATTTTAGAACAGTCAGTTTAGAGTTTTCTTTAAGAGGTTGATTTTGAGATTGGTGAAAGTCTATACAGTTTTCTATCTACTGATTCACCTCCCCCCTCTCAATAGTTGGTTGGATCCTTATTCTTTCATCATACCATCAACCTGACCAATTGAGTAATATATGTATTTAAAATAGTCCTTAAATAAGTTTACATGAAATGACAAACCTTCCCCTATTTCCAATGGTACCTCAGGATTTAGAAAATGAAAGGGTAACCTCCACCCTACATAAGTGGTATCCAATCTTTTGTATTCTTCCAGAAAATTCCCAAGGATGATAGGATGATTGTAAACTCAAGCAAATAAAAAACCTCAGAAATTGCCTCTCACGATATGAAGAAGCAGGGGTTCTCGTCCCAATCGCATATTGCCCTTTTGTTTGGATCAAAACTTCAAGAGATCAACATTAACATACATATTTGGAACCACAAGTTTTCCCAGACTCAACTGCCATGGATTGCAAATGGGCTCTGGTTTTTCACGTCTGTGATAGTGAAACAAAAATAGCTCATATCCCCTAATAGTCATGTATACATCTCCTACATCAACATAATTATCTTCTAATTTCCACTCTATGGATATCTTAGGTTTAGGGGTGGAACCTGGCAATTGATCCAGTAGGTCCTAATTTAGTTTTATGTCCTCCCCCTTGGTTTTTGGACTTCTTTCGTCTATTTTTTGTGTCTTTCCTTAACCCTTGTCTCTTTGCAGAACCACTAGAGCTTTCCATTTTTCAAGCAATTCAATAGATTATTTGAAACAATCATAGGGGAATCGATCAGAGCACTTACTTGCTGCCTTCTACTATATCTTTAGCCTATCTTAATGTCATTTCCAAGCTCCTATAATTCTAGGTGCAATGTCCTAGATATATTTCTCAGAGATTGTTGTTCCTGTAACAATAAATGCGTCTTAATTCTGCAAATCAATGTACCATCTCTTTGAAATTTGAATTTTTCTGATGATGTATGACATTGGCTTAACTCCTTCAGTCACTGTTCTAAATTTGGTGCCCTCCTGACAATTTAGTCACTATAGATAAATATGGCTACATTAGTAATTGTCTACCTTTTGCGTCATTTCGGCTTGAGCTATACCGACAATTAACCATTAACTTTTTTTTTGATCTTCAACTATTTATGTCGATAATGTCTTGGACAATACCCATCGGTATTACTTTTAGTATCAGCATATCCAAAGATTGCTTTCCTGACTTTATAAGTCATTCTGATAAGGGTCTTATTTATTTTCTCCCTGTCTCTATTCTCTTGCTAAATCGGGATAGTTCTCCTGACATAACTCCACTGATCGGGACATTGTTGATGCATTATTCCAACTTTGCAAGCTATCTCGAACATCTCCTAGATTATGTTCATCGACATTATTTTCATTATCGGCAAAGCAAAAAGGTGCTATCCCATCTTCACAAGTCATACTTATAGAGGCTTTATCATTGAGTTCATCATAAGTCATTCAACATGTGTATCCCAGTTCATGGTATGTTATCGGAGTAGCTAATCCGACTAAGCTTCTTCAATTTTTATGTTTTCAGTTTGTAGACTCCTTTATCGGAATATTTTTCCCGATATTACTTTATTCCCTGACTATCAGAATAGTTTCACTAGTCGGGATGTGCTTGATAGGTTACTCTGACCTAATAAGTTATTTTGATGAGCTTCAAAACTTTCTTCCATCGGGATAGTTTACACTGTCTAGGTAGCCTTCCGCTCCTACCCTGATCTTACATGTTATTTTGATGGGCCCTGTATTGTTATAAGTGATCCCTAGATGTGTATCGGGATAACCTTACTCTATCGGCATTGTTAATTTTTTTTTTTTGCTCTTAGTAATTATTTCGATATACATATCAATGTTTGCGCTCGATATAGCTATGCCGATAAGTATGTCCAACATTGACTTATCATATTGGGTTAGCTATCCCGATATAAAATACTTCTTAATGTGGGTTATTTTGTTGATCTTTCTTATTTCTATTAGGGGTGAGTTTAGGACATTATGGTTACAGTATGTGAGGTTCTGTATTGAGTAAAAGAAAACTTTTGTAGCTTCAACCTTTTGCCATGTTAAATACAAAAGCTTGGTGATGACAGACATGCTAGGGGTATTAGGTGTTATTATTGGATTTTATTATTAAGTTTTTTTTCTAAGTCTATTGGTTTCATTTTGCTAATGTTTTTTTTATTGTTTAATCATTGTCACAGGGCGACATCCATCCGATACATAGCACAGATAGGGATGTAGCTCCTAACCCTTCTACCCAGCAGATAAACCTCATTGTAATTGTACAAATTAGATAGAAGCAAAATATTATATTATTATGTTCTTTTCTTTAGGGTTTTGGATTAATTTTGATAATATTACTAATATTCTTATCACGGGTGGATACTCGGGGAAAGGCACCTGCATTACTTGATGACATCTATACAGAGATGGACTCACTATTATGAAATGATGACATTGCATATTCCACAAACCCTTTTGAAATGATGAAAAATATCCAAAAAAATAATAATAGAGAAATTATTGCTTTGTCATACCGAGTCCCTCAAATTGATGCAATAAAAGAGAGGGTGCAAAAATTGATGCAAAGAGCACAAAACTTGGAAGCAGTAATGAAATCTTTAATTATAACATAAGTTCAAAAATGGTTTATATTTTATACTCTTTTATGTCATGAACTAAAATATGTACGTGTTGTTTTTACAAGAAATATTGTGTCCTCATTGAGCTGGTGGCCATGTTCAGGGTACTCTAGGTAGTTTAGGTGATGACCAAGTTCCATACATTAAAACTACTTTGATGCTTTGATATATCATAGGCTCCTTGTTATTATCAAACATGTGACTAGTATCACTTGTGTTTTGATATCTTTTCAAACCATATATTTCCTCTTTTACAGATCATAGAACTATTCATTCTTCATAACAACCCCAATACTTATTTTTTAACTAAGGTCTTTGTCTTGATTATTGATCTCTACTATTTTGATTGTATGATTCTGCTCACTGATGCAGAGACACCAAAGATTTCTCACTTGGATCCTAATATGATCCATTCAACCTTCCAATATAGGCTGCATTTCAGAGGCATTCCTAAACCAATATCATGGAACTACCAACCTTCCAAGGATCCAAACTGATCCAATCTACCCTTTCAACATGTTCATCAACAATTTCAATATATATAAGAGGCATAATTCAAGTATAAACTCTTCTAGATACACCAAGTGGATGGGTTTGAGATATCTAACAAGCTTAATGCTTTGTATATTTAATGTATTGTATATTTAATGTTTTTTATATTTAATGTGTTATTCTTCAGGAGATGTCCATGTTCCTGTGCAAACGCCAGCTCACCAGAGGCCATCATCCCCACCTATATTGTCAACTAAAATATCGACAACATGCAGCATGCAGACATCCTCTAGTGCACATCATACTGACCCCGCAGTTGGTAGCTCCCTCTTTTGTTCTCTCTTTTGTTATGTGTTTATTTCCCTTGAAGTGTTCTTTCTTGGTGGTATTTCATAGTGGATTCATTTTTTGCAGCACGACATGTACATGATGATGCAGAGGCCACTAGTGGTGATACCATAGCAGCATTCACGGGTCTTCCCATATTGCTAGTATGGGAACGTTGCAAGTCACATTTGTGGTGACCAAAGATTTGCTTCCCATAAAGATAGAGAAGCTTCCAGGTACTTTAAAATTATTATTAAATATAGTCTAATAATCATTTATTTATTGATCACTCATTTTGGACTAATCATCCCATGATTTGTTTGTAGGAAATAATATTTTTTATAAAAATCTTAATGAAATTACATTGGAGATCTTCTGGCCCACCATACGTAAATGGTGGAATGAGAAAGAAAAAAGTTAAAAGCTGAACTCATAAACCGTTTGGTTGGGTTGTTCGGAAATGACACATTCGAGAAAAGCAAGGTCCTTGACCAAGCTAGAAAACATCTAAAGTATGTGAGGGACAAGTATAGGACACATTTAGAGAAGAACAAAAAGTACGAGCGTCCCCCATGATTCTAGAGAGGGAGTGGAAGGACATGATTTTGGATGCAAAGGAGAGAGTTGAAAGGAAAAAAGGAAATACACCACCAGGAAGAAGAAGGTATGTGATACTATTAAGAATGTAATTATGTACTAATTACTCTTTATATTTATATAATCTAACATATTTCAAACTTTTCATACACTGCTTGACACATCAAAGGCAACTAAGGCAAGACTAGAAAAGCACGGGCAACACAAACTCGGCTCTGGTGGTTATATGAAAGTTGCCGCACGAATTTTAAGTATCAATAAATGAAATATCGCAATGAAATAATAAATTGCAAATAATTTTTTTAATCATTAAATCATACAAGCAAAATTCATTATATTAAGCAAAAATGCAGGGATCTGAATTCAATAGAGTGCCCATAGAAGATGACATGAAAATTGCCTTCCAACAAGGCTATGGAGCCCTAGCTAAATACCTAAAAGAATTGAGTGGGCAAACACAAGATTCAAATGCATTCGTCACACAGGTAAATAAGCTAAATGAAAATTATATAAAATTAAATACTTGAGCAATAATCTATTCGATGTTAATTTCCAACATAATGTGACTATATTTGTTTTAAATAATCAAGAAATCATAACAATACACATGACATTGGAATGCAGGTTGGACAGGGTGGAACACAACCTGCACATGATGAAGGTTGCGGTGTGCATCTCGGTACTGGAGGTATTCATGTGCTAAATATTTTTTTATATGTAATGATTAATACAATTAAACATCTTTAATTGAAATTGGTGTAGTAATTAATGTAACCTTTTTTTTATTTATTTTAGAGCATGTAGACCATGGTGACCAAGTTGAGCATGATCCAAGTAGATAACATCAAGAACGTGATGGGGCTCCACTAGGTAAAAAGGACCATTGTTATTCCTTTAAACGAATTTAATTGCTATCGGTGTATTGATTAATGTAACTTTTCATGTTTCAACTCTAGAGGATGTGGAGGGTGGTCAGGATGTTGAGGATGAGGCTAGACAAAATGATCAGGAAGATGATGTGGCCCCATTAGGTAAAGAGCACCCCTGCAATTTTATTTTAATTAATGAAATACTTGTAACAATAATAATAAAACTCATGAATTTAACCCATTTCTTTGTTATTGCAACTGACCCCCCTTTGCATACGCGTCCTCATCATGAGTACAGAACTAGGCATATATTAACTAGATCATGAGTAGAGGGCAGAAGAAATGAAGAGGGGACAAATGATGAAGACAATGATGGTCCAATTAGTCTTTACCTCCAAGCTTCAAAAAGAAAGAAAAAAAAATGATTGTAATCTTATTATATGTTAACAACTGGATTTTATGTGTTAATGAATTTAGTTATGTGTTAATCAATTTTAATGAATGATACGTGTTAATGAATGTTGATGAATGTTACTTGTTAATGAATGATATGTGTTAATGAATGTTACATGTTAATGAATGTTAACGAATGTTATGTGTTAATATTGAATGTTACATGATAATGAATGAATGTTATGTTTCATTAATAGGTGAAATAATGTTAGATGTTAACGGGGAATTTAGAGTGATATTAGGGGGGGGAGGGGCCAAATGAGCTTCCACCTTCACATGGTTGGCCCTGTTAAGTAGAGAATATTAAACTATTCTTGAAACAAAGAGAAGCTCAATAAGGTAACACACTTTTCAATATTTCATTATGCTCCACTGTTATTCTTATTGATGCTAATCATCTTGTTTGTAGGTTACATATTCAGTGTTGCAGGTTGTGAACATGCTTCTATGAGATAGTTCCCCATTAAAAGTGAATGCATGCCTCATTGGTTTTGTGAGTTTATTTTGCTCTATAATAGACACACTTCTTGTTGGAACCCTACAAATTTTCAAATTCTAGAGTTCCATATTTAGTCAGAAGGCATATTTTTCCATGCAATTGTGTGCATCGCCTATGATTAGCCCTCAGGAACCTATTATGCAATCAAAACTTCAGGTAAGTATGTATTGCACAAATTTGAATCTCGAGGTGCGCGCTCTCAAGCCCTAATTATTTTTTCTAAAAGTATGATGCCTTTTAAATTTGTTTATATTCAAGTATTTCAATTTTAATATTCACTATGTCTTTTGAATAAATCCAAATGCAATTTACTATGTGCAATGTTAAATTTTTCTCAAAATCATGTTATCTAGACATTGAGCGGTTTTCTCCTACAGGGACATTACACTGATTGAGTTCCATCACAGTATATTTATTTTTTTACAATCAGTCTTAATTATATTAATTGGAGAGTGTTTCAGTTTAAAAATATTATTTTTTATCCTCCAATTAATATTATAGCATTTAAATTATTTGTGCTATGAAATTATATGATGTTTTAAAAACTAACACAAACTTTGAGCTTGTGTGATGTGTAGGAAATAAAAGATTTAGTGTTTGATCAAATAAAATGATCAAAGATATAAAAGTAAATATCATTTATAGCATTTGACATAATTATGATAATATTTTATTTTTCTTTGAGGAATTATAAAGATATATATGTTTTGCCAAAAGGGAAATTGTATTACATAATTAATATTATTTTGATGTATTATTTATCATTATTTCTACATTAATATTCTTACCCATAAATCATTAAATTGAATACATATTGGGGAAAGTATTATGTTTTATTATATGGATGATGCATTTAAAGATCAAAATATTATATTTGGATCAAAAGAGAAAATGTGTTTTATTTTGAAAAGTTCTTTTTTACCTTGAGTAAAATGATGAAAACAATTGTGCATTAAAATGGACTTATATTGCATATGCTTATTATTTGCCCTAGGTCATAAAATCAAATGTCTATATTAGGGTAAATTATTATTTTATTATGAATAAATATCTACAAGTGTAAAGTGCTTTGAGTTTTATGAGGGAATAAAGATTATTAATACTTCAAAAGCAAAACCTAGTCAAGAGTAATATATGATTTATCAATGAAATTGATTGGTTTAATTTATGTGTAGGATATTTCATCAAAGCTTGATGATGAGGAATATCAAAGAATGCATAAACGGAAATAGAATTTTATCAAAGTGAAAGATTGAAAAGAGTATTATTAAAGTTTTTATTTAGTATGTATTTAGGGTTCTTATTTGTAATCATTTATTAAACCAAAGGGTGTGTCCTTTGGAGGGCAACTATTTGTAACTCCCTCCTGTGTGTGAAAGGGTGTGTCCTTTCATATGTGCCTGTTGATTTATATATTTAAAGGGAGTCAGTTTTATACAGGAAGGGGGAGGGAGATTTGGATAGAACATCATGCTGCTATAAGGACTGAAAGTCATTTGTATTAGGGAAGTCTATAGGAAGAAGAAGTATCATTTTGTGCAAGAAAATTGTAATGAAGTATCTCCAAGTGTAGCTTTTGTGTGTTGTCATTTCTTAGAGATTAATATACAAGGTTTGTTGTTTCTACTTCAAATATAGTGTATACTTCTGTGTTGATGAAATATTCTTTGTCCTCTTGATAAATCTGTTTAAGGATTTGCTATAATGTGAATCACATGTTGTTACATTAAATGTGAGATTGGGTTCTTATTGTTTATATGATACATACTGAACCTTTATACTGATGATTAACATTGTCTCCTGAGTTGATAAAGTTATTTGTCTACAAAGTATCATATATATTCTTGGATAGAGGCACTAGTTTGTTATTCATTCTCTGAGATTCTGATTTGATACACATAAGGTCCTTGAGAGAGAAACGTTCTTCTAAATCCTTTTGAACTAATCTATTGCATATTTCTTGTATGTCCTAGAAGCATGTTTTTCCAAAATACAACAATCTTTATACACAATTATCTTTATATTCAGTTTTCAATTTCAAAAGCATTCAAATAAAAGCACTCAACAGTAGCAGGAAATTATTGCCATTCTTGCAAAGAGATGTCTTAGCAAAGTTTAAATCCACTTTAAATAACTCTTGTTGTGCTTGAGAGGGGGAGGTATACCCACCTAGGTTTAGTGGAGCCTAAAGTGCAGAGGGATTTAGTCTTTGATTATCCATGTTCGTTGGCCAAGGCTGATTGGACTGCTTAAGGATTTGGCAAGTCTTTGGGTTTTCCAATCTATGGTTTTGGGCACCAACACTTCCTATGTTCATTCCTTAACATTTGTTCATTTTTTTTTAGAATAGACACACTGCCTCACTGGGATCCATGCCAAGCTCTGACTCTCCATTGGACATTCATTCTCGTAAAATGGAGTCTACTTGTAAGGTAAGTGCATTTTAAAATTATGTATGAATATGGACAACAAGTGTTGGGGCAAATACTAAATCACTATTTAAAATCTATATTGCATAGAATGAAAGAATAAATGCTTCCCAGGTAACCTGATAAATGAAGATTTGGCAGGATGGAGATCATGATATATGCATTCAATCAGCCCCTCTCTCTTCTCCTTTATTACCTCAAATAGTACATTTTCTTAAGTATGTCTTCTGTATTGGCAAATTTTTCTTCAACCTATGTATTTTTGTCTCATATTTCATCTATAGGTTGCTTTCTTTCTTCTATGTATTCCACTTTTCAAGAATCCTCGCAATAGAGACATCACGTCTTTCCATAAATGTTCAAGCTTCCCACAATCATTTCATAGTAATTTTACCCCTTCCCCACCTTTTCCCATCCTCAAATTACATGATTACTCATATACCACATGTCTTTGTACCCAAACCCTTCTTTGATTGATCATTCATGTTCCCTATGACAACAAACTCTTTCTTCTACTACCAACTCAATCTAGGATTCATTTAACATGTCTCTGACCTCTTCAAACACTTATTACTCATTCTAAGCCTCATAAAAACCCATACAACTCTAACTAAAATCAAGTTTAATGTGTTTGATAAGGTCTCTAAGGTATGAGGTGTCAAAAGAACAAAAAGTGGGAAAAAGTTGTAAAAAGTGCAAAAATGCAACTTTGAATTTTGCAAACGTTGCATATGAGTTCTTAGCCATAGATTAAAAAGGGAGTGGTTAAAGTTTGTAACTCTCATATGGGCCTATAAATGCCTAAAGTTGGTCAGGATTGAGTAGAGAAGGCGATGCAGAGTGACCAATGGTTCTTCAAGTACTCTTAGGGTTTCTTCATGATGTAGAGCATCATGGGAATCCATCCAAGTGTCTTAGGAACCAACTGATCTAATTATTCATTTCAACATATCAATAATTCATTAGAGGCATTTCCCACATAAAAACACTCCTTAAGCATGGAATCTATTGGATCTCAAATCAACAGATTGGATATGTTCTAAGGAAATGCCAACTCCTATCTTCAAACTCTCCAATTGATCTAGCCAACTTGTGGAGTGAACCAATTAAGTTTCTAACTCCCTCACTTTAGGTAGGTATACCTACTCACTAGTTGTTTCTTTTCACTAATGCTTTTTATAGCAGATTCAATGTTTCACTTTGGTTTGCTCCCTATATCAGAATGGCATAAGGTCCCAAAATAGAGTGCTACTGATGAGTTCAAGATTGTTGTTGTAGAAGCTATTCAATCTTTATGCTTGAAGTCTATATATTCTTACAGAATTTATGTTTCTTATTTGTGATATCTACTAACCTTAATTTTTCCCTACTGATCTCAACTTACTCCCTACTCTCTATTTGCTTTATCAATCTTACTACTTAAATTAAATTGAAGTGTATTAAATATGGAAAAGTAAAGTATTATTTTGAGTAAATAATTGAGTAATGATCAATGCCTATCCTTCTATTGGGTCTCAAAGTCTATGTCTTCTAGGATCCCACATATAACTCCTATGTGACAGTTTTTTAAATCCACCCTTCTGATGGATCTGTCAGTTGTCCTGCTCCCAAGTGTTTATAAATTGACTTCTTCCACTACAATTCACTTAAATGAGTTTAAATTTCCTTCTGAAAGACCAATTAAGCAAAAAATATAAGGAACAATTATGTTTCACATACAATCTTGTTTTTTCAAATTGAAAATGAAAGCAACCAATTTTCCACATTGAGAAATATTTAAAGCAACCTTATCTATTCCAAATGATAACATAAGAGAACAGGTTAGTGAAACAACATTTATCCACAACACGTGTAGAGGAAATGTAGACACTTGTATTGATTAAAATTCAAAACATGAAAATAGTCTTCTTGTTGATGATATCTTAATATTACAAAACTCCCCTCATACTTATATGAGAGCCAACAGTTTCAAAATGAAAGGGTGTGCCCCTTTAAAAGTCATTAACTAACTAAATGTCTTTTCTACTATAATTAAGCATAAACAAATTTAACATCCCCAAGATGTATTTTGTATCCTTGTAGCAATGAACATCTTTGCTCCATATCTTCATATCATATTCTAATTGGGAGAACTCATATACCAACAAATTGACATGGGGTGCCAAGTCCTCTTCTATGTCCAACTTCTCATTTTCCCTATCAAGGATGCCTGTCAACTCAACTTGCCAATGTTCTAGTGACATAATGTCTCCATCATGAATAATTGAAGGCATTCAGGGTGTGTTGGCATTTTCCAATGTCTGAATATTATTATTCAGTTCTTTACCAAACCTATGGTGTGCTTCCATGAATCCATTCCCTTCACCCTTTTCCTCTATAGTCATTGAGTCATGCTTGTTCATTACTTCCTTCAAATTCTCTTGTAATCTCATATGCTCATTCAGGGCCTTTTATGGTGCTGGTGTATGTCCTCCAAAAATTGGTTGAGTATGACAGCATGGCTTTGAACCAGTGGTTCACCACATCACTCACAATTTTTTTGGTTCTCCTTTTGGATCCCTCGAGCTGCTTCACTATTTTCTCATTCTTTAACCACCAATAGGTTGCATCTTGCAATGCCTCAATGACTCTCTATTCTTCCCCAAATGAGAATTCCTCAATTTCAGTGATCCTAGGTGTTGATTCTAGTTGTAATGCTTTATCTTGCCAATGTTGTTTTTCCACTTGCACCTTTTCATATAGGGTTTTGAGTGTATAGTTTTCTCTAACCAGGCACTCAATCTAATCCTTGTTTAGCTTGGCCATATCCAAGTTTAATTGTGCAGTTATCCTTGGATCTATTTTACCCACTTGTTGGATCATAAGGTGCCCAAAAGATTCATCAGTGTCTACAAGGAGTGGCCTCTTATTTATGGGGTATAAGGCCCATAGTAATAAAGCCTTTTGATTTGGATCATATCCTGAACCAAAGAATATCCTATTGATCTTGTTTGGCACAATCTATTTTCCATAGTGTTGCTTCTTCAAGAAATTATCAAACAAAAGGGTAGACTTCATCTCCCACTCGGGATAAATGATCACACCTACTTCTTTGAGTAACTGCCTCTCCCTTTCAGGGGCCATTTCTTTCATTTTTTTTTCAATGTCCTCCAACAACATTTGCAAATTTTCCTCCTCATCTCTCTCTCTTGCCTATTGTCTCATTATCTTTCCCCTATATTGACATAAGAAAGAATTAAATTTTAGTGTATGGATGAAATCTTGATTTGATATGAACTCTTCATGTTCCAATATCCTAGTGTCATCCACTTATTGCACGTGATATTTGCCTATACCCAAATCCATCTGTTGCTCATATCAAAACCTAGGTGGAGACATATTATCCTGTGAATTAGTAGGAATATATTCAATAGTTGACTAGGGAGATAAATGTGTTATGGGTTTAGTTTCCCTCACACTTTTAGAACTATTTTTGAAAACATATTGTGGAACATTATTTATAATCTCCAACTCATGTAGCAAAAATTTCTCAGCTATGGCCACAGGGTCATCAATCCCCTCCAAAAATTTCTTATTGATCTTTCCTCGACTGACCTTTCACTCATAGGTTTTAACAATTTTATCATAAGTTGCCCTTTTCTTCATTGCTTCTACTCTTTCCATATTCTTGATAAAATCATCAATCATCATAGGGGTATGCTCCCCGACTTTCAACTTTTGTGATGCTCTGGCTCCTCATATGTAACCTTCTGGGTCAAAGTTGGGTTTTTGTTCCCCTTTTGCAAGGTGGTAGTACTCTAACTTATTTTGTAACAAATTATAAATTTTTGAAATTTTAACAATAAAGTTTGAAAACACTAACAGTCCAGGCACTATCGATTGCTTTCCATGATTTGTGAGATGTTTTGCACTCTCTTGAGACAATTATCTAATAATTTCTAGGTAAGCAACCCTATCTGGTACCGTCATTGGGAGTAAAAAGGGTTTTACCTCAAATCCATATACCCTAATCTGTGTATAATCTAGGAAGTAATACGAATCTCCCCTATTATGGTTTATTTGGCTTTGTTCATCAAATTATTTTGGTCTTAAAAATTTCTTAATCTGTGGAGACGACAAAAAATCACAAGCATATCCTAGCACTCTATGTGGAGGCTTCACAAAGAATTATTCAAAATGCATGTATTGAATGTTGCTATATATTTGATCCCAAGTTGACAACCACAAGTGAACAGGTTTACGGACTCCAGCCTTATCATATTCTCTGACACTTAGATCTTCAACCCATAACCCTGTCTCTTGTCCAACATAGAGAAATAGGTGTACCAAGTGAGAGTATTGTTTGAAATGGATGTTAATCATGTAACTCTTTAGTTTTTCAAGCCCATGATTGGTAGTGTCGGCTAAGAAAGTGACATAATAAAACATGTAAGGGTCTTTAGACTAAATATCTACACTAATAGCCATGGCAACAATGTCCATAAGGGGAGAATCTTCTACACCCAAAACTTGTGCCACACAATAGTATGTATATTTAAAATATGGGCGGAAAAAATTGATATCAAATGGGGCTTTCTCATCATCTATAAACAGAATGATAGATCCTCTTGACCTTGGTCTGTGTGGAGGAAGCCTCCATTGCTTGTAGATATGATCCATATTAAAGTACTCTTGTGTGAGTTTACTCATATCAATGTGCTCTTCACATCCCCACTCCAATTCGAACACTTTCTCAATGTAATCCTTGGTGATGCATATCAAGGGGATACCCATGTAGTCATAGACAGCTTTTGTCTTGGGGTCATACCTATCCACCGATGCTTTTATCAACTCTACGCTTACAAACACATTGGGGACTACAAGATGCCCTAAATTCAATGTCCATAAGTTACAGACTAGCTCTATCGTGAATCTCCTCACAAAATTGAAGATAACAATTACATGACCTCGAATTTTTGTCCAAATATCCCCTAGTTTTTTGAATTTATCTTCCAATCCCTCATCATCTGACTTGAGGCAAGGAATTGGTCTAGCAAGTCTTGGTCTAGAGGTATCCCTTCTTTCTTCTATCATTTAGGTTTGTTTTCCTCCCTAATTTCCTAAGGTTGGGGGTCTTTACTTTTTCTAGCCCTAGTTTTTTTAGATGACGACGCCTCCATATCAGATGTAATGCTGAAAGAACAAGGATTGGAAGATCACTTACTAGTTTTGTAGAGTAAACCCAATTGCATAAGCTTTCACAGAATCACTTGGCCTTTGATTGCTTCAAGATCCTCTCTCCTAATGAATTTATCAAACAATTGTGATCGTTCTATTAGTTGAGTTAATCAGTTATGTGCAACAATCATAAAGAAACTTGATTTGAATTTATTGCGACATGACTTGTTTAGGTTTGTGTGGGATTTCACAGAAGAATGATAAAACTTTCCTCTTTTCAAAGTCTATTTTTGTCGGTGAATCATCATGAGTTCTCGTCGATATTACCCCGCCTCTATTTTGGTTTTGATAAAACATACCACTTTGGCCATTTTCTTATCATTCTCATTGACACCTTCTTTTCATCAAAAAGATCTTATTTCATGACAGAATGATAAAACTTTCCTCTTTTTGATGAAAAGAAGGTGTTGATGAGAATGACAAGTAGATGGCCGAAGTGGTATGTTTTATTGAAACCAAAATAGAGGTGGGGTAATATCGATGAGAACTCATGATGATTCATCGACAAAAATAGACTTTGAAAAGAGGAAAGTTTAATCATTCTGTCGTGAAATCAACTTCTTTTTGATGAAAGGTGGCATTTCAATGAAGGCTTTTTCTATTCTGTCAATGGCTCAATTTGATCGATATTTTTTTTTTAAATGTTGGGGAACGTCAGAATTCTAACGAACACCACAAGACAACCGATGAGGTTGTCGTTCCTGCGACATTCTTGTCGCGTCATAGTTTTCACTGGAATTTTAATGCACACAACCATTTATGTGATGAGGATACCATAGCTGTGACGAAAAAAATGTCACAGGATGCAGCCTCGTCAGTGGTCGTAGTCATTGAAATTCCAACGTCTACTCGTCAAAAAAAGAGGAACATGCTCTACGTCTCATCAATGCACACACATTGGCATTCTGACGTCTGCTCATCGAAAAAAGAGGAACGTATCCTACATCTCATCATGGGACACAAGCTGAAATTATGACATCTTCTCATCAAAAAAAGAGGAGGGTGTCGTACGTCTCATCGTTGCACACAGGTTGGAATTTTGATGTCTCGTCATCAAAAAAGTATGCCAGTGTTCCATAGAAATTTTTGACATGGAGAAGCCAGAATTTCTGACAAAAAAATAGCAACGAGGATTATCTCCGGTTTCGTCAAAATTTTGACGTTTTATTGTTGAACTCTGATGAACACTTGTTGAAAAAAAACCCCAAATGAACTAGTATTTATTGCTAATTTACAAAAATATATCAGGGGTAACCTTCTCTTAACTGAGTTTACTTCCTTTCCATAGTTGTGCACAATACTTCACAATTATCAACTGACTATGAGTCAATTGGAACAATCATCTCCTTCCATGGCTCCAAGTGATAAGGGTGATAGTGCTCAAAAACCATTTGCAAAGTCAAAACCAAACAAAAGATTCATCAAATTCAATGACAATATTTGTTGGACATTGTTGCTGCTAGGATATGTTGTTTTCATTCATGTCAACATATTCCTATGATTTCTTGCTCCGGTGGTTGCATATTGGTTTATTGGGATCATGCTTCGGTATATGGAGTATTTCTATTATCATTATATCTTTATGTATTGGTTTCAGTGATCCGGAAGCTTAATTGATCATACCATATGATCCAGTTTGCAGTTTGGTTTTTATGATCAGTACTTTGAAGAGTTCGGTATTTCCTCCGATACATTCTAGTGTGATTAGATCTTGAGTTGAGATTTTGGGAGATTGTTTGAAATGTTCTTGTGTATCCTCATGTCAGATGGTTCATTATTTGGTGCTCCACAAGTTATCTTTCCTTGTGACAGTTTCTATTGTTTGAGTTTCAGATGTTCATCGATGAAGATTTGATAAGTGTTGTCAGTACAGTTATAACAGATGATTCTAATGTGTTTGTTGGTGTTTCCTAATTTTGTCCTATTTTTTTTGGTGGTCTGCATTGATCCTTGTCTGCGCTCTTAGTTTTTTTGTTGATCTGGTGATATTCTTCATGTTATGCGATATTCTTGGTGGTGTAGCGTGTTGTAGTTGATCTTGGCAAGGTTTCTGGTGGTGATGCATGTTTGGAGATTTGGTTTAGGTCAATTTTATGTCATGTAAATCATTATATTGGTCTGGTGGTCAATCTTTGTATCGTGTGATATAATATTGTAATTATAAGATGAGAGTTTGGCTGACCTTGTTGTCAAGGTTGATGATCAGTATAAATAGGTGATGTAGTCATGTAAATTTGATATTGGTGTTGTGTCTGCATTATCAGAGATGGTATACGTGGTGCTTAATAAAATTCATCCTTTGGCATTGTGTTTGAGCAGAGATTGGAGTGGAGAAAAGAGTGTTCTTAACTAGAACTATCATTGAGCATTTGCAGATGCTATTCCTTCAATTCATTAGATTCTAGATTGTTATCCAAATATTTTGTAAGTCAGTGAGACTTCCTTGTAAGGTAGTGAACCTTCCTTGAGGGTTGTAGCCTTCCGGGTTATTTGAGCAGTGAGCTCTAGACAGTGAGTCTGAATGCATGTGCATTCCCCATTGTAATATTTGCACATACTACTGCAGAGTATCATCTTATTGTGGGTAGGTTCCCACCATGGTTTTTCCCTTAAGTGGGTTTTCCATGTCAAAATCTTGGTGTTGTGTGTTGTGCTATCAATTTTCTTACATTTTTTGTTACTGCAATTTATCATATTTGCATTTGAGGTTGAGTTTGATAATCCGGTGAAAATTGATTCACCCCCGCTCTTAGTTTTCCTTCTTTTTTGTTGCCAACAATTGGTATCAGAGCTAGATCCTCCGAAAGATTCTTGACCACTTGAAGAGATCCTGGATGGAAAATAGAGGTGTTATCTTTAAGGAGAGTCAGAGATTTGATGGAAGTAATTATGCTACATGGAAGAACCAGATGGAGGTACACTTGAGATGTCTTGGAGAGGATTATAGGAAGATTACAAGGGATGCCTATTATGTTCCTCAGAATGGATCGATTGTTGTTGAGATAAAGGATGATAAAAATAACATTAGAGATAAGGAAGCATTATTGAGTGCCCTGACTAATTCTAAGATGACTAATGTGATGGAACTTCATACTGCACATGAGATCTGGGAGAAGCTTGAGACCTTGTATGAAGGAGACAAACAAGTCAAAGTTGCTAAGTTGTAGAGTTTGAAATGAAAGTATGAGATGCTAAAGATGAGAACATAAACTCTTTTATGGCTAAAGTTAATGAACTTGTCCTAGGTATCAGATGTGTCAGTGGAACCCTTGAAGAAGATGAAATTGTTTCTAAGGTGCTCAAATCATTGCATCCTTCTTATAAACATAAGATAGCCACTATTGATGAGATCTGGAGTGTGACTACTATGACAAGAGATATGTTTGTCAGAAAGACTGTTGCATTTGAACTAAGCGAATTTGGTGAATCACATGGAAAGTCAGAGACAACATTTAGAGCATCTATATCTGAAAAGTGAAAGTATGACCTTTATGAATGCAAAATATGCAGATATGAAAAAGAGAGAAGAGAGATGGAAGAGAAAGAAAGAGAATTGGAAGATCTTGAAGCACTGATTGCCCAAATATTGCCTAAAGGAGCTAGTAAGTATGATGGTAAATTGCCTCTGAAATGTTTTTCTTGCAATAAGATAGGACATTTTGCTTCTAGGTTCCTAGAGAGAATGTCTAAGTATGATAGGCATGATAAATTTGATAAGCATGATAGAAATGATAGATATGAGAAACATGAGATGTATGATAATCCCAACAAGTCTAACAGGAAGTATAAGCATTAGAAGAACTGTTATTATGTTGTTGATGATGGTGTTACATATGAAGAATCAAAAGGAGATGAAATTGTGTTTATTGCTATTAAAGAAGATGGATTGGTACCTGTTGATTCCACAAGTTGCACTATTGAGGAGAAAGCCTTAGTTGCTAAAGTTGAAGAGAAAGATGAATGGGTGATTGATAGTGATTTTTCACATCATATGACTGGTGATAAAAGAAAATTTGTGAGTATGGAAAATTATGATGGTGGAATAGTAAGATTCGGAGATGAAAAAACCCTATGGGATCCATGGTAGAGGTTCTATTTCCTTTAATGGTAAGCATAAAATTGATGATGCCTTGTGTGTTGAAGGTTTGAAGCATAATCTTTTAAGTGTTGGACAAATGGTTGACAAAGGTTATGATTTGTAATTCAAGAATGGAAAATGCAAGATCCTAAATGCCTCTAATATAGAGATTACATCAAGAATTAAGACTAAAGGTAATATCTTTCATTTGAATATTGGTGAGAAAAGCTGTTTGATTGTTCAGATTGGTGAAATTTGGTTGTGGCATGGGAGAATGTGTCATGTTAATTTTGATTCAATGATTAAGATCATTTCTACTCAAGTTGTTAGAGATTTGCCTAATATTGTTAAGCCTGCTAATCCGGTATGTAAGGAATGTTAAATGGGAAAGAAAACAAGAATTTGTTTCAAGAGTAAGCAATATACATCTAATGGAT
Organism: Cryptomeria japonica; assembly: GCF_030272615.1. Classification (NCBI taxonomy): domain Eukaryota; kingdom Viridiplantae; phylum Streptophyta; class Pinopsida; order Cupressales; family Cupressaceae; genus Cryptomeria; species Cryptomeria japonica. Next base: position 326,874,303 of record NC_081408.1, read on the forward strand.
TGCTAGATCTTGTGCATATTGACCTATGTGGACCTATTTCAATAAGAAGTGTGCAAGGTGATAGATATTTCATGCTATTAATTGATGATTATCCCAGGATGATGTGGGTTGTCTTTTTTAGGGAGAAATCAGAAGCATTGGACAAATTCAAGATATTCAAAGTAAAGGTTGAGACTGAGACAAGACTAAAGTTGAAATGTCTAAGATCTGACAGAGGAGGAGAATTTTGTTTCAGTGAGTTTGATTCATTCTATTAGAAGCATGGAATTAGAAGACAATTATCTACTCCTAGAACCCCACAATAGAATGGAGTTGTTGAAAAGAAGAACATGACTATCTTGGATGTTTCAAGGACTATGTTGATTGAAGGGAATATTTTGAAGATCTACTAGAGAGAAGTTGTGAGCACTGTTGTTTACACATTCAACCAAGTACATATAAAAGGTGATACTGATAAGACTCCTTATGAGCTATGGTTTGGTCATGTTCCTATTGTGAGATATTTTAGATTTTTTGGAAGCAAGTGTTATATCAAGAGAGATGAGGATATAGGAAAGTTTGATGCAAGAAGTGATGAAGGAATTTTCTTGGGATATTCAACAAAGAGAAAATCCTACCAATGCTACAATAAGAGACTGAGAAAGATAGTGGAAAGTGAAAATGTGAAGGTTGGTGAGAACTATGGAAAAGAGATTAGAGCATGTGATTATGATGATGATTAGGATGTAGTTTTAACAATAAATCAAACTAAAGAATTGAAGCAGAATGATCCAGTAGAATTTGTTAACCCAGATATTGTTGTTGTTGGTAGAGAGGTGTTGGAACCTGAAAAATTAGAATAATCACAAGACTCTAAGGTATGTGAGATTGAATCATTCTGAAAAATCAGATCATTGATGATAAAAACAAAGGCATGATGACTAGAAGAAGACTAGCCTCTAAAGAGGTATGCTTGATTTCTAAAATTGAACCTAAATATGTTGTTGAAGCTTGCAAAGATGAAAATTGGATGAAGGCTATCTTGCAAAGATGAAAATTGGATGAAGGCTATGGAAAAAGAATTGAATCATATTTAAAAGAATAACATGTGGGAACTTGTGCCTAGACCTAAAAACAAGAATGTGATTGGTACTAAATGGGTATTCAAAAACAAATTGAATGAAGCCAATGAAGTTGTCAAAATAAATCAAGTTTGGTATGTAAAGGATATTCATAGAAGGGAGGAATTGATTATGAGGAGTGTTAGAAGAAATCAAGAAGGAATACTAAGAGGGGGGGTGAATCAGTCTTCACTGGGTATAGAAAAATAAACTCCAAAACATAAACTAATAAACTATAGCAATAAATAGATAAGCAAATTAATAGCACAACACACAACACCAAGATTTTTGATGTGGAAAACCCAGTTAAGGGAAAAACCACGGTGGGAACCTAACCACAGTAAGATGATACTCTGTAATAGTATGTCAAAATATTATAATGGGGAATGCACATTCATTTACGCACACTTCCTAGAGCTCACTGCTCAAAAGATATTTTACCAGAAGGATACAACCCTTAGCGAAGTCTCACTGACTTATAATATGATTTAGACTACAATCTAGAAGAAATGAACTACAATGATAGTATCTACAAATGCCTGATGACAGTTCTGGTTAAGCACAATTGTCTACTCTGTAACACCAATCTCACCTCAACACTTCATTAAATGCTAAATCTCTTGTTTGCACATTCACCTCTCTTTGATAATGCAGAAACAATACCAATACCTAAACTAAATGCATAACTCACTTAATATACAATTCATCAACCTTGATAACAAGGTTGGATAAACCCTCAACCCTCAATTATAAAATTGCATCACACGATATAAAGATTGACCACCAAACCAATATAAGGATTTACATTACATATCATGGACCTAATTCAATTTCCCAAATGATCACATCCACTAGAAATCATGCCAAGATCAACCACAACACGCTACACCACCAGAAATACCGCATAACACGTAAATCATCACCGATTGATGAAAACCACTAAAAAATCACACAACAATCAAATGTAGATCACCAAAAAAAAATAGGACATGACTAGGAAACACCAAAAAGAATGATAGAATCATCACCAACTGTTGCACCAACCCCATCCTATTCATTATTATGGAAGAATGCTTTGGACGGACCATGGAAAATTTGGTGCAAATAGGATCCTTTAAGGGTCTCCAACCTTCTTCTATTGACCTTATTTGTTCACACCAGTAGTTTGTTGATGATACAATAATTATGGGGGATTCAAGCATCTCAGAAGCTAAAGTTCTGAAGAATACCTTGTGTAAATATGCTTCTGCAACGGGGCAGCTTATTAACTGGGCCAAAAGTGATGTCTTTTTCATTAACACTCTGGAGAGAAGACAACAAAGGATCAGCAGAATTCTGGAGTGTAAGATAGCTAACCTTCCTGCTACCTACCTTGGTCTCCCCATGGGGACTGCCCCTCCTGACTCCTATTGGAGTTCGCTGGTTGATAAATTTCACAAAAAACTTGCCGGTTGGAAAGGGGCTCTATTAAGTCAAGCTGGTAAGCTCATTCTTCTTAAGGCTACTCTTCAAAGTATCCCCATTTATGCTCTTAGCCTATTTAGAATTCCAGTCAAGTATGTTGAAGCTATTGAGAAAATTCAAAGAAGATTCCTATGGTCTGGGGTGGAGGAAAAGCAAAGAATGTCCTTGGTGGCATGGGATCAGGTCTGCAAACCAAAAAGCAAAGGTGGTCTGGGGCTTAGGAGGATTCGCACTTTAAATGAAGCTCTCTTGTCAAAACAAGTTTGGAGATGGTTTAACTCTGATTCTAAATGGTGCAAAATTTGGAGAAGTAAGTATTATCTTCTGTCCTCTTCTCTATCTTCTTTTCTTAATCCGGATCTTAGTATAAATGGATCTAATATCTAGAACCATGTTTCTAAATGTAAAGAGGTGATTGCTAAAGGTGTGACATGGAAACTTGGAAATGGTAGAAAAGTGAGATTCTAGGAGGATCCCTGGCTTTTTGACAAACCCCTAATTGATTTCTATGAGTGGGCTTCCCATGCCCCCTCCTGTATTGGCTCTTTTGGTACCTTAGTGGCAGATTACTACGAGGGGAACAACTGACAAAACATTGATAGAATTCATACCAGTCTCTCCAAGCTCAAAACCCAACTGTCTGCTATCTGGCTGAATAAGGAAGAGGACTCCCTGATCTGGAGATATAACCCCAAAGGTACCTTTACTGTATCTTCGATGTATTGTATCCTCTCCCCCTCCCCTCCTATGAATCCTTTCTGGTCTAAAGCTTGGTTAAAAGGGCTAACTCCTAAAATAAATATGTTCTTCTAGACTATTCTCTAGAATAAGATCCTTACTGTTGACAACCTTAAATGTAGAGGTTTTGCCCTTCCAAATAGGTGTGTGTTGTGCTTTCAAGAGGAAGAGTTAGTGGACCATCTTGCCCTCCACTGTTCTTTCTCAACCTCTATTTGGGAAAGCTTCCTCAAAAGCTTTAGTCTTGCTTGGGTGTTTCCTAGTAACATCAGAGATTTGTTCTCTTCCTGGCAAATTCATTGGACCAACTCTTTTCTGAGGTGCATGTGGCAGCTCTCTCTGCCTCACATTCTGTGGGGTCTCTGGAAGGAAAGAAACAACTGAATTTTTAGGGATGTGTCCTTAAATCAAGACATTATTTTTCAAAAAATTCAAAGGGCTATTCAGGAAAATATGGGAACTATGAAGGTCTCTTGTTACTCAAACAACTCTTTGGAGTCAAATATCTTAAGAGCCTAGAATATGAAGATCACTGACGGTCATAATATCAACCATAATAAAAGGCTTGAAGTTAAATGGCAAACCCCTCCCCATGGTTGGCTCAAAATCAATTTTGATGGAGCAGCCAAAGGAAATCTAGGTCCTTCAGGCTGTGGAGCTATTCTCAGAGATGATAAAGGCATTTGCAAAGGTATGGTTGTTGTCCCTATTGGCATTCAAACCAATCATAAGGCGGAAGCTATGGCAGCCCTTCAAGGCATTATTTTTGCCAAAAAATGGAACTATACCCATCTTTGGATCGAAGGGGATTCCAATAATATTATTAAGTGTCTCAATGGGACCTCTCAATCCTCTTGGTCGATCCACAATATAATTTTTTCTGCTATTGACATCATCAGAACCTTCAAAAAATGCCACATATCCCATATATATCGGGAGGCCAACTGTTTTGCTGATTGGGCTACAAACATGGTGGTGAAGAATGATACAATTACCACATGGACAGGTGAGAGCGGTCTTCCCAGAGATATAAGACAAATCATAATAAATGAAAGATATTGAAGTACCCCAAAGAATCTTGATTGACAAGGCAATTATGATATGTACTGATGCAAGCACTTCGAGTTACTTCGATAATGAGGGAATTACTCATTATAACATCAAATTTAGCAGAATGTGCATTATAACTTGTCAAATCATTAATGCTATGCATTCTTTCTGGGCTTTTGTTTTAGTTTCGAAAAGCTTTCTATTTCACCAGCTCTGTAACCTGAACTTGACTGTGAGAAACGACACCATGGACGGAAATAGGAGAAGATATGAACCAGGAAGTTGCAAGGAGTGGAAACAGAAAGAAGAGGTGTGGGAAATTTTGCAGAAGGGTGGTCTTTTGAGCTTCCTTGAGAGACTCCATGGTTGTGATGGAAAGATAACCAGCTTCTTCTGCAAAAATTGGAAGAAGGGCAAGCTTAAGATGGGCGACCAACTGGTGGAAATTGATGAAGAGTTAATAGCTAAAACTACGGGACTCAAAAGGGAGGGCTACAATTTCTACAGAGATAGGAAGGTCAGCAGGGAAGCCATTGAAAGGTACCCGGTCATAGAGAAAGAGAAGAAAAAACTAGTAAAGTTGAGCAAAACCTATTACCCGCCTAGGGCTTTTGCAAAGCCCTGGCGGGAAATTCTCTTTGTTTTAATGAGGTATATAACTCTAGATGGTAGGTTTACGAAAGTATATGGATATCACTTTGTCCTCATAAATCATTTTAGGCATAACAATAAGGTGAATTTCCCTTATTTCTTGCTCTGTTCTATGAATGCATCCCTAAAAGCATATAAAGAAAATCCTCGGGGTGACACCGCAATGCACCAGGGACTTATGGTCCTCATTTATGATCATCTAAAGGCCAATAAAATCAATCGAATGTAGCTCCCTGTGGATTCAGAAGAAGATATGTCTAATTCTGATTTCTCAGAGGAGGAGGATTCAGATAATGATTCCTCGACTGAAAATGAGGAAAGCTCTGACGACTCAGAGAATGAGAGGAACAAGAAGAGGAAATCAAAACCCTCTTCTTCTAAGAGCAAAAAATCCCAAAGCCAACCCTTGATTAGTATCTCTTCGAAAGAAGAGGACTCTGATTTCCCTGAGGAGAAGAAGAACCCTAAGGGAGTGCTAAAGGGAAAAAGTAAAATCCAAGCCCAACCCAGGAAGAAGCAAAAGAAAACAAAGGAGACTGGCAAAGATCCAGAGGACACAGGCAAGGAACCGAAAGAGGACAAGCAAACAAGAACCCTGGAAGTTGAACAAAGCCTGGAGATGGAGACTATGGAGGAGACCCTCAGGGCTGCTGACACTATTTCTACCCTCCATATTACTAAAGATGAACAGATAACCCCTGTTAAAGCTACTCCTTCTCCTGGTCCTTACCTCGAGGCCTTGAAGGGTTTTATGAAAACCATAGAATGGCTTATTGATGGGAATAAGAATACTGTGGATGATTACAAAAAACTCTACAATAGAGTCATGATCCTGGAAACCATTAACATTGGAGAGGGGAATACTATGGCCAATTATATCAAAGATTTGAAGAACACAATTTCCAAAGTGGAAGACATTAGAGATGCCTTTAATCCCCGGTTTGAGAAAATTGAAAAGGAGATACAGGATAGAAAAACCTTGGAGGAAACTAGCAAAAAAAAGCTCTCGGATACAGTTGCCAAAGTGGACAAGATAGAGGAGTGCCTCAAGAACATTTCGGAGTAGAGTCTCAGCATTCTAAAAATCTCAGCCAACAACACCCATGCCCTCATCAACAAGCTCGATGATGAAAAGGAAACCCAGGAAATTGACTTGGATGCAGAAGGAACCGGGGAAGTCCAAGGTCCCAGAACTCGCACCCATGAAAAGAGGAAGGAAAAGAAAGTGAATACGGACCTGGAGGAGCTAAAAGCAGTTGGGGCAACTTATGATGAGCTGGTGACTAAGGCAGAGGAGTTGCTGAAGAAAATCACTATGTAGTGTCTCCTTGGGTTCTTTGTTGTTTTTTGTTGTTTAGCTATTTTTTCTGTTCGCTGGTTTTTTGGACAAGTCACTTTGTATGTGGACTCTATTTTCTCTGCTATTTATTTTAACTATGTTGTAATGGTTTTGGGTCCTTAAAACCTATTTTTCAATTAATCAGAACTGTTGCACCAACACCACTTATGAACTCTTCATTGATCAACATCTGAAAGCTCAAGAACACGGCCAATCAGCAACTACCATGAAAAAAGATAACTCGCAGGAAACCAAATCATGAACCATCTAAAATAAAGATACACAAGATCATCCAGAACAATATCCCAATGTCTCAACACAAGATCTCATCACACTGAAATATACCAAAGGAAATATCGAATTCTGCAAAATAGTGATCAACAAAACCAAACTACAAAACCGGATCAAAAAATCTTCCCAAGCTCACCAGAATAAATCACAAGAATATGTTGACATCAATGACAACAACATATCCTATAATCAGCAATGAACACCATATCCAATAATCTCCAACAATCTCCCCCATTGGCATTGATGGCAACATATGAATCTGAAAAATAGTCAATGTAAAGAAAGAAGATATCACTAGCAATCTCCCCCTAAGATCAAGATAGATAAAACAATTTTTCACATGATCTCTCTCCCCCTTTGACAACAATGCCAAAGATCTTCAAAATAGAAAACTAAACTCTCTCTCTCCCTAAAACACATAACTTGAAATCTCAGAAATCTCTCCCAAAACACAAACTACTCCAGCAAAGGAACAATACCAACTCATCAATCCAGATAAAAGAATAAGACTCTGAAATCCACCATATTGATGAAAATCAATGCATCTAGTTCTCATCAAGAGGGGTGGATACCCCTAACTTGTCTCTCAAGTAAATAAATGTATCTACAGGCAAAGGCTTAGTGAAAATATCAACAATTTTTTCCTTTGTAGATACATATTCCAGCTTCACCTTCTTTTCACTGACTTGTTCTCTCAAGTAATTATATTTGATTAATATATGCTTAGTCTTTAAATGTTGCACCAAATTCTTTGACATGTATATAGAACTATAATTATCACAGTATATAACAATAGGCTCATCATAAATAACACTGATATCTTTCAACATTTGCTTCATCAAAACTATCCGAGTGCAATTACTAGTAGGAGCAATGTACTCAGCTATAGTAGTAGATAAAGATATTGAATCCTGTTTCTTACTTGCCCAAGAAACCAACTTCTTTCCCAAAAAGAATGCTCCACTGATAGTACTCTTCTGGTCATCAACATCACTAGCCCAATCTGCATCAGTGTAGACATACAACATGAAATCATCATTCTTCAGATACCATAAACCATAATCCACAGCTCTCTTTAAATATTTGAATATCCTCTTAACAACAGTGACATGACTCTCCTTCAGATCAACTTGATATCTAGCAGCCATACAAACATCATGCATAATGGTAGGCCTAGTCTGAGTAACATATAATAGTCCACCAACCATAGATCTATATAAAATTTGATTCTCTTTTGGAGATTCATCATTTTTAGACAATTTACAACCAGTCACCATAGGAGTTCCAACCTGTTTAGAATCATCTAATCCAAACTTCTTCAACAGTTCCTTCGCATACTTAGTTTTAGATATAAAGATACCTTTTCCTGTCTGTGCAATCTGCAAACCTAAGAAAAAATTCATCTCACCAATCATAGACATCTCAGATTCTTTCTGCATATCACTAGCAAAATTCATACTCACATCATCATCACCACCAAAAATAATATCATCAACAAAGATTTCAACAATCGAAATTTTATCATTTTCAATCTTAAAGTACAGATTGTTGTCAACAGTACATTTAGAAAATCCCAATTTCAATAAGTATTTGTCTAATCTATCATACCAGGCTCTAGGAGCTTGTTTCAATCCATAAAGTGCTTTCTTCAACTTGCATACCATGTCTCCATCATCTGATAGTGAAAATCCATCAAGATGCTCAATGTAAACTTCTTCCTCTATATCACCATTCAAAAATGCAGATTTGACATCCATTTGATATACCTTGAAAACTTTATAAGCAGTATAAACAAGTAACAACGTAACAACTTCAATTCGGGCAATAGAAGCAAAGGTTTCTTCATAATCAATTCCTTCTTGTTGTGAATATCCTTTATAAACTAGTCTAGCTTTATTTCTGACTACTTGACCGACTTCATTCAATTTGTTTCTAAAAACCCATTTAGTACCAATAACATTTTTATCCTTAGGTCTAGGCACAAGTTCCCAAGTGTTATTATTTTCAATATGATCTAACT